>NC_141136.1:133177920-133533545 GCF_053477565.2 Lygodium microphyllum | reverse complement strand
GCTTGGAAATGTATTTTTCAAGTCTCATGCAGGGACAAAAGGACATGGAAGAGGTCCTTGAGCAATGGAAGAAGACCATGGATGAGCTCACAGAGGAGGTGAAAAGAATGAAGACTCAAGCTTAAAAAAAGATTATATGATTGTCATTAAAAAAGTATTATAATTAAAGATGCATGTGATCATAATAACATAAAAATGGTAGACATTATGAGGGAAGAGAATATTTTATACTTTTTTCTTGAAAGTAACAATCTCTATTTCATTTTATTAATGATAAATAGACACAAATTTTATAATAATTTATTGAAAATCATTTAGATAATATCATGAAATAATTAATGCATTAAATCAAAAGAAACTTGTATAGGAAAATATATACTAGATGCGCAAAAATTAGATGCATGGAAATATAATTTGATGTTTAAATAATGAAAGAAAAATTGCAGTTATTATTTTTACATTTCTTGGAATAAAATATTCAAAAAAATAATCAGCATTGCACTAAGGATATAGCTAAATAAAAATTGATATTTCTAGATGACATTAAAAGTTCAGTAAATGGTCAGACATCATCAATTAAGCCATGGAATATGAGTAGAATAAAATAAAAATTATTTTCTTGCTAAAAACACATGCAATGTTAATATTAATGATTATACTAGCAAGAGCATCAATACCATGAGTTGACCCACATATGAATCAACAAGAAAACCTAACCTAAAATATCGAGAATTGTAATGTGCCCATCTAAGCATGTTTTTAGGGGTCCATCGAATCTAAGCGATGCCGCCTTGCACTCACATGGAATGTTACAGGGTTTGTCACCTAGGGTTTCTCAATTCCACCTTGCAACGGAATGTTTGCGGCTAACAAACCCACTAGGATCAACATGAAATATGAGTCCCTAGTGGTCAAGTTATCTTGATAGCATTCTAGCGTCAAGGGTCTTGGGTATCTTGCTTTAGACAAGGATATCCAAGCCGAAGCAGACCCATGGCGTAGTTGGTTCAAAGAGAATGGAAAACGAGATGGATGTGCCACTCAACCCCTCTCCCCATAGGGCATAGTCCCATTCCGGTCCCCTAAAATGGCATGAATTAGTATTCTAACCTAACAATTTCTAAGGGTCAGTAAAACCTTGTGAGAAGCCTCCCAGTTTTGTAGGACCACCCTGGACCCGTCGAGGATTCCGCCCACCCACTTCCCTCAGTAGGCATTCTTTAGTTATCTAATTAGGTCTTATCACATTTATGTGTGACATTTAAAATCAGCTTCCTTAATTAAGCCTTTCAAGGAACATGGTTTGTTTGCGTAACTTATAGCACTGATACAAAAACAGAGCAAGAAAACCTTTGACAAACAAGTTCAAGCATATTTCTTAACTTATCTTCATATTAATCTTTATCTCCTGTCCATACAGGAGAATTTATATTTCCCTTCTGCCCTACAGAAGTAACTGGTCCAAATCACATGGCACCATAATTTCCATCCTTTATCTAGAATAGGATCTTCCAATGCCATAGACATTGGGCCCACGACGGTCTTCAACTCTGTTCTAGAGTAACAAGCGGTGTCTAGAGCTCTACCTAACCCACAAGTGCCCTAGGAGTGAAACATCATTTCCGTGGTTGGGCTTTTCACCACTCGACCTTCAACTCATGAATCGAGTAGTGCCCTTCTTGGGTTGAAGTGTGGTGCGACCTTGGAGATGATCCACCCGCGCAAAATATCATTTCCTTAATTAATCCGTTTAAGAATCAAGCACAAACAAGGCATTCAACCCTAATATCATCTTACAAGTAAACATTCCTTTATTCCCATGGCAAATTGTCACCACACACCCCTACCATTCATTTACTATCAATCATAACCACTTGGAATAATCATCCAAACCACAATCCAACAATCAATTTAATGCAAAAGAATTTAGGACATTGTTTGATCAACCAACAAAAGCAATGGTATTCTTTTCCAAACGTTACAAGAATAGTCGTGATAAACTTCCCATCACATATTTACTCTCCCCCTTGGTATCAAAGAGTGATACTATGCAGAATTTTAACTTGACTTTATCTTCCTTTTCCCTAAAGAATGCGATAAAATTTTGTAATGATGCAATACTATCTTCCCATGTAAAATAATCCCTGAATTATTGTGTGACTTGTAATCAACTCATGGTTTGGCAGCACAAGGTAAACTCCTTGTCCATTATTTTATGCAAAACCCTCATAGGATGGATGCAAGAATTTAATGCAAGATCAATTCATGTACCATTGACGTATGTTCCATATAATCTTTCCCATGCATGCACCATAGTATGTGCATAACCCTTAAGGTAACCTTGCAAACTCTAAACAATTATGTTCTAAGTATAGACTAATTGAAGACTTATCGATGCTTAACACTTTATAATCTTATATGCTACTTATGCTATGAATGGATTTGTCGAATAACAACTAGGTGCAATTAACTTTCCTTGATACAAGCACTTCGTAAACCTCATCTTCGAATATTTGAGATGAGATTTATTCTTTTCAATGACCTATTCTAGCGCAGCATAGTATAGAGCCTAATATATCTCATGCAAGAATCAAAGCAAGCATCTTATTAATTTGGAAATTCATTACTTACAATTGGTATCGCAGTTGGATTGGAAGTGGTGCCCTCGCTTGAGGCTTCGTTTCTTGTTGTGGGGTTTCCATCTGTGTGTGACATTTTCTGCTTGGGGGCCATTCTCGATCTTTGTCTCCCTTAGATACGAATTGCACAAGACTTCCGTGCCTTGTACTCGATTAGCAGGGCCAGTTGGGGAGAAAATTAGGCTTGCAAGGTGGAGATTAATCTTGCGAGAAATGAAAAAAGGGATGCGCGTGACCACCCTCTAAGGAGGGGAAGAGAAGGAGAACCTTCTAGAAGGTTTTCTCCCTCTCTCTATGTCAACTCTCTCTCTCTCTCTCTCGGCATGCTACTCAGCGTATCTAGGCCTCCCCTTTCTCCCTTATGATGGGTGGGTTATATAAGGAGGAGTGTTGTTATGGGGGCGTCATGATGGTGGTCCTTCCTTCCATTTGGGCGGCTAGTTTTGGCCTGTTATCATGCACCTATTGTTGGAAGGTATAGTGGGGGGGGCATTATCGTTGCCATTGTCCACATTGTCATCATCAACTTCTTCTTCTTCCTTGTCGTGATCATTGTCGTGGCCATCATCCACGTCATCTCCCTCTCATTCGACGTCTCATGCTTCATCTCCCCCTCCCTCCGCCAATTGTCGGCGTTGACAGGGGGCGTAAAAATTTCAATTAATTTTAATTTTTAATAAAGGGGGGGAGATCCCCATGCCCCTGTGGGGATATTATATTCGTGAACAATCAATGTCTGGAGCTTACTTGAATACTTGAATATTGAAGATTCAAACTTCTTGAAGAAAATTCCCAAAATATAACTCTGATATGAGCTTCAAGAGTCTTATACTGAAATATTTAAAATGTCTTCAATCTTAAAGACAATCCAACTCTAGAATGATAGTAGATAACCCTTGAAGGTTGGAAAGAGCTAAATATTGAAGAAATGAAGCTTCCAAGTCTATGGCTATGGCCGTCCTATTGTGTATTGGAGTTTTTAGCAAAGGAAATAAATATCAGAGGCTTAGAAGAGTGTATCCATGCTAAGAATGACATAGAAACTTGTCCAAATAGTAGGCAAGCAATAATAGGGAAGAGATTAATGAGACTACCATTAGTTGGAGAAGAGAAGTAGGGAATTCAATGCAATTTGCAACACAAATTTTGGGTATATGTCTATTGATTTCGATGCTTCACATTGGTAGTGATCATGATCAATAGAAGGTAGGGAATCAATGCCCCATGCTTAGGAAGAAGGACAAGATCACTAAGAAGCAAGATATGAGGTTTCTTTGTAGCCACCATGAAGCCAATGGTAGTAGCTTCTTTGTTTTCTTCCAAGTACTTTATTTAAAGGACATCTATGGCCAATGTGTATGCCATTGGGGGGGGATTGTATGGTTTAGGATCATTCACACTAACCACCATCTTATTCCTCTTTCCCATTATATTCTTTCAGAGCTTTTAGTCCCTAATTGGCATTGATGACATCTTTTGAGTAGATGCCAATCCTACCCTCTTTCTTTGCATCCAACAAGCTAGATGGGACAAACTATCTTCTATGGTCATGCCTCATGGAGTATCTCCTTGACAATTGTGACCTTTAGAATTTTGTTATAGTCCATATACCCAGACCTATTGTGGATCCTCATGATGGTGTGACCACGGATTGGTAGCTTTCTAGGATCAATTCAATGCTAGAGCTTGATCTTCTCTCCTTTTGAGTTGACGAGATTATGTGCCTGTGCATGCTTGACATCTCCACACCACTATAAAGATTTGGAAGAGATTGATATTTCTAGGATCTAGACATTTGGGTATTGATTATCTCTTGAGTTGAAGCTATAACAACTTTTTGTCGTAGCTCATAGATTTTCCTACAATAAGGTATCACATCCACAAGACGAAGGAGATTTCAAGATGAGCTTTGGTATGGCTATTTCTTTGGAGGACTTGGCTGTGACACTTCTCTCACATCTTTTGTCACCGATATATAATATGTTCTAGACCAGTCTTCTCACTTCTTGTAGTCGGGAGACTCTTACTTGGGAGAAGCTAGCCCCATGTTTCATGTAGGAGAAGCTAAGCAGAAGAAAGGGAAGAGGAAGAAGCTAGAACCATCTTTTGCCTCTGATGTATAGCTTTTGTGGGGAAGCATAGAGGATACCCCACACACCCTCATTGTGGGAAGACCTCACACCCCAAGGAGAAGTGTTGGAGGGTATACCCTCATCTTCATCTAAGAGTGAAGGGTGCATCTAAATCGGAGCCTTTATCTACCTCTTCTTCATCACCTGCTATTACTAGCGAATCAGTGTTTCTACACATTTCTCTGGTGGAGGAGACTTCTTTAACTATCTCATATTTTGAGATGAGTAGTCTGGGCTCTTTGATAGTGGTGCTTGCATTGAGTCTTATGACTCCATGAGGTGTTTTATTGCAAGATCTCCATCCATCAAAGGGTATTGTCACTGTTAGTGACATTTCTTTCATCTAACGATTTTGAGTATGACCACAAAACATTGTGGCAGTGGTGCTTAGACCCAATTAGCAATTCCTAGGTCTACCTTTCATATGAACATCCGATCTCATCCATGAGGATTGATTTGTAGGTTCCTAATATACAACTATGGTTACTAATAATAGTCTAACATTGAACTCAAGAGATAAATACATTTTTGGAGTTAGCCTAGTTCAAGGTAAGAAAGTACTACACTTGGTTCAATGAGAGTGAGAAACAAGGGGGAGTTGAGCAGCAACCCCTCTACCCATAAGGCATAGTCTCACACCAACCCCCTAAAATGGTACTTACCATGGCTCATAGGAAGGGCTTGATTTAACAGTCCTTATATTGAGCTTGGGGAAAGCCACTTACCTGACTAGCTCCACCTAGCCATAGGGCGATTCCATCAAGAAATTGTCCACTCGCTTCCCTTTGAGGTGTATTTTAGTGTTCTAAATAAGGCATGCTGCATACTATTTATAATATATAGAAATAGGTTCATTAATTGATGTTTGCACTTGATTCTTTGCCACGTTCTTAGTTTATGAACACTAAGCAATCCATTTGAAAACTACTATTCTTGTTTTTTCTTTTCTTTTCTTATTTCCATATATATAATCGCGATAAGAGTGAACTAACCCATAAACTAGGTTATCACCCTTGCCCTATTCTTCCCTAGCCTTCCAATGTTAAACCATGTTGGGCACATATAAGTTTCCAACCATATCTTAGGACCAAGATAGAGATGATAACTAAAATCAAAGCCATGTTGATTCTTGCTTGCCATAAGGTTGAGCCTTCTTATACATGAGACTGAAAAAATACCTAGTGGTAGTCAGTTGCATTAGGCATTGTACAAAACTCCGGCTCAAGAGTAACCAAGATGGCCCTAAGGATGGCAACACAACTCATTCCCATCTATTCCTCATGTTGGCACCTTGTCTCTATTGTCTGACCGTCTATCATGCTCCATTTTTGAGATCCTACATGTTTCAAACTTGGGCCTCCCTCTCCTCGCAGTTAATGGCCAACCTCGTCTCGACACCTATGTGGTCTTCATTGAGCCGACTGTCTTTGTTGAGAATTCTTCTACTAGAGACAATTTTATGAGAGGTTGGTAGGAGAGGGGGCTATCTATATTCTAGTCCCCTTCCACTATGCAGGGCCCTTCCAGAGAGCTTTCTACTGCCACACTTGTTCCCGATTATGCACCATCTCTCCCATAGGTTCCATCTGAACCTCCACCATCTCCTCTAGTTGTTCACAGGTATCTCCCATCCCTTTTAGAGGGGGATGTCAGAGAGAGAACTAGGGAGAGAGAAAGAGGAGAGAGAAGACTACAGAAGAGAGAGAAAGACTGCAGGAAGAGAGAGAAGAAGATTGATGAGGAGAGAGAAAGACTAGATTTAGAGAGAGAAAGACATGAAAGAGGGAAAAGCCATAGAAGTTGTGAGCAAGATTTGAGAGAAAGACTATAATCGTACTAATGTGTCAAAACGATATGAAAAATTACATGTCCTCTACTTTTATACCAATGTCAGTAAGACATGGCATAATATCAATATTATTTACACTAAATCCTTATTCCCAGCTTCTTACAATCCATCCCTTCCTAAAAGTTTTTGCCCTAAAAAACAATCCTGGAAAAACTAGAAAAGATGGATAGAACAGAGTACTACTCTGTTTTATAGCTTTATAAATGGAAAATGAATGAAGTATGACCAACTATATGGACTAAAATTGAAGAACGGAAGTCTTAGCTATATACATGATTTGGAGTACTTCAAAAGTATATGGAGCCATAAAGTCTTCAACAAATAATCTCAAAACAAAGTAGACAACTTGTTGTGTAAACAGACCCTGCTGGACCAAATCTGCCATAACTTCTAGTAGAAGTATCCAAATGAGACATACCATATATAAAAAAGAAGCTCTTGAAGAGTACTTTAAGCCCATGTAGATAGCTTAATTCTGAAAATTAGGCACGATAAAAACTGTTCTAAAACAACGTGCTGTCCTGAACTTGTCTGCATCATTACTAGCTCCATAAGTAATAGGCTTCAGCTACTACCAATGTATCCTTCAAGAAAGGAAACTCATCCAATATAGAATCAGGTCTCCAAGAAGCTTCTTCAGGTGATAAACCTCTCCATTTGATCAAATATTCCACAATAGAACAAGATTGAAGCTTCTTCTCACGCTGACCTATAACAGCCTCTGGGATGTACTAAATAAGACCTTCATCAATAGGTGGCAGCTCATCAACTATATCCACTGGATCACCATAAAAGGGCTTGAGCTGACTAACATGGAAGAAATTATGAATCTTTGTAGAAGAGGGAAACTTTAGTCTGTATGCCAAATCTCCAATTCGCTTAAGGATCCGGTAAGGGCCATAAAACCTGTGGGCAAGCTTATTACTAGATCCATCTTTTAATGTAGAGTACTTGGACTTGGGCACCTTTAATAAAACCAACTATCCCTCTTGAAACTCTAAAGGCCTCCTCTTCTTATCAGTATACATCTTCATTTGATCTTGAGTCTTTCTTAAATTCACCTTACATTGCTGAAGAAGGGTCTGCATTCTTTCTAACTCTTCCTTCCCATGAGGATTGATCTTTTCATTAAAGACGACTGTGGGTAAGGGCACCTTGTAACCATACAAATCCTCAAAGGGTGGAACTCCTATACTAGCATGAGTAGAATTGTTATAAGCAAACTCAGCCAAGTGTAACCAAGAATCCCATGAGGTTTGGACATCATAGCAAAAATGGCGAAGATAAGTCTCCAACCATTTGTTGACTCTTTCTAGCTGTCCATCAGTTTGAGGATGATAAGCCGTAGATGGAGCCAATTTAGTGCCCATAGATGTAAATACCGCCTGCCAAAAGTTACTCATAAACTTTGAGTCTCTATCATGGATAATCACCTGCGGTAATCCATGTAGTCTAAAAATCTACTCCATAAACTGACTGGCCACTTGAGAAGTAGTAAACTAAATCTTGGTTGGAATAAAATGGGCTGCCTTGGTGAGTCTATCTACCACCACATATATACTATTCCATCCCTTCTTGGTAGTAGGTAAGCCATTAATGAAATCCATAGTAATAGGAGTCCATTTACCAGTAGGAATAGGTAATGGCTGTAACAAACCTCCTGGCTTATGGGTGCTGTCCTTATTTTGCTGACAAGCCATACACTTCATAACAAAGTCCTTGACATCTTTTCACAGTCCTTTCCAATAGAAACTTTTACTGATCCTGTCATAGGTCTTGAAAACTCCTAAATGTCCAGCTAGAGGCGAAGAATGTAGCTCCTCCATAATTTTTCGCATAAAAGAAGAAGTAGAAGGAATAACAATCTTGCCTTTCAACCAAATAAGGCAATTTTTAAGCTGGTAATGCGAGTTTTCTTCCATAAGACCTTGCTGTAATTTCTGAAAAATATGGCTCAATTCCTCATCTAGAAGATAAGCCTTGTGTAATTCTTCAATTCAGTCATTATGCAATTCTCATAGTTGAAACTTTACAAGCCCACATACGAGAAAGAGAATCAGCCACTATGTTATCTTTGCCCCTTGTATGAGTGATGTCAAAATCATAATTCTGTAATGTAGCTACCCAATGATGTTGCTTTGGAGTAAGATTGGACTGAGTAAGGAAATACTTAAGTATCCTGTGATCACTATGTACTCTGAATCGGCTGCCATATAAGTAATGGTGCCACTTCTTAATTGCATGCAAGATAGCCAACATCTCCTGGTCATAAACATTCATGGCCATTTCTTTATCTGTAAGCTTACGGTTCTCAAATGCAATTACTCCATGCTCCTGTAGCAAAATAGCCCCAATGCCACGGCCACTAGCATCACACTGTATAGTAAATTCTTTGGAAAAGTCTAGACATACTAAGATAGGAGCAGAGGTAAGGAGTTCCTTTAACTGGTTGAAGCTGCTATCTGTAAGAGTATCCCAAAAGAAAGCCTTCTTTTTCAACCTATTAGTCAAAGGAGCTGCAATGGCTGCATAATGCTTAATAAATTGGAGATAGAATGAAGATAACTAAGGAATCTTCTAAGAGAGGTAGTAGTAGTAGGCATTGGCCAATCTTTTATACATTGCACCTTCTTGGGATTAGCCTGTATTCCTTTTTCACTGACAATATGTCCCAAGTATTCCACTTCAGTCTGCATGAAAGAACACTTCTTCTCCTTAGCAAAAAGCCTATGATGTCTCAATACATCAAAAACCCTCCTCATATGTGCCAAGTGATCCTGTAAAATCTTGTTGTAGATCAGAATGTCATCAAAGAACACCAAGACAAACGAAAAGAGGAAAGGCTGTAAAATCTTATTCATCAGGCTTTGGAAGGTAGCTGGAGCATTAGTAAGCCCAAATGGCATCACTAAGAAATGATAGAGGCCATGATTAGTCTTGAAAGCAGTCTTGACTTCATCACCCTCTCACATGCGAATCTGATGATACCCTGATCTCAAGTCAATCTTCGTAAAAAATAGAGCCCCCTTAAGCACATCAAGCAAATCATCAATCCTGGGTATGGAATACTTGTTCTCACTGTGATCTTATTAAGATCCCTATAGTCAATACACATTCTGAAAGATCCATCTTTCTTTTTGACTAACAGGACTGGAGATGCATAAGGTGAAGAACTTGGTTCAATGAATCCCATCTCAAGAAGTTCCTTGATTTGCTTGGCTACTTCCTCTCGTTTACACTTTGATAATCTATAAGGTGGCTTGTTGATTGTCTTTGAGTTGGGCTCCAAATCAATAGGGTGATCTACTGCTCTCTTAGGAGGCAATGAAGTAGTTACCTCAAATAGATCTCTATACTCCTCAAGAAGAGCTGTCAAGGCTGGATGGTTTGCTGAATTATCGGGCTGATCCTGTGTTTCTTTATTCAGATGCAAAAAAAATATTTAAGAGCACCTCTTGTACTCTCTTTTGAGTTGTTGAATGGTAATAAGCTGAAAATTTGATCTACTAATGTCTATAGGCCCCATTTCCAGAGTAATCAGGTTTACCTTTGCTTCAAAATTTTCAGCCAAATGTAAAGAAACCTATGGGCATATCTGTGTACTGATTTCCTCTTTACCATTAGCCACTTGAACTCTAATGGGCTGCTATAAATCTGTGGGAACACAATTTAGCTTGTCCATGATGGTCTTATTCATAAAACTATGAGTATTGCCACTGTCTATCAGAATGAATACTGGCTTTCCACATATGCTTCCCTTCATACCGAGTGTATTAGGGCTCTTAGATCCTGTCCAAGCATCCATAGAAATAGAACAATTAGTGGTAGCAACAAGCGGCTCATAACAAATCCCACCTGGATCAAACGGAACACTTCCACCTGGATCAAAAGGAAAAGATTCGGCTGGATCATAAAAATACTCTTGCCCAACTTCCTCCTCAAGATCTTCATTTTCAGCATTAAGTGCCATTGCATTAGCTTCATCCATGTCATTCTCAAAATCCTCAAAAACCAACATACTCTGAAGCTTGGGTTTGACATTTTTGTATGCACACTTTGAGGTATAATCAGGTGTCTCCACACTTGAAATATAAGCCTTTCTCCTTTCGTTCTTTATAAAGATCCATAGGAATAGATTTAGGATTTGTATTGGCTGAAATGGAGTTAGGCTTGCTGTCCCCTTGTTTGAAATCAACTCTTGGATTGTTTGATGTCCTAAAATTACTTTGAGGTCTCGAAGCATTAAATGGAGGATAAGTTGGTACCCGTAAGCTCCCATTTGGCACATGATTGCTGCCATAAGTGTTACCAACTTGCCCCTACTTAAAAACAGTCCTTGGCTGTCCAAAACCAGGCTAAAATGAAGATTCTCTTCTATACTTTCTTCCATAGCGCTCCGCAAGCTCAATAGCCTTAAAGAGGGAAGTAGGATTTTGTGCCATAACATCAGCTGATAAAGATGGCTCTAAACCATACATAAACTTATGGAGCTTAGCCTCATCAGTGATGCTTTCCACATACATGGTCAGGTTGAGGAATTGGTTAGTGTACTCTCTTACACTTAGGCCCCTTTGTTCCAAACCATACCATCTCCGTGCTAATTTCTCTTTCTCAAGAGGAGAGACAAATACTTCAGCCATAAGTGCCTTAAAAGTTTCCCAATTCTCTACAAGTATGTTTTCTTTTTTAATATACCTCCACCAGGTATGGGCAAATCCCTCCAAATGCAAGGAAGCAAAATGAATCTTCATGTCATCAGTTTTAGGGAATATGTCAAAGTAGGACTCCATCTTAGAGGTCCACTCCTCTAAATCAGATGGTGAAGATGACTGACCATTAAATTTAGCTAGAACAAGCTTGTCCTTTAGCTCTCTTTCATGAAATGGTTGTTGTCCCAAAATAGGCTAATCATGATTACCATGTATGGAACCTCCAAATTGAGACGGAAATCTTCCAACAGGTGGCTGAGAACTACTATGTAATCTTTTTGTTGGTAGAGAACCCCTAGAAATTTGAGTATTCAGCCCAAAAGCTTGAGAATTAGCTCCATTCAAACTGCCCAAATAGTCATCATGCCGCTATGAAGCCTCTCCTACTTCATACTGGCTATTTGGAATGCCTCTTCTTCCAATAATCCCATGTCCATGAACATTTTGATTAGATGGCTGAAGTGGACTGAAGGGTCACTGTTTGAATAAGCTTTCTCCTTAGCTTCTTTTGGTCCCATTTGCATTTGCATCCATTGAGAGAATTGTGCCATAAGTTGAGCATTAGATTCCACTAACTTATCAATAGAAGCCTTTGTTTGAGTCGTTGAATCCACCAACTTCTCAATGGAAGACTTTGTTTGATCAGTAGACAAGACCATTTGCTCTATTCTTGATAAGATGGCCTCATGTCGTTCCCTATGTCTTTGTTCATGGACGCACAAAGTATTATTAAGTATACTGACTTCCCCTTATTGTTGAAGCTCTTCAGGGCTCTCTTAAGGTGTATTATCCAAAATGGAATCCCTTATTTGCTGAGCATAATCTTCATGGACCTTATTTTTACCCTTATGTCCTGCCATAATAGTGTAGTCCTGTAGTACCCCCTGTCAGAAAAACAACCATAACTTTTGCTAGGGAACTCCGATTTCAAAACTTTTTAGTTCAAATCGAAGCTAAGAATGCCCTCTTCGAGATGAGATATATCATGCTATAAAAAATTTAGGACAGAAAATTCTATAGCTGGATTTCTGAGTCTGAACTGTCTAGGCCTGCACCTTGTCTAAACCTGTAAGTGCCCTATTTTGACCCTATAATGCAAGATAGTAACCCCAAATGGTTACCAAACCATGTAAAAGGCTGTATAGGACCTATAGGTACCCTGTAGTACCTGCACCTGTACTTCAATAATGAAGGGTGTACCTATAACTACCTGTAAATACCCTGTAAGTGCCCTATAAATTCCATGTTTTACCCTATTTTGGACGTGTAGGTACTTGAGCCTTTGGGAAGTCTTCAATCTTCAATTCTCCACTCGTTGTACCTGTGTGAGGGATAAAACGGCATGACACGCTCCCTACACGGGCTCCGAATCACCAAGAGGTGGGCAAAGTCCCCCTCGGGTCGGTTGGTTGCACCCCTTCGGGATCTTCTACAGTGAGGGAGGGTCACCTCTCTTTTGTCCCACTATCTCCCCCGGCATCCACCTTTTTCCTCAGTGGGTATATCAACATGGTAGTAGCTAGTAATCTAATCAATCAGCATGATATGCATTTTTGAAATATTCATTCAGCCTTTCATGAGATGCAATTGACTGGAATCTTGAAAGTTTGGATAGGAGAAGGGTCTTACCAATGCAATTCAGTGACTCACTGATTGCTAGTACTTACCCTTTTACAATATTTCAATTTGGGGTAAAAGAATTTCAGCCAATCAATGGATTAGAGTAAATAAGTTCATCAATCAATAGATTTAATCAATGGGATTCAATTGTTATACTGAAAATTTCAGATTGAAGCCTCTAATTCACTGATTGTATGCATAAAGCAAGCATTGCATTCATGAATGGATTGATTCAAGCAAAGGTTGGCTGAAATTTGATGGATATTATTCAATTCTTTAATCTCTCAATCAAATGGATTAAGCTCTTGGATTAATGAGAAAGATTAAGAATTGAAGAAGAGTATCTTTGATATGGTTGATGATGACTTGATCAATCTTCATATGCTTGATAGAGCCTTCGGTTGTCCAATGTTGCTAAAATAATCCCCAAGGCTTGTGTATTCAGTACTTAAGAACAATCTTGAAGCTTCAAATGCTTGAAATTGAGACATTAAACCCATTTTCCCCAAATTTTTGCTCCATGGAAGCTCTTGAGCTTCAATCTTTGACCATTTCGTGCTTAATCCTTGCAATTTGTTGAAGAATCCTTGCTGAGATGATCCCACGGGCTTAAAGGATGAAGAATCTTCAGGAAATTGTTGAGAAATGAAAGCTCGGGCTGAAGCTTTCATGGCTGCCATAGACTGTTCATCTAGGGTTTAGAAAGAGGCTGAAGAACCGTGAATGGGGTTGAATCTTTCCATTTAAGTAATGATTTTTACTTGCCAAGGATCAGGGAGAGTGCTAAGGGCTGAAGAGGAAGCATCCACAGCAGGGAACATGCTGGAATCATTGCGTCGCAATTTTCGGGGTTGTTCATGGCTCCATAGCTGAGCCAAACTGAAGCAATCTTGTGCTCATTTTGAAGATAATGAAGTAAGGGATCTATTCCAAGAGGTGCTTGGCCAAGAAGATCAGAGGTTTGAGAGATATGAGCAAATCTTGATGCTGAACTTCCATGAAACCTGTAGGGAACTCCAGGAAAGGGGAAAGAGAACTCCCTCTTTTCAAAGTAACCACAGTTTGTTCCCAAACTAAGCCCGGTTAACTCTTCTTTACCCTAATTGCACCTCCAATTTTGCATAAAATTTGATGATGACCTATCATTTAAGCCATCCTCTGCCATATCTGACCTTGGATATCTCCAAATGTAGTCTCTTACTAACTGTAGATGATCTCAAGCACTCCACTAGTCACTGTCTTGTACAATTTTTGTCTGAAATTGATTTTGATAAAGGAAAATAGGACTGAAAATAGAAGAAAAGAATGAATCAAAGACCAAGGCTCTGATACCACTTGTCAGAGAGAGAATTAGGGAGAGAGAAAGAGGAGAGAGAAGACTACAGAAGAGAGAGAAAGACTGTAGGAAGAGAGAGAAGAGTGACGAGGAGAGAGAAAGACTAGATTTAGAGAGAGAAAGACAAGAAAGAGGGAAAAGCCATAGAAGCTATGAGCAAGATGGGAGAGAAAGACTGTAATTGTATTAATGTATCAAAAAGATATGAAAATTTACATGTTCTCTCCTTTTATACTAATGTCAGTGTGACATGGCATAATATCAATATTATTTACACTAAATTCTTATTCCCAGCTTCTTACAGGGGATGATATTGGTGATGTAGCTATGGATTTTTTGGCTCTTTTTGTTTCAGAGGGGGACTTCCTAGCCCTCATTCTCTCATCCCCCTACTACAATCTAGCGCCCACACTAATGGGTAGAGCTGCATGTCAGGGCCGATTATAGCAGCCTTGTATCTTTAGCCATTGTAGTCACATTGTTCCTTCTCTCTCTTGCATTCTCTCCTTGTCTCCTTCTTCTCTCCATGTTTACTTTTCTCTTTCCATTGCACACTCTCATAGAATAATCACAACCATTGATGAGGATTGGAGTTTTTGGAGAAGCAATTCACATATCATTTTAAGGAAGCTAAAAATTCTGGGAGAGTAAGAAATGAGAGGGAGTATAAGTACAAAATAGCTTCTTTATTTCATAGAAATTCTTATAGAAGTGTCCACCTTCCATCCATATGGAAGAATGGATCAATAGCCTTTATTTTTCTACGATTTCTACCCCTAGTAGTACTGAGGTCTTAAGAAGTCTATCCTAAGTCATATAGGGGCTTGGAGGATTTCTAGTAGTCTAAGAATTTACTATCCAGAGCCCCCCTCATACCCTTCACTCCTCTTGCCCAAGGAACTCCCTAAGGAGCAACCTCTTACCATTAGGGCGGTCCGACCTCTCCAAGGCAACAAGCAAATTCCCCTTGGAAAAGGGACCCACAACTAGCATTGGGGGAGTTCTAATGTGCTTTTCTTTTTATCATGTTACAAACTTAGTACATTAGGATTTTGAATCAATTCAATCAATTTCCTAAGTGCATAAAGTTAAACTTGTATGCACCGTTACAAGCACAAGTAACTCTTCCTCAACCAACAGTGCTAGAAATAGGCGGGCAATCAGACCACAATCTTAACTTGATGGCAATTCTTTTCAACTTGGTCTGATTCCTAGCTTCTTGGATTTCTCCTAGTTTCCCTTTAGGTATTTCTTTCCTAAGTCCCCCTTTTCGGGATCTAAATTCTGATAAATAGTTTTTCTTTATTAGATCTTTCCTTAGTTATTGTTAACCTTTGTTTGCAATCTTGCTCTTACAAGTATTTACTAATTAGAATTTGTCCTAGCTTGTGGGAACTAAGTTGGAACTTGGAATCATGATTTTTCCTTGGAAATTATGTGAGTCAACAAGGTGAGTATTTTTTAAAGGAATTTTAAGACCTTTATTTTTCTCAAAGGAGAATTATATCATCCTTTTGGTTGCCTCCTAACCTAAGATCATATTTCGCTTGCCATAAGCAAAGTGAATTGGTTCGGATATCCTAGGTTTAAATTAGTAATGCACTCAATTTAATAATTTCTAATGAGCTATATATACCATTTAATAAAATTTAACTTACTTTTTAATAACAATAAAATTTTCTCTAGAGAGGATGCTTCTAATTTAAAAGATTTAAATCGCTTAATTTAATTATCTTAATTAATTATAATTAATTTATGAATATCAATAAGAAAACCATTTTTTCTATGTTTATATGATTTTCATAAACACTAATAAAATAATTCTTGATATTTATGTAATTTATTATTAATGCACGGTTTATTTTTTAGTTTACATTTACCTAATTTTTAAATGTTAAAGGAATTGTTTTTATGTAATTTTTCATTTTTTATATTTACGTAATTTATAAATGCTAAAAGAATTAATCTTAATGTAATCTTTGTTTATAAGCAACTAGAGATAATTTATTTAATTATTGCAATGCTATGTAATTTATCCTACCTTTTGAGATTTTAAAATTCTAAATTAATAACTCTTACTAATTCTATATTTCTTTTATGTTGAATTTTTATTTTTGTTAAACTATAAGCTCTTTATCAAATATTGAAATGCTTTGATTTAAGTTCCTAATCGTGTATCGAATGAACATTAATCTATGAAGAAACTTGGTTTTGTGTTGTGTGTGTGATGGCATGTTGACCACAATCACAATCGTATTCATAGCTCTTGCGCTCCCTGCTCTAGAATATAATCTCTTTGGGCCCATTGCGAGTAGGGAGCCCACATACACTAGCTTTGAACTTGGCCTTACTTTGAACTCCAAAATGGTTAGGGTGGGCTCCTTGTGAGATAAAGACTTTGTAGAGAGGGAAAGGACTTGTTCCATGGCACTAGATGCATGAAGGGTAGATGAGTCTTTCATAATTTCTAAATCAGGGATCTCTTATGTGATTGATGATGACCTCTTCTTACTCATCTTTGTCTCACACACACACTCTCTCCTTCACTCTCTTCCTCTCTATTCTCCTCTTCTCATCATCTAGCTCTTATTTTCTTCTTTTCTTCTCCTCCCTTATCCTCTTATTTTATTATCTTTGTCTTCTCCTCGTCTCTTCTTTCCCTCCTTATCTTCCATATTGGAGAATATGGGAATTTCCCATAAGTTTGGGACACATGGTCAAATATTTGGATTTGTCATAACTTGAACACTATAACTCCAAATCGAGCGCTCTATAGCTCAATAGATTCCATTTTTCAAGTGCTTTCTAATGATAGGCCACACCATATGGTTTTGAGAAACTTATGGGCATGTTATCCGGGTGCCACCTTTTTAGTATTCAAAAAATGGGAATTCGGAGATTCCCAAACTCACTAATATTGTGTTTTCACCTCTTCTCTTCTCCTCTTTGTCTTCTATTCTTCACCACCTCTTTTCGTCCTCCTTCTCTTCTCTTCTTCACCACCTCTTCTCTTCTCTTCCTCATTCTCTTCTCCCTCTCCCTCTCCCACACACACACACACACACACACACACACTCTCTCTCTCTCTCTCTCTCTCTCTCTCTCTCTCTACTTTTAGGGTTGGGCTAGAAAGGTTTAGTGGAGTTAAGTATTCTTATCCATACAAAGCTAGGAATGGGGTCATCTAGATGCTTTGATGATAGGATATATTGTAAGAAAACTCCACCAAAGGTAGATATCATATCCACAACTTAGGTTCCCTATAGTAGTAAGCTCAAATTATATCTTTGATGACTTGGTTGACTCAGTTTGCCACCAAAGGTAGGTATCATATCCACCATTTAGGTTCCTTGTAGTAGTAAGCTCTAAGTATGTCTTCGAGGACTTGGTTGACTCATTCAGTTTGCCCATTAGTTTGAGGATGATAGGTGGTATTGAAAGTTGGGTGCCAATGGCCTCAAATAAACTCTTCCAAAAGTGAGAAGTGAAAAGAAAATCATGATCGCTAATGGTTCTTTTAGGCAATCCGTGTAGCCTAAAGATCTTCTTCACAAAGATCCTTAGAATATCTAAAGCCTTAGAGTTCATTTTAAATGGCATAAGATGAGCAATCTTAATTAGCATATCCATAATGACTAGGATTGAGTTCTATCCTCCTTGGACTCTCTCTCCCTCTCTCTTGCAGCCTTTCGGGGTCTCCTTATGCTCTCTTATGCCTCCCCATGCCTCATATTTATAATGAATTAGAGAGGAGGGGATAAGTCTGAGAACAAGAGTGGAGGGGCTCTTAGAAGACTCAGTGATCTGATGCTCAGATCATAAATCTGATGGTTGCATTGGCTCCAAAGGGGGGTAAAACCCTAAGACACTTGGACACTTGGTTAGAAAGCTCTTAGTTCACTCCTTCTTCTTTTCTCTGTTCGAAGTGCTATCTATTGCCTATAGACTGCGATCGCAGTGTGCACGATTTCGCAAATCACTTTTCTTTATTTTTCTTTTTATAAATTCTCCAAAAATAACTAAAACATCACTTGTCTTTTCTTTTAAATGACTTTTAGTTCTATCTTTTTAGGATAATATCTAAAATATAATAGTTTTTTTTCCCTCAAGAATCTAATATTTTTGGACCATTCAAACTATACAGATTAATACTAGTGATTAATATGGCTCATAAGTCCCGTTCACATTGTACTTTTTGTGAAGGGTGGCTACGATCCTTATCAATCCGAGAAAAATGTCAGATTTATGACTTGATTTTTTTAAAATATATTTTTAATTGAATGAAAATTATTAGCTATTAATACTAGTCAGTTTTTACCTTAGTTAGTCTTTAGTTAGTAATCTTACTAACTTATTAATTGACTAACTAACTTTCGAACTAACCAACTAACTTTTATTGCATGGAAATATTACATACTACTACTATAACAATAAACAAGAAAAGAAGAAAAAACTACTACTACTACCACTACTACAACAACAACAACAAACAAGAAAACTAAACAACAATAAACAAGAAAACAAAAGAAACTACTACTACTACAACAGTAACAATAACAAATAAGAAAACCACCACTACTACTATAACCACGACCACGACTACGATGACTATGATTACGACTACGACTACGACTCTACAACTACGACTCTACGACTATGACTACGACTATGACTATGACTATGACTACCACAACAACAAACAACTACCATTACCATTACAATAAACAAGAAAAGAAAAAAAAACATAACAATAACAACAACTACTACTACTATTGCTACAATAACAACAAACAAGAAAAGAAGAAAAAACTACTACTACTACTATAACAACAACAACAATAACAATAACAAATAAGAAAACTAAACAACAATAAACAAGAAGAAAAAAAAAAACCTACTACTACTACAAAAACAAACAAGAAAACTACTATTACTACTACTACTACTACTACTACAAAAACAAACAAGAAAACTACTATTACTACTACTAGTACAACTACTACAATCATGACTATGACAACTACAACCACGACTACGACTACCACAACAACTCTCTCTCTCTCTCTACTACTACCACTACCACTACCACTACAATAAACAAGAATAGAAGGAAAAATAACAACAACTACTACTACTAGTACTACTATAACAACAACAATAACAAATAAGAAAATAATAAAAAACTACTACTACTACCACTACTACAACAACAACAACAACAAACAAGAAAACTAAACAACAAAAACAAGAAAAGAAGAAAAAAAAACAACAATAACAAACAAGAAAACCACCACCACCACCACCACCACTACCACTACTACTACTACCACGACTATGACTATGACTACGACTACAACTACAAAAAACCACTACTACTACTACTACAAAAAACCACCACCACCACCACCACCACCACCACCACTACTACTACTACTACTACTACTACTACTACAACCAGGACTATGACTACGACTACGACTACAAAAAACCACTACCACTACAATAAAGAAGAAAAGAAGAAAAAACAACAATAACAACAACAACAACTACTACTACTACTACAATAATAACAAACAAGAAAATAATAAAAAACTACTACTACTACAACAAATAAGAAAACTAAACAACAATAAATAGGAAAAGAAAAAAAACTACTACTACTACAACAACAACAAACAAGAAAACTACTATTACTACTACTACAATCATGACTACGACCACAACTATGACTACCACAACAACAACAAACAAGAAGAGAAGAAATTAAACAATAATAACTACTACTATCACTATCACTACCACTACTACTACTATGACTACCACAACAACAACAAACAAGAAAATAAGAAATTAAACAACAACTACCACTACCGCTATCGCTACCACTATCATTATCACTACCACTACTACTACTACTACGACTACCACAAAAACAACAAATAAGAAAAAAAGAAAAGAAGAAATAAAACAACAACAACAATAACAACAACCTCTCCCTCCCTCCCTCCCTCTCTCCCTTCCTCCCTCCCTCCCTCTCCCTCTCCCTCTCTTTCTCTCTTTCCCTATTATGTTTAATGTTTTCTCCCTCTCTCTCTCGTTCTTTCTTTCCTTTTCTCTCTTCCTCTCCCTCTCTCATTTCCTCTCTCTCTCTCTCAATACATATGATTTTTAACAAAAACAAGTAAAAGAAAAAGAGAAAAAACAAAAACAAAGCAAGAAGGAACAATGCGCTCATCGTAAAGGGCCGAGGATGGATTCGGCGGCTCCTCTTCGCCCTCCGTACACTTCCTCCTCTTCTTTGCGAACTGTGGCAGCGGCGGTGAGAAGCTTTTCTTCTCCCTCTTTCTCTCTTTCTCTCCCTCTCTCTCTCAAATGCAAGATGGAGTTCGCTCTCCCTTTTGCTCTCTCTTTTGTTCGTTCATGCAAAATAACGAGCTCGGGTTTTGGCCCATATTTTTTTGTTTGAGCACCATCACTATTTGCGTTGTTGTAACGCAAATAGCGACACCGCTATTTTGCGTCGGAAAGCACTATCGCTATGCCTCCATATCCTTGTAGTATTCAAGTATATGCTGCACAAGAAGAGAGATTAAAAACACAAACTAATTCAAAATGATGATATTTTTTTGTAGTTGTGACAATACTGACCATGTAGTGTGTTATGTTGTTTGTAGTCCATGCCTCCACCATGGACTTATGAATTGCCTCTTCTTCTACTGCAAAGCTTGTTGCAGCGTCCTCTTGTGAGACCTCACCATGACAACTTCTTGATTGGAGTGCTTCTACATGAGTGCTACTCAAGTCCTAGATGATCCACTCTCCACGATTGCTCTCATGAGCACCTATTGGTCATATGATTGAGTAAAGGTCACAGACTAGAGGGACTCGATGCCTGTGACCATAGCAACAAGGAATTGTGGTGATGAATGGGTTCTCTGCTTCTTTTTTGGTTGAAGGTGAGAGGCCGTGGCAGAAGGGTTGAGAGACAAGGCTTCTATCCAGGGATGATGGGTGAAGGAGTTGAGCTTAAAGGGCCATGGTTTTTTTTCTCAACAAAATCACCTGCGTAGGAGAAGGCCACGAGTCACAAAAGCAGTCATGAGAGATGTTGCTTGACCATCTCTCTCTCATGCTCGCTCTCTCCTCCCCTGGCCCAAAACCCACATTTTGAGCAAGAGATGTTTGCAAAGTAGGGTACTTCAAAAGAAAACTTAATCCTTCTCTACTGCTTCTTCTTCTTCTCCTCCTTCTCCTTCCTTGATTAGAGGAAGAGGCATCGGCTTTTCTTGGTCGTAGCTTAAGAAAATGGCCCTAAGGTATGGATATGGCAGAGGGCGTTAAGGTAGGTTTAACTCCTACTATCCATTCATAATAAAATAGGGCTAAAGAACGACTTTACTCTAATGAAGCTAGTCATAGCTCACCATGGCTCTGATACCATGTTGAGAAATATAGATCTAGAGCTATGTTAGCTATGGTGGATGAAGGTTATAAACATAAAATATGATTGAGATAAAGAATTGTAACTCAAGTGAGTTAGGTTCAAAGATAGATTAACTTGAACTCATAAAAAAATCTTGAGTGACACAGAATGATAGTACTCTTCTTCTTTGAATGAGTGTCAAGTATATGCCTTTATAGCTTTTTGGATAGTACCACTTTTCTTCTCTGTGCTTATGGGATTTTGGACATCTCTTCCTAGAGCTTCTAGAGCATAGATCTTTGTCATATCTCTCATACAAAGCCACTTATGGGCCAGCCTCTGTAAGGCATACATTTACCCTCTATGGGCATACATCATTTGATTTCTCAACATCTTTAAATGTATTGGCATCACCATCCCCAAATCTCAACTTTTATAAGTGAGCTACTGTAACATTCGTGTTTTCTCCCTCATAGGAACACCCCCCCTTTTTAATTTAAAAAAAAAAATCAATAGCTCAAATTTTTTAACTCCCCCCTCTCTCCCTGTCGACAGCACGTCGGGGAGAGAGAGTGGGAGTGGTGGTGATGGGGGGGGCATGCAACCCCCAGGTGGGAGGGTTGACCATGCAACCCACCTCCTCCCCCTCCTATATAAGGGGAGCCTCCTCCCCTCCCTCGGCATGGACAGAGACTATGCCCCCCCTTACCTGCATCGTCACCTCCAGCAGCAGCAGCATCCCCTGCGGCCCGTCAATCGGTTCTTCCCCCCTCCTCACTTGGCGGCAGCTGCACCCCCCCTGGGGCCTTCCAATTGAAGTTCTCCTGTTGCAATGGCAGCCCCTGGCTGTACGTGCTAGCCAACTGCGCCACCACCTAGGCTTATGACTCGGCTCACTCCCCCCCCTCGTGAGAATAGGCAGTGAGACCCTCCTCTGCCCATTAACTGTGCGCCTGACGTGTGAGGGAGAAAGGAAGGAGAAGGAGAGAAGAGAAAGAAGGAGAGAGAGAGAAGAGGAGTAAGAGGAGAGAAGGGGAAGGAGAGAAGGAGAAGGAGAGAAGAAGAAGGAGAGGGAGAGAGAAGAGAAGAAGAGGGAGAGAAGGAGAAGGAGAGAAAAGAAGGACTGGGAGAGAGAAGAGAAGAAGAGGGAGAGAAGGGGAAGGAGAGAAGGGGAAGGAGAGAAGAAGAAAGAGTGGGAGAGAGAAGAGAAGAAGAGGGAGAGACAGAGAAGGAGGGAAGAGAAGGAGAGAGAGAAGTAGAAGAAGGAGAGAAAAAAAGGGTTAGAAGAGAGGAGAGGAGAAGAAGAAGGAGAAGGAGAGAGGTAGAAGAAGAAGAAGAAGAGGTAGAAGGAGAGAGGAGAGAAGTAGTAGAAGAAGAGAAGAAGAAGAGAAAGAGAGGGAAGGAGAAGAAGGAGAAAAGAAGTGGGAGAGGGAGGAGTAGAAGAGAAGGAGAGAGAGAGAGAGTAGGAGAATAAGAGAGGAGAATAAGAGAAGGAGAGAGAGAGAGAGTAGGAGAATAAGAGAAAAGAAGAAGAAGAGAGAGAGAGAGAAAGAAGGAGAAGAGGAGGAAAAGAAGAAGAAGAGAGAGAGAGAGAGAAAGAAGGAGAGGGAGTGAGAGTTGGTGAGTAACTTCAAGAAGCCCCACTTAAACCACCCCCTTGACGAAGGACCCCATCCAGTGATCTTTCCTACCAGAACCTGTCGTCCCGAAAACTGTTAAGGTTCGGACTGCTCAATCTTCGCGAGGCGAATGGCCCCCAAGAAGAAAGTCACGGGAAGCAATAGGTGCCAAAGCTACCGGTAATGCTGGAGAGGCGAGCGGAGCGACCAACACAACAAACACGAATCAAACCTAGGTTCTAAGGTTTAAAATTAATTAGGTATTATTTCTCGTGGAAGAGATGAAAGGGTTGGTGATGTGCATGGAACAAGAACAAGTCTTAGGGTTTTTGTTTACTCTAAGCACTAAGTTGCATGCATGAAACGGTAGAGTATGGAATTCACATAAGATTATATGCATGAAATGATAGCTTTTACACACATAAAATGATAAGGTTATCGCCTTGCTTCACATAAAATAATAGCTTTTTAACCAGTTCAGTGCATGAATAGTCGTTTAGAATTCACGTTTCGCAATCATGGTTAAAAGAAACACATGAAATGTTAGTTTTGTTCATGAGATACATTTGCACCGTTGGACAAAACCCTAGACTTTCATATAAGCAACTCACATGTGATCCAGTGCATTAGGAATAAGTACTCGTTACCAGGAATGATGAGAGATAAAGGTTGTTTAGGACGTTTAACTTTACTAAGCGCACCATGTGCATGATGGATAAGGTTGATTGGAAAAATTCTGCATGGAACCGCACTAAGAGAAATGGAGGAAACGCATGCATCTAGACAATATCTTGAAGGCCCAAATGAAGAGTCCTGTGTTGCCAAGTGTAATAACCGAACTTGATTAGAACTAGAAGAATAAAAGACCTTTGGTTAGGTTGCGAATGAGGGCATGACTGTTGCCTTGATTGTCTAGTTAATGCTTGGGTTAGGTTAAGATACCATAAGGAAGAAACTAAGGGAAGAGCAACTCAAAAGAAGTTAACTTACATTTACTTGCATAATCTTGTTTGAGATTATTGGAATCTCACCAAGTCACGAACGATCCAGGATAGGATGCTGGGAGCATCCGGGAAAAAGACCTAGGATCGGATGCTGGGAGCACTCGAAAAAAAAGGAGTCACACCTTAGCAGTCAGTCGTACAAACGACCTCTGAAATGTTCATGCTTGTACTTAGGTACATTATTTGATCTCTTTTCTCAAGGAAATTATTCAAGGAAAACACTTAGTGCTTTAGGTTGAATGCCTAGAGGGAGAGGTAGGAACAGTTACCTCCGACTGTCTGCTTGGCCCTATCCAAGGGGGTTGTTAGCCGCGCTGGGTATATGGACCTAGCCTGCCGCGATAGGTCTCTCCAGGAGTGCTTCTTGGAGCAGGAGGACGCTTGGGTGCCAGGGGAGGCTTTGGTTGTAAATCCCTTGCCTTCGGATCCCGCACAAGAGACCGATGTGACTCGAGATGGGATCTCAAGGCGTGTGTACTAGTCAACGGGTGAAACTTGGAGCAACAGTCCTGTAGATTGCTAGCATGATATTGGATGTACTCCAGGATTATGATAAATAAAGAGCAAATATTAGAGAAAAAGAAACTTGCTTGACATTGTTTTTGTGTCAGTGCCTAAGTTGCGTGAAGGAACTCGTAGTTAACTTGACTAATTAAGGAAGCTACTTTTGCATGTCAAAACATAATGTGGTAGGTAATTTAATTAGATAACTAAAGAAAACTGAGGAAAGTGTGGTGGATGTGACTTAGGTCCGTCCTATAGAAGGGTGGTCTCGGTTAGTTGGGAACTTTTCTCAAATGATGAGATAATAAGACTATGAAGTCCTAGTGTCAGTAGATATAGAGCCCCGATTTATTCTATTTTAGGGAAAGGAATGGGGCTATGCCGTATGGCAGAGAGGTTGAGCTTCGCATCCCCCTCATTTCCCATTCTTCATGAATCAAGGGCAGCATGAAACTACTTCGACTCTGTCATTCCTACGCAAGGAGGTACATCTAGAGCTCGGCGCTAACTTCTTCCTAGAGACCTTGCTCATAGGAAAGGAATCCTAACCTCAGGTCGATCCCAAGTGGGAACGGTAGGACACTTCCTCTCGCGGGCAGACTCGGGAAGACCTAGATCGCAAACCCTATGTCATTCCTCGCGAATGCCAGGCAGAGCCTTCTAGACCCTCCTCTCGATAGGTTGCTAAGACGTGTCCCATAAGTGGACAAGAGGACACGTTACAGTTGATATCAGAGCGAACCACTGGGATCTAAGATTTACAAGGAAACCTAATGGAGGAAAATAAAGGGAATAAGGGGACATTCAAGGGAAGGTGAGTGGAAGAGAGCAGTGTTTTCTATTGAAAACATTTCATTACTCACTTATGGATGCTGGGTTGCAGAGTCTCGAAGCATGGAGCAAGTTCTTGGTATTCCAGGTCATGTTTATGACTGCAATGCGTGCTTCAGATTATCGACAGAGGCTAGGCATGATGAATATTCTGGACCGCATCTATAATTCTTCACCCCTGTATGCAGAACGAATATGTATAGGAGAATCAGGAATATACTACATAGTAGCCCACCGACTCGCGTACCTTCAGACCAACTTAAAGAGAATCAAGTGGATGGAGGATTTAAAGATCATGAAGCTGTTCATCTTTGTTGAAGCTCACGCAAACGCAACCCTGCATGTTGCATGTTGGCGGTTGGCAAGTCAAGCAGAACAAGTATGTGTATGAAGAAGTGACCCCCGTGATCCTTGCCGACGGATCAAAGTGCTAGGGCGCTATGAGAAGAATAGGTATCAAAGGAAGGGATACCCTGAGCTTCCTATGACTTATCATCCATGACCCCACTCCATATTATTACTTAGTCCTTGTAGCCGATTGTAACACAGTCTTATTTTCCCCAAAGTGATGTATCAATTAGCTTGTTCTACTTTCCTAAAATAAATGTACTCAAAGGGCTATGCCCTCATGAATGAACAAGACTTTTCCTATCGTCTATCTTGATTGTAAATGTTAGCTAAGGTGTTAAGCGATTAAATCACTTGGCTAAAAGTTGTGCTAGTCGTACTAACGTAATATGGGAAATGTTTGATAAGTTTTTAACATAAAGAATCTTATTGTCCAAACGCAACCCCAAGCGTAGGTTCCAAGTCCGAATCCTGCACTAAGTTCAGCTGTGATTCAAGAGAAGAGGTTCCTTCTCAAACAGATTAAGCCACCTGAGTTTGATGGCAAAGGAAGGACTGTTCAAGCCGATGTCGAGATCTAGATTGAGTCCATGGAGGACTACTTTGAGGCATCACAAACTGCACCTGCTAACCAAGCCATGCTTGCTAAACTTAAGCTTACAGGCGAAGAAAGACTTTGGTGGAAACAGTGTTGCAGAGACCAAGCGATCTCAGAAGGGACATTCACTTGGGAGAAGCTTAAGGAAGCTGTGCGAGGGAGGTATTTGCCACCTGCCTACTGCACCCAGAAGATGAATGAATTCTATGAATTGAAGCAGCTTGGACTATCCCTTGATACATATTATTCAAAGTTTGTTTCTCTCCTAAAGTACGCACCTCCAATGGATATGACACAACAGGTGTCAAAGTTCTGTGCTAGGTTGAATCCACCCATAAATACCCGATTGGAATCAATGCACCCAACAGACCTACAGGATTCACTCATTCGAGCTGCTCCAATAATACAGGAGGTGCAGACCAAACCAAGAAACAATAGGACTTGGACTTACAGAGATCAGAACAAGGGTATGCTTAGGGCTCAGACTAAGAGAGTGCAGGGTCAGAATCAAGGTCAAAGGAAGAAATCTAGGGCCAATGCTGTCAACAACTTTGTTCCTGCAAAAGGTAATGACCGCAATCTACGTTGTTTCCATTGCAACAAGCCCGGACACTTCAAGAGGCAGTGTCCCAAGCTTAGCAGAGGATATCACCAAGGGCAATTCCAAGGATCCGCCCATGGCCAAGGATCCACTGTCATGGCCAGAGGGAGAACCTCCAGTGTTTCCAACAAAGAACTGGGCCATGAAGAAGATCCATCCATGGATGCAGACATTGAGAGGGCAACATTCCACGCCGCTCTTCACAAGAAGGGTCCGAATCGCCAATTCTCGGTGATTCAAACTCCATCAGATTATGAAGGTAAAATCTTCAAAACCCTGATTGATTGTGGCAGTATGCATTCTTTCATTTCACCGATCTGTGTAAAAAGGCTAGGGATAGCTTTAATAGACGCACCTACTTGTGGAATTGGCAAATGGTCGTGAGGTCTCTTGTACTAGGCAAACTGCTAAGGTGAAATTCCTACTGGGTGGAAAGCCAACTTCGTTGAGATTCAAGGTAATGAACCTAGGTGTCCACGAATGTTTACTCGGAATGGATTGGCTAATATCCAATGATGCCCACATCCACTGTCGAAAGGGCCAAGTCTCCTTCCAAAATTCTGAAGGAAAACTAGTTACAACTCAAGGAGAGGCTGGTAAGCCAAAAATACAGCTGGCAAAAGCAACACGGATAATAAAAGGAGTTAGAAAGGGCCTACTTGTCTATCTGATTAAACTGAATAAGCTAGATTAGAATCAGGAATCTGGAGAAGAACCTTCATGGTTAAAGGAATACACAGATGTATTTCCTGAAGATCTGACAGAACTTCCTCCTCAAAGGGAAGTTGACCACGAAATCAAGCTGGTGCCAAGAGCTGCACCAGTCACAAAGAGGCCGTATAGGATGTCCATCCCGGAAGCTATCAAACTGAAAGAGCAACTCAAGCAATTGTTAGACCAAGGCTACATCCGGGCTGACAATTCACCATGGGGAGCTCCAATGCTATTCCAAAAGAAGAAAGATGGAAAGCTTTGTCTATGCATTGACTACATAGGGTTGAATCAATCAACCATAAAAAATAAATACCCCATTCCAAGAATAGATGAATTACTTGACCGTCTTCAAGGTGCGAAGATCTTCTCTAAGATAGATCTCAGGTTTGGATATTATCAGATAAGGATCAAGGAAGAGGATATCCCGAAGACTAGATTCAGCACAAGGTATGGACACTTTGATATCCTAGTGATGTCATTCGGGCTAACGAATGCTCTTGCTACCTTGAACAAGTTAATCCAGGATATCTTTAGGCCCTATCTTGATGACTTCGTACTCGTCTTCTTTGACGATACCCTAGTCTACTCTAAACAGGAAAAAGATCATGAACCCTAGCTTTGCATTGTTCTTGAAATAATGAGAGTACACAAGCTTTATGCCAAGAAGAAGATGTGTGCATTTTTCAAGCGACATATTGAATATCTGGGATTCATTGTATCAGGGAAGGAATTTCAGTAGATCCAGCTAGGGTCAGAGACATTCTGGAATGTCCAACACCAACTTCTGTCAAAGAAATACGTAGCTTTCTTGGATTGACAGGATGGTACAGGATTTTCATCAAAGATTATGCTTTGATTGCAGCACCTCTGATTGACCTACTAAAGAAGCAAGTAGCAATTGTATGGTCACCTTCCGAACAGTCCAGCTTTGACAAACTAAAGCAAAGCTTAGTATCAGCACCCATCCTAAAAATTCTTGATCTTAGTAAGGAGTTCGAAGTGGTAACGGATGCTAGCGCACTTGCCTTAGGATGTGTGCTTATGCAAGAAGGTCATCCCATAGCGTGTTCTTCAAGGAAATTGAAGAGCCATGAAAGGAATTATGCTACCCACGATTTGGAGCTGTTGGCCGTCATCCATGCTCTCAAACTTTGGAGGCATTACTTGCTAGGTAACAAATTTTCCTTAGTGACGGACCACAAGAGTCTTAAATGGACCTTGACCCAGAATGATCTCAATATGAGACAACGTCGATGGATCGAAGTGCTGGAAGAATATGATTTTGAAATCAAATATAGGTCTGGAAAAGAGAATGTAGTTACCGATGCACTCAGTCGCAAGGCATTTCTAAATTCTCTTATTTTGCAAGATCCATCAACAGCAAGATCTCCAGCCACGAAGGTATCAATGCCAAACAACCCAATTCTTGAGCCAACTAAGGAAGAGGCCTATCATAATCCCATCTATCAGAAAATGCTAAGGGAGATCCCCATCAAGGATCAAGACCCAAAGCTAAAGATGAAGTATCAAGAATTCTCTATCAGTAGTGGTTTTGTCTACTTTAGGACAAGATTATGTATCCTTGCAAGCCAAACTCTCAAGCAGAAGATACTTTGGGAAGCCCATGACTCCCCTTTCTCAGGGCATTCTGGCTATGCCAAGACCCTTAATGCCATCAGAAAGAGCTATTATTGGGATAGACTCAAGGGTGACGTTCTCAAATATGTCAAGAATGTTTATCTTGTCAATGCATTAAGGCAGAACATGTCAAAATGCATGGGAAATTGCAACCACTTGACATTCCCCAAATGAAATGGAAATTCATTAGTATAGACTTCGTTGTTGGCCTACCCCAAGTTCAGGGAGGATACAACTCTATTATGGTTGTAGTAGATATGCTCACCAAGGTTACACATCTCATCCCTGTCAAGACAAACTATAAAGCTTCAGACATCGCAAGATTATTCATCAAGGAAATATTCAAACTGCATAGGTTACCCAAAAGAATCATTAGTGATTGTGACTCTCTCTTCACATCACACTTCTGGAGGGCTATCTTTGAGGCTATTGGGACTCATCTCTGTTTCAGCACAGCTTACCATCCCCAAACTGATGGTCAAACAGAATGAGTTAACCAAGTCATTGAAGATATGCTTAGGGCATACTGTTGTCGCAAACCCAAAAGGTGGATTCAATATTCTCCACTGGCTGATTTTGCCTACAATGCTTCTTACCAACAAAGTATTCAGATGACCCCTTTTCAAGCACTGTATGGGCACGATTGTCGTACCCCTTTGAGCTTCTCGGATCCAACTTTGAGGATAGAAGCTTCAAGGAAGATGCTGGAAGACATGGATGATCAAATCAAGTCAATAAGACAGGACATCCAAGCTGCCAATGATAGACAGAAGGCTTAGACAGACTTGAAACGGCAAGACAGATCCTTCGTTGAAGGTGATATGGTCTTCATCTGCTGCGTATGCCCTAAAAAGAGTTCACTGTCCTTGGGAGAGTACAAGAAGCTAAGTCCAAGGTATTGTGGACCTTATAAGATCACTAAGTGCCTAGGACCTAATGCTTACAGACTACAGCTGCCCGCAACCCTAAAGATTCATAATGTATTCCACGTTAGCCTATTGAAAAAATATCTACCTAATCCAAATCATGTACTTGATGATCAACAAATTGTAATGCCTAGCCAAGGAGTCCTTGAGCTACGGCCTGATAGAGTCCTAGATGTTAGGGAGAGGCGTTTGAGGTCAAGGACATTGAGAGAATACCTCATCCAGTGGAAAGATTATCCCGAAGAGGATGCCACCTAGTTGGACGAAGATGCTCTCAACCAACAATACCCCAGGTCCTCTCGAGATGAGGACATCTCGATTTCTCTAAGGAGGAGAAGATGTAACATCCCCATGTTTTCTCCCCCATAGGAACACCCCCTTTTTAACTTTTAAAAAAAATTATCAACAGTTCAAAATTTTTTACTCCCCTCTCTCTCCCCCCCGACAACATGTTGGGGGGAGAGAGAGTGGGAGTGGTGGTGATGGGGGGGCATGCAACCCCTAGGTGGGAGGGTTGGCCATGCCACCCACCTCCTCCCCCTCCTATATAAGGGGAGGCCCCTCCCCTCCCTCGAAACGAGCAGAGACTACGCCCCCCCTTCCCTGCGTCGTTACCTCCAGCAGCATCAACATCCCCTGCGGCCTGTCAGTCGGCTCTTCCCCCCTCCTCGCTTGGCGACAACTGCATCCCCCCCTCTGGGGCCTTCCGATTGAAGTTCTCCTACTGCAACGGCAGTCCCTGGACCTACGCGCTAGCCAACTGTGCCACCACCCAGGCTTACGACTCAGCCCTCCCCCGCAAGCGGTGACACCCTCCTCTGCCTGTTAACTGCGCGCCTGACGTGTAAGGGAGAAAGGAAGGAGAAGGAAAGAAGAGAAAGAAGGAGGGAGAGAAAGAAGAGGAGGAAGAGGAGAGAAGGGGAAGGAGAGAAGGAGAAGGAGAGAAGAAGAAGGAGAGGGAGAGAGAAGAGAAGAAGAGGGAGAGAAGGAGAAGGGGAGAAAAGAAGGAGTGGGAGAGAGAAGAGAAGAAGAGGGAGAGAAGGGGAAGGAGAGAAGAAGGAGTGGGAGAGAGAAGAGAAGAAGAGGGAGAGAAGGAGGAGGGAAGAGGAGAGAGAGAAGTAGAAGAAGGAGAAAAAAAAGGGGTTAGAAGAGAGGAGAGGAGAAGGAGAAGGAGAAGGAGAGAGGTAGAAGAAGAAGAAGAAGAGGTAGAAGGAGAGAGGAGAGAAGTAGTAGAAGAAGAGAAGAAGAAGAGAAAGAGAGGAAAGGAGAAGAAGGAGAAAAGAAGTGGGAGAGGGAGAAGGAGAAGAAGAGAAGGAGAGAGAGAGAGAGTAGGAGAATATGAGAGAAGAAGAAGAAGAGAAGGAGAGAGAGAGAGAGTAGGAGAATATAAGAGAAAAGAAGAAGAAGAGAGAGAGAGAGAGAAAGAAGGAGAAGAGGAGGAAAAGAAGAAGGAGAGAGAGAGAGAGAAAGAAGGAGAGGGAGTGAGAGTTGGTGAGTAACTTCAAGGAGCCACACTCAAACCACCCCCTCGGCGAAGGACCCCATCCAGTGATCATTCCTACCCGAACCTGTCATCCCGAAAACCGTTAAGGTCCGGACTATTCAATCTCCGCGAGGCGAATGGCTCCCAAGAAGAAAGTCGCGGGAAGTGTAGGTGCCAAAGCTAATGGTAATGCTGGAGAGGCGAGCGGAGCAACCAACACAACAAACATGAATCAAACCCAGGTTCTAAGCTTTAAAATTAATTAGATATTATTTCTCGTGGAAGAGATGAAAGGGTTGGTGATGTGCATGGAACAAGAATGAGTCCTAGGGTTTTTGTTTACTCTAAGCACTAAGTTGCATGCATGAAACGGTAGAGTATGGAATTCAGATAAGATTATATGCATGAAATGATAGCTTTTACACACATAAAATGATAAGGTTATCGCCTTACTTCACATAAAATAATAGATTTTTAACCAGTTCAGTGCATGAATAGTCATGAATTCACGTTTCGCAATCATGGTTAAAAGAAACACATGAAATGTTAGTTCTGTTCATGAGATACATTTGCATCGTTGGACAAAACCCGACTTTCATATAAGCAACTCACATGTGATCCGGTGCATTAGGAATAAGTACTCGTTTGCCAGGAATGATGAGAGATAAAGGTTGTTTAGGACGTTCAACTTTACTAAGTGCACCATGTGCATGATGGATAAGGTTGATTGGAAAAATTTTGCATGGAACTGCACTAAGAGAAATGGAGGAAACACATGCATCTAGACTATATCTTGAAGGTCCAAATGAAGAGTCCTATGTTGCCAAGTGTAATAACCAAACTTGGTTAGAACTAGAAGAATAAAAGACCTTTGGTTGGGTTGTGAATGAAGGCACGACCTTGCCTTGATTGTCCAGTTAATGCTTGGGTTAGGTTAAGATACCATAAGGAAGAACCTAAGGGAAGAGCAACTCAAAATAAGTTAACTTACATTTGCTTGCCTAATCTTGTTTGAGATTATTAGGATCTCGCCAAGTCACGAATGATTCAGGATAGGATGCTGGGAGCATTTGGGAAAAAGACCCAGGATCGGATGCTGGGAGCACCCGAAAAAAAAGGAGTCACACCTTAGCAGTCGGTCGTACAAACGACCTCCGAAATGTTTGTGCTTGTACTGAGGTACATTATTTGATCTCTTTGCTCAAGGAACTAATTCAATGAAAACACTTAATGCTTTAGGTTGAAAGCCTGGAGGGAGAGGTAGGAATAGTTACCTCCGATTGTCTGCCTGGCCCTATCCAAGGGGGTTGTTAGCTGCGCCGGGTATATGGACCTAACTTGCCGCGAGAGGTCTCTCGGTGGGTGCTGCTTGGAGCGGGAGGACGCTTGGGTGCCAGGGGAGGCTCTGGTTGTAATCCCTTGCCTCCGGATCCCGCACAAGAGGCCGACGTGAATCGAGATGGGATCTCGAGGCCCGTGTACTAGTCAATGGGCGGAACTTAGAGCAGCAATCCTGTAGATTGCTTGGGATAGCCTTCGGGCATGATATTGGATGTACTCCAGGATTATGATAAATAAAGAGCAGATATTGGAGAAAAAGGAACATGCTTAACATTGTTTTTGTGTCAGTGCCTAAGTTGCGTGAAGGAACTCGTGGTTAATTTGATTAATTAAGGAAGCTACTTTTGCATGTCAAAACATAATGTGGTAGGTAACTAGATAACTAAAGCAAACTGAGGAAAGTGCAGTGGACGTGACTTAGGTCTGTCCTATAGAAGGGTGGTCTCGGTTAGTTGGGAAATTTTCTCAAATGATGAGATAATAAGACTATAAAGTCCTAGTGTCAGTAGATGTAGAGCCTCGGTTTATTCTGTTTTAGGGGAAAGGAATGGGGCTATGCCGTATGGCAGAGAGGTTGAGCTTCGCATCCCTCTCGTTTCCCATTCTCCATGAATCAAGGGCAGTATGAAATCGCTTCGACTTTGTCATTCCTATGCAAGGAGGTACATCTAGAGCTCGATGCTAGCTTCTTCTTAGAGACCTTGCTTATAGGAAAGGAACCCTGACCTCAGGTTGATCCCAAGTGGGAATGGCGGGAAACTTCCGCTCGGGGCAGGCTCAAGAAGACTTAGATCGCAAACCCTATGTAATTCCTTGCGAGTGCCAGGCGGAGCCTTCAAGACCCTCCTCCCGATGGGTTGCTAAGACGTGTCCCACAAGCGGACAAGTGGACACATTACAGCTACTAATTTATCTAGGTGTATCCACACTTGTGCCTTCGCAATCCTCGTTTGTACCCCATTTCTCTAATTCGAAACATCAAGGTGCAACTTTTTCCATGCTTCATACTTCTCTGGTTGTTTTACAAGTATATTTTCTTTCTCATCTCAAGGTGGAGATATAAACTTCCTAGCCTTGGGTGCACCAAAGCATGGTTTACAAGGGATATTTCCACTCTTGCTCAATTTTTTATCGTCCTTTTTTATTTCTACTTTGCTCTCGTGCAATCCAACTTTAGAGAGGACTTGTTCTACCTTCTTGCATGTAGCATCAACTTGTGACATGGGCTACATCTTGTATACAAAGCATATATATTCATATACTAGCTTCTCAATTATTCTAACCAAACAATGCAATGTGCAAAAGTGTATCCTTGTTAGTGGCATTTCCAAAATAGGGTGCTAGTTTGGATCTACTGGAACTAGCATTCCATTTCTCATGACTTTCTAATCACGTTGGAGCACCTTGTTATCTTGCCTTGGAAAGCCATTCTTTCTTTCCATCTTTCCCTTTCTTCCTAGTTTGCATGTAGTATATGCATGAAATTTTTTCATTCGCTGCATTTAATAAACTAAACATACATTTCAATGTTTTAAAATCACCTGTAAGATTCCATTCGACTTGATAGTCCCCAAACTCCTCAATGTATAAAATTGCTCCATTATTTTGTTGTTGAATATTACTAGGTATATTAGTGAGATTTTAAAAAACTTTAAATACTTCATGGTCCTCCAAGTTTTTTCCCCTTAATAATCTCACTCTCATCAACTTCGAGGACAAACTTGAGCTTACCTCTATATTCTTCCATAGACATGTTATAGAACTTCACCGTAGCAATTTAAACCCTACATATATCCAATACAAAGTTGTTGGATGCATTCAATACAAAGGAAACTTCTTTGGAACCATACTTCAATATGTGTGTGTGTTCCAAATGCGTCAGGGTCACCAATTAATAGTCCTAAAACTTTCTCATTTAGTTATTTTTTAGCCTTCTTCACGTGAAATGGTTTTAGTAGAGACATTACTCACTTAGTTTTGAAGACTTTCTTAAAACCTGTATCCAAATGTTGATAGAGTATACAATATGACACAACTCATTCCCACCTTCTCACATAATCTGTGAGCATGTGTAGTAGTAAACACGTTGCTCACATCTCTAAGATGTTCACTTGCGACACCATCTACAATGTCTCTAAATTTATGATTTTTCAATGCATTTTTTACCATATCCTTGCTTAAGACTTTGGCAATAGTATCATTATATGCATGATGGAGCATATTTCTCATTGTAGCATGGAGAAACCTCCTACTCACTCCTTGGGGAACATCTTTAGGCCATGGAACCTACAAGGACCATACTTAGTGGTAGGAAAGATTGAGATCTCAACTTTCAAGCTCCAAGTAATGCAAGTCAATATCATCCTAATCCTATGGATTTGAGACACTCCAAGCACTCCAATCATGGGCTTCACACAAAATATTCCAATGAAACCTCTACTTCCAATGCCAAGAATCCAAGCTACATGTGATGACTTAGTCTATGCACCTTGAAGAACTTTGACTCCAAATGAAGCTTATGAGCCAAAGGAAAGATGCCAAGCAGTTTGACTACATTTGTACAAAAAGGAAAGTTAGTCCAAACAAATTATCTAAGCCAAAGAGACACCTTAAATAACTTCAACCCCAAAGAAAAGGTGCCAAGAAATGGGAAGACACCTTCCGTGCAAAAAGGAAAGAGTTCCAAATAGTTTGTCTAAGCCAAAGAGACTTAGAGTGCTAAGGACATCATTAAAAGACAAAGTGACATTCAACAATCAACATGAGAACCCTCAATATAAATTGCATTTGTTCTTTGATCCCTTAAAATACATGTATTTGCATGCTTAAGCAATTCACCACAAAACTAATGTGGTGGTTTTGTCATCCAAATAAAAGGCATCCCAAGGAAGCTAGATGAATAAATCTTTTTGCAATATGTTCTTATCAAGAAATATGCTAGGCCAAGATTAGATGGGGAAAATAATTAGGGAGAAATGTATCTTTCAAGAGGAACACACACACACACACACACACACACACACACACACACACACACACACACACACACACACACACACACACACACACACACACACACACACACACACACACACACACACACACACACACACACACACACACACACACACACACACACACACACACACACACACACACACACACACACACACACACACACACACACACATGCATGCATGCATACATATATACATATATATAGAGAGAGAGAGATTTTCTATGGGTTTAATTGTATTATGATATTTTTTGCTTCAACATTAGTTCATTAGTATGCCACTTAAAAGTATATACTTTGGGCAAAGGGTGATTATTACTAGTTTACTAGGTATGTCTCTCATTTATGATGAGTTTTGAGTACTAGAATTTTGAAATTGATGATTTGAAGTGAATTGTAATGCCCCTTAAAACGAAGTGAATTTATTATTGGTTAATCTGATAGAGTCATGCCATCAATAGGCTAAGATTTCTTACATCAGCCCTTGTTAGCAGTCCATGTTGCATGATTGTTGCATTTGGCACTTTAATAGGTTCTCAACCACTACCCAAACACTCTTTTGATGATTAAGCATTGGTTGAATAAAGGGTCACAACCTCCAACAGTACGATACCATCATGATTTGTCTTTCAAGTAGTGTAAAATCTTTCTTTCAACCTGATATCAAATTGACAAGATAAGGTGGAATTTCACTCTGCTTCTTGAAGTAACAATTGATTTTTTTTCGAGGGCCAAATATTGCTCAAGTAATTGGCTTGTAAAAAATGTATTCGGTGACTATTTGTAGATCATGATGCAACACAAGAACCCCAGAAGATGTTTCAGTACCACCCAGCCAACACTTCATTGGATTTTATTCTAAAAACATATCTGCAACAATATCCAACAATATACATAGTGCTGTGATGCATTATCCAAACCAGCATTATGTCACTACTGCTCACTCTTTTTCTTTTCTAGATTTCAGATTTTTCTGGATTGATTGGTTGTGATATACCATGCCATCATACTCAATGACCATACTCTTATTGGGACCTGGCTATAGAAATCTAGACTTAGTGATGGGTGAGTTCCCATATACTCAAAGAGTTTCCCAAACCATCCTAGCTATCTAGCTCCCCATGGATTCTCGACAGATAGGACAGGAGATGTGCTTAAGCAGCCACCTATCTACACAACTCAGATGAAATGTATGCTTGCATGTCGGTAGAGTCCTTGAAATGTCCCCTTGTCCTAGTTCCTACATAGAAAGCTGTGTTAGGAATGCACTAAATTTTACCATTGCATGTAATAGCATAAACTTGAATTGTAGAGAGCAGAGCTTGTGGTAATGTAGTATAACTGCAAAGGCATCGATGTTACCTGCAAGCATATGGCACAACAAATGACATCTCCACATGTATTTACATGATTTCTCTGAGTGACCACGTGCCGTGGTAGGGTTTTGAGAAAATCCTCTGTAGCACCTTTGAGTTTAATTTGCTGAGGCGAAGGCATATCATAACCATCTTCATAGTCCCAATCATCAACACTTGACTGTAAAAAGAAAATGCCAAATCTTATTTGGATCTAGAAACATAAAATGCAGCAAAATGTCTGGCTACCTTGAAAATTAAAACATCTAACTAGAACATGGCTAAGCTTTCCCATGATAAGTTTACTAGCCTAGTAGCTAATTTGAGCTCCATGTTCCAAGACAATCTTTTTAGACCAATTCAGAGGTAAATGAAGCCTAAGAAAGGAAGGATGTAAAAGCCTTGGTAAATTATTCAGTCCTAGCATACTTTTATGCTCATTCTAGAGCACCGAAGCAACCCCATGCTGAATATACGGAAAGGGATCATTTTTGCTCAAAAGAGATGCTTGAATAATGTAGCATTACAGAGACTGATTAGAGCATAATGCCTAGCACACAAGTTGCACCAAGATGGCAATGCTCAAAACCTTATACTTGCAAGGAGATGTCCTCCAATTTCTAGCTAGCTACTTTGTCTGTGACTTAGTTTAGTTTCCATTACATTGTTTTGTGGATGTTATAAATACTCAATGACTGTAATAAGGTCACAAAATCAACAACAAACAACAAGTTGTGACCAGACATTTGCATGTGTTGATGATTGTGAGAATGTATGTAAGCAATTATAGAGTGCATGGTAAAGGAGAAAAAGTTACAAAGTGCATGGTAAGGTGAAAGAAAGAAAGAACGAAAGATGTCCAACCTGCCATCGTTGAGCTGCTAACACTGCAGGGAGAACAAACTCTTGCATAAACCTACCACTGATCAAGTCTTCAACAAAGTCGCCCTGTGACAGAAACAAGCAGAATCAGTTAATCAATTCTTAATGCATATGGTGGCTTGATTGACTGAAGTGTTGGTAGCAGCTTTGTAAACTAACCAACGAAGGAGGTGAACTTGAGCCAGAGCTTGCATCAAAGCGTCCACAGTGCCAGTATAAACGAGAAGCTTCTAGCACTTCAACCAAAAGTATTGCCCATGTAATTGCACCCAAGCCCACCCCTCGCAGAATCCCTGATTCTGTTGTTCTGCTTGCTAGGACTCCTGACATAGCACCAATGCAAGCACCCACTGCATACACACAAAACCCATCACAGAACAAATGACAACATTAGCCTACCATTGAGGCATCAGCAAAGTCCTATTGTCTGCAAACCCATGAACGAAGCTTTTCATGAGACAAATGAGATGGAGCTGGCCAAACTTGGGTCTCTTGCTTTTGCAAATACAATTGATTCGTAATCATCCAACACTACGAGAACTTGCAATCCATTTCATAGATAGAAAATATTAACCAAGTGAAACATATAAACCCTGAAGGCTGAGAATTCACACAATCTTCTTATCAAACATCTCTGCTTTCTATCCAGAAATAAACGAATGAGAATTCACGAATCACAAGCACCCACCCAAAGCAAACGTTCCTGTCAAGGCCCCAGAAATGCAAGAGCAGATAGCACGCCAGACAGCACGCCGGATGCCGCAGATAGGGAAAGATGGTAATGGAGTCCCACCTAGCGTAAGCAGGAGCCAAGAGAAGCCTGGACGCAGAGTGCAGCACATGGAGCAAGCATGGCTTGAGGCCTCGTTAGGGAATGTGCAAGCAGCACAAAGCCACACAGGATGTTTGTCCTCAGCTTCTCCTTCCTCTTCCCAGTACTCCTGCTGCAGATGTGCAGGTTGTTGCTGCAGCAGATGCTGATGATCTTCTTCGCTTTGTTGCTGTGATTGGTGCTGCTGCGGCGGCTCGCAAAGGTCTCGATGTTGTTGTTGTTGTTGTTGTTGTAGATGTTGGCTCCTTTGCTGTTGTTCTTGTAGGTGGTGGCGGTGCTGCTGCAGCTGCTGCACACAAAGGTCTGGTTGTTGTCGTCGGCCTTGATGTTCTCGCGGCGGCGGGCAAAGGTCTTGCTGTATGAAATAATCTTCTTCCATGGATGATGGCACTAACTTTTTGCCTTCTCCCTTTGATTGAATTCAGCAAGCAAGCAACAATAGATAGATTCAGATTAAAAATCACGCGTCCAACTGATGGTGATATTGTTGGTGGTGGTGGTGGTGGTGACGACGACGACGACGACGACGACCTTTTGCCTTCTCCCTTAGATTATTGAAGCATGCAACATTACACAGGTTCAGATCAAGAATGACACCAACTGACGGTGGTGGTGCTGGTGCTGGTGCTGGTGACGATGATGATAACAAATACTTTTCCCTCCAGATCGAAGAGAGCAGCAAATTACACAAATTCGACTGAAGGATCGCATGTGCTGCACTGACTGCCAATGCTGATGATTGAAGCAAGCAACAAACACAGATCGATTCAAATCAAGAATAACACTGCACTGATGATGACAATGATAACACTGCACGATGCTGATGATGACGATGCTGATGCTGAAGATGGAAGCAAGCTACAAACACAGATTCAAAATCAAGAATCACACACCGACCGATGATGATTTTTGAGGTTGCGTCTCTCCATAAGCACTACAAATACATTATTATCATTGTTGCTTTGCTTCTTCGTCTTCGTCTTCAATGTCGAAGGGCTTACCTCATGCAGCTCACACATTTTGCATCTTCCTTGCCATCATGTCGAATAGCTGAAATAGGTCTTGACGTTGTTTTATAATTATGGAGAAAGGGGCCATTCCCCCGTCTTTTAAGAAGATATGCACTTTTCTTTTCTTTATTTTCCTTTACTCTTGATTACGACAAAAAGGGAAGAAGGTAGATTGTACTTGTCTAGATGGTTGTAGGGTTCCGGAAATTTTTTTTGAGAAAGAGGAAGTAAATCCTTTTCATCATCATGTGAGAAGGAAGTATTCCCTATTGAGATTAGGAAGTATTCCCCATTGAGACTATATCTTATACATATATTTAATAAATATAACTATATTTTGAGAAATTTGAAGAGGATTTATTTCCTTCTTCCAAAGAATTGAGAAGGATTTTTGTCAAGGTGAACAAGTTCTAGGTTGAAGTGAACCCGTCTTTTCCCCAACCGTGGATGGTTGTTACGGTTGCTAAAGTGAACATTGTAATGATGAGACAAAATTGAAGGAGGAGAGTATATTAAGTCTACGTACAAATATAGTACTAAATTGATTATATCAATACACTATCGATTACAACACAATGCATTAAGTAAGTAACTAAATATACTAGCACAGCTTATTATAGTAGTTTATACAACTAATTATTTATTAAGTTATAAGTAATACGTAAATAACTCAAAAAAAACTTTAGCATTGATTAAACTTACATTAATGACATGACACTATACATATATCTTATAATGGGACATATCTAATGGTAGTGGCACAAGTAAACTTGTAAAGAATCATATTCACTATTATTATTATTATTTACTATGCTCAATACAAATATTAATGGCACAACATTGTACTTGTACCGTATATGGGATATTTGTTACAACACTAGCATACATATACTATTAAACAACTATATTCAATTTGATTTTATAACTAAACTAATTATTTAATCATATTCTAAGAGAGTGGGTAAGAGCCAAGATGGCATCGTGAGGAGGGCAATTTGCAAGTGGAATGGACATTGGAACTTGATCACTTTGAAACACCCTATTTTCTCATAACCCAACTAAGAAGGACTAACTAAAGTTGTCAAGGAGCAATATCTTAAAAATCTTATGAAAATTCCTATGAAAATAAGATGGTTTTATATTTATGTATTTTAGATTTTCATTGTCTATTTGCCACATAATCGTGACTTGTAATACATAAGAGTTGTGATACTAATCGCATTATACTTGTTTGTAGATCTCTCTCTCCCTCTCTCTCTACTCCTTCCTTGTTAGCTATAACCCAAATACTAAATGTATTTTTTGCAAGATATAAATAATACAACACCCTCTCCTATTATTTTCTCTCTATATGATTTATATTTATTAGTTCATGTTTTGTCTTTGCATGTTTTGATAGTAATCATCTAAGAGGGTTGTGTTGTGTAAAGATAGATGAGAGTGAAACCTAACAAATTAGTGTCTACTCAACTCATCATCTATTTTTTAGACCTTTTTTTTTGAAATATTCTCTCTCTTCTCTCTCTCTCTCTCTCTCTCTCTCTCTCTCTCTCTCTCTCTCTCTCTCTCTCTCTCTCATGTGTATGCATTACTAAAGAGCACTAATATAGTAGTCTAAGATCATAGCTATCATTTTAAATAATCCAACAAAAAAAAGAAGGGGGCATGTGAGAAGGAATATCATTAATACAAATTGAACCTACAATAATCTCAACAACATCAGAAGGAGAGTTTTTGCAAAAAAAATAAAAAAATGAAAAATAGTTTGCAATAGTTTCAACATTTATAGATCCAATAATAGTATATCGCAATAAGAGTAGAGGTGAAGATTGGTGCCTGCGTCCATACAAAAGAAGTGACTTCTAGTGCATATCGCAAGTGTTTGAGGCCCCACCTAGTTGTTATCCATGTCAAACCTTATGGAGTTTTACCTTATTGGCATCCATAATGTATAAACTATTAAGCACAAGTTGAGAGACTATTGAGAGACTGCATATAGCAGTAGATAGATTGTGATGGTGGTGGGAGCAACACCATGGGAGAGAAAGATGTCTTGTAGGGTTTCCACATTTATAGGTGAAAATGAATTCTATTTGCAATATTCATATAGTATAGCACACTAAAGGCCATCACATCATTGTCCAACTAATACAAGGGATTTAGGGTGAATGCATGGGATGACGACCAAAACTGGAGACCTAAGGATTATGGCCAACCATAATGGGCAATTAATTGCAAGTCATGATAGTTAAAATTAGTTATATAATCATTATAGACGATCCAAAGAAATTCCTCTTAGCGTGTGAAAGAAGAAAGTGTGTATGTGTAGTGAAACCAAAGATTGAACATAAGAGACCTTATGAAGTGACAGTTTTAGGGGGATGTTGATTTAGTAGCAATGAATTGTCATAGCATCAGAGTGTTGGGGATAGATATAGAGCTATTTTTGGTAAAATAAGAGAGAAAATTATTATTAGGGAATTAGCAACGTGATGTGGTTGTAGTGTGACCTCAAAACATAATATGTCAATCAAAATGATTTAGTGTGGATTAAAAAGTAAAATTATTATCCATAGTTTGAATAGCAAAAAGTATTAAGCCAAAATGAGGGGGGTTTTAACATTTGCGAAGGTTACAAGATTGGCATTGGTGTTACGTTAAGTAATAAAAGGGACGAATATTTGTACCACTGCAAAGAGGACGGGCTACCTTCTAGGTGATCGTGTATCGTCTATAACTAGAGTTATGAAGGGAAGGGATGGGGCCATGTCGTAGTGAGGCTAAAGAATTAATTTAAAATATCCAAGTAACTGTAAGAGGGGAGTTAGATTAGGGGAAGTGCAAATGTGTTTACTTATATGTGTATAACTTATAAAAATTTAAGTGGATATTATTTTGTCTATTATTATAAAGTAGGGGTGTGTCTCTCAATACAACAATGCTGCAAGTCAAGGTTTATATAGTAAGTGTAGTTGTAAACAAGATTTTTGCAAGGCGTATTATAACAAGAATAGTATTGAAGCTTTCTTAGGCATGTAAAGCATGTGTGTATCCAAATCATACAATTCTTGAGGTAAACATGTGTGTGTCTATGTAAGCTTTAGAGCCATGCATAAGATTGTATGTGTATATATATAAGAAGGAATATATATTTTATTTAACAATTAGAAGATACCAATTTTGTGTGTTTAAGAAGTCATGCACTAGGTATGTGTGTAATTGGGAAAGTCTTTATAAACATAATTGTGGCTACATAAATGGATAAGTTCCATTATAAGAAGATGCCGACCAATAAAAATGAGTGTGCACGGGTGTGTGTGTGTGCTATAACATAAACAATCCATTTATTACCAACTTTCAATTATAATGGCAACAAAATAAAGTTTTGAATAATCGATGCTATATCTCTATCGAATTACATATGGGAGGACAATGAGCCATCCTTAGTAATAGTAATAATCATTGGAGACTTGAAAACATAATGAAGATTGCAATATACCACATTTTTTGCAATATAAAAATTGAGTATTGCATTTTCCAAACCACAATAATAAATGCATGGTAAAGAGGTGATCTTGTTCCACCTACAAAACCAACTAGAGACACTAGTTAGTGAGGACTAACAAGTACTAATGGGTTGCATGTATCAAGGGACCACCTTGATTGTTACCCCCTTCACAGTACTTGATTTGAAGCAAAAGAAGAGCTAATTGTTGTGGTATATAGAGCTGTCTTTTCATCTCTTGATGAATCCACCTTGATTGTTACCCACTTCACACCATGTGGATAGTACTTGATTTTGAAGCAAAAGAAGACCTAATTGTTGTGGTATATAGAGTTGTCTTTTCGTCTCTTGATGAATTGATCCAACTGTCTTTGCAAATAATCCTATAGTATGAAACTTTCCAAATTTTGTGGGAGAACTTCCATATGGTTGTATTTTTCTTAGATTTATAGAGTTCTTAAAATTTCATAAGATTGGTGGGTTTTCTTTGGCTTATAGTTATATTTATTGGGTAGAACATTCATAGGTGAATTGCAACAAGTGGTGGATCAAAATATTTTATAAACTCATAGATTACCTAGTAGGGTAGCTACATTGGGGCATATATATTAGTGTATAAAATTCTCAAAGGAATAGAATTAAAGTAGCCTAGGCTAATGGATTAGCTAGTGGAATAGTGGATGTACATTTATTCAATGATATGAGATTACATTTATTAGATAGAATGATAATAGAATATTTACTAAGACTATTGAGTAGGTTAATGGCTAATGGATTAGTGGTGGGTCAATATAAACTCATAGATTAGTAAGTAGGGCAACTATTTTAGGGTAGCTATACTAGGGTACATATTTTAGAGAAATAAGCTAAGAGAATAAATTAGCGTAGCATTAGCTAGTAGGGTAATAATTACTTCCTTAGGACATATATACTATAGTATTAGGAATTTAAATATTTTTGTACTATTAGTGATAATCTAAATGTATATTTTAGAACATCTGTATACGTGTATATGTGTGTTCATGGGTGTTAGTATATATATACCACAGTGAAGAAGCCAAGTAAGGCTAAGTAGTAAATGCGTGTGTTTTTCTTTTTGGGGTGTGTGTGTGTGTGTGTGTGTGTGTGTGTGTGTGTGTGTGTGTGTGTGTGTGTGCATGTTGTGCGTGTGCGTGTGTGTGTGTGTGTGTGCGCGCGCGCGCGTATGTGTGTGTGTGTGTGTGTGTGCATGCGTGTGCGTGTGCATGTGTGCGTGTGTGTGTGCACGCGCGTGCATATGTGTGCATGTGCATGCTTGTGTGGTTGCATGCGTGCGTGTGCGTGTGCATGTGCATGTGCGTGTGTGCGTGTGTTTGTGTTCATTAGAAAGGAGAGTCAAACATGTGATTGAAAGGAGAGATAGCCAATGGTAGGTAGATGTAGACATGTAGGTAGACTAGTAAATAATGTTTTCTATATAGTTTTAAAAAACCAAATCATAAGAGGATGGCTACAGTATTTGGGGGAGTACAACTAAGAGAAAAGGGTGAGTGTACCCATATGATGTCATTACCTTGATGGGAAAAGAATAGGAGAGCATGCCACCCAAGTAAGCCTTTGCCTCTTCTTCTAAAGGGAACCCAATGCCAAGAGATGCAATGAATATTGGAAATGGGAATATCATGGAGAGAAAAGGGAAGGTATGAAACTTCCCAAAGAATGCCCCGTTACAATGGTGAAGTGTTTGGCCCAAGTAACCACTTTTGGATACCTCCTAAATTTTTCAGAGCATCCATGTAACCAAAATCAACTTTCAAACAGTCATATTTTTTGGTTGTGGAGTTGAATAATCTTACTTCATCTTGTCAACGTTTTTTTTCACCAAAATAATTTGCAGAATCATTTTTTGGCCATGTCTAGCTGATTTAATTGATAGGAGGCATAAAGGTTTACAAATCAATAAGGTATTGAACATTTTTTACTAGTCATATGAAGGTTTACACCATGTAGAAAAAAAGACATTGAAGTGGAATATCTCCTTTGTTTTCAAACCTATAAGTAGTAGGAGGGATGTAATACCAATGCTTTAGAGTGGAAAATCTAATCCTATTGTAATGTCATACTAAAGTTTATAAGCTATGACTATACATTAATTAGTATGAATATTATAATAGTAGTGATGTTTTGTACTACTAGGTGGTGTATGCAAGAATATTAATGTGCACAAAAGGAGTACTTGTCATGCATGCACAAGTGATGTCATAAATCTTAATATAATTTATGTGTGTGAGTACTTTATCTAGTGTGCACTAGTGTTTTAGTTAGTGGTATTGTGTTTTTCCTATTTGAATGAGTGCTTTCTAAGTCACCTTAAGGTCTCACATGCTACTAATAAACAAATGCACAACTAAGTGCATGAAACGTATTGAGTGCATGAATACTTCCAATGTTATTATTCATTGGATTTACAAGGGTTGAAGCACATAGCACACCATGTGGCAAGAATTTTAGTATTAATAAAGATTCTTTGTGTGTTTGATAGAGTTCTAGAAACAAGGACTTGATATGTCTATTGTCCACCAATGAATTGAGATGTTTAAATCACATTCTTCATAGCACTAAGAACATCTTCATTTTACTATCAGTAGAGTGGGGAAATTTTTTGGAGGTTCTCATCCAAAATGTGCTTCTTTCACAAAATACAAAGCACTCAAGAAAGTAATTTTAGATAAGCAATAGTGTTCTTTTCTAAAGTTTTTGAAGGGTAAGTAATGTTGTACGATTACAAGATTTAAAAAAAGAAACAATATTTATTTTCCAAATTATTTGGGGAGTACTTACAAAATTTAGCTAAAGGTTGATTTGGATAGCTTTAAAACCCAAGTCACTCATAAAAATTGTCCTATCACATCTTGATACCAATATGGTCAACATCACAATGTATATTTTCTTACTAGACTTATCTAAATAATGTGAGGTTGCATATGCAAATATTTGTAGATTGATGGTTTATTACATATGCCACACTTTGGCATGAGCAAGTTGCGTGCTCATGTATTTTACTTCATAATGGGCAAATGAACTAGTAGGAGGATTGGTAGCTATTAATACCTCTTAGAGTAACACAACCATACCATGGTAAAATGATTCATGGAATCAATTGAAGGTCAAAAAGTGGACTACTCGAAAGTAGGAGTGGAGTTAGGCTCTATGGTGAGTTTAAGGTGATGTTTGCATGAGACAACTCTCTCTCTTTAAAATGATTCATGGAATCAATTGAAGGTCAAAAAGTGGACTACTCGGAACTAGGAGTGGAGTTAGGCTCTATGGAGAGTTTATGGTGATGTTTGCATGCGACAACTCTCTCTATAGAGAGGCCATGTCACATCATACAATGTAGGCAATGTGTTTGTAGGGGAAGAGGGGGGAGGCGAGACTACACATTTTAAGGGGAGGCTCTATGGTGAGTTTAAGGTGATGTTTGCATGAGACAACTCTCTCTATAGAGAGGCTATGTCACATCATACAATGTAGGCAATGTGTTTGTAGGGGAAGAGGGGAGGTGAGACTACACATTTCAAGGGTGTTGGGGAGATTCAATTTTAAAAGGCTTACACATATAGGAGACATGGAGTTATACTCATGTACAACCTAGAAGAAAAGTTTCAATGTTGTGAGGGCCTTTAATTTCATTTTGTTGCGAGAGTTATTAGTAGCTAAGATAGATAGGAAAACTATTTAGGTTAAAAAGATAGAAAGATCCTTGAAAATCTTAGACATATATAAAGAAATGATCAATGGAGTCACTTGTATTGGATGACATGTCCAAAAAAGGCTAGGTGAGCAAAGCCATTAATACCAATCAGATCCATATTCAAAGGTGTGGGAATGTTTAATTTCCATATCAAGCATATATAATGTCATACAAAAATGGTTCTTTTTACTTATGCATGTTCAAAATTTCAAATTATAAAGGAGAATATGATTGCCAAAGTATTTTAAAGGCTCTCACAAGATGTTGTAGGGTTTTTTGTGTGATGTATGCATTTTGGTATTGGATCAAAATATCTTCTTTTTTTAAATTCTTAAACATACAATTGATATGGAAGTAGTTTATGAATTGAAAGAGCGAAAGAGAGAGATAGGCATAAAGCATCCACCCTGACTTGCAAACTAAGGGAGCCTAGGAGTAGGTAGGTGCCACATAGGGGGACCTACCCACTAGAAAGGTTCCCTCTATGTGCAACTGGGAGGAGAGTCCTTAGATTGGAGATGTGATCATAAGTCCGGGGAAATCTTTATTTAAGTAATGTGTCACCGATCTCCATGTTTTCACTTTTTCAAATCCATTATCACAAAAGTTCTTTATTTTTATCGTAATTGAAGATGAAACTTCCCATTTTGAGTTAGTAGTACATAAGTAGGAATGGATCTACAAAAGAATGATTTTATGTGCCCAATTTGAGGGTTTGTTGCTACCTCTATGAATGAACCTCATAACCAATGATGTGCCTTTACGTTTCAATTGGTAGATGTAAAGCTTCTAGTAGATGGTTCATGGAGGATGGGGTTTCTATTTCCAAAGTTTATTGCCTAGGATAAGCAGGTATCCTCTTCTACTTCCACAAAAAAGATATAACCTATAGAGAGAAGCTACCTCTTTCGTTAGTTTATGGAGTAGATTCACGAGAGTTAGCTCTTGAGGGAAGTAGGAATTTGTCAATGAGTTTTATGCCATGTCCTTTGAAGTTTGTAAGTAGTCTACCGTTTTTATGGGTGAGTATATTTTTCATGGCTAAGAGAACTAACTCCCTATAATAAGAAAATGACAATGGTGCTCTAATAAAACATGGCATTCACCAATTTTCTTGCAATAGAGAATCATAGATTCCCTTAAGGTCCTTCCAATGAAGATCTTATCTACATTATAGATAATGAACCATAAGGCATGATCAAACCGCATAATGGAGTTATTTTTGCATTCAGATTTGTGAGTAGTGGCATCACATGCACATTTTATAAAAGGTCTAAAGTAATTCATACATCAGTAGGAACTTAGTGTCCTTTTTACCATTTGATTCCTTGTGAGATTTAGTGGACATGCAAAGATCATATGGGGAAGGGCATCTATTTGCTTCAAAAGTTTGCATTGAGAATGGTCCCATTAAGGTGTAGTGCATGATAAAGAAGAAATCCCATTATGGGTTAGTCTAGAATATGTTTTAGCTATTGCAAATAGATCTTTTCTCCAAATAAGATAAGCCACATTTCAATTGGAATCAGGGCTACAAGAGTATAAGACCCAAAACTCCAAGTCTGATTGTTCTTATCTCAAAGAAGGAGTTCTAAATATTGTGGTGGGATGAAGGCATCCATATAAAGCATTTCCTCATTGTTTTTCATCCATGAAGGAGCTCGGGGAAGTTACTATATATATATCATCTATATCACATGCATTCAAGGCCTATTTATAAATATTCTTATATGTGAATTTTTTATGAATAAAACATAACCCATTTCTATTCAATTTGTAAATAATCCCTTTATGTTACACCTTTCTGTGTGTGTGTGTGTGTGTGTGGTATTTTTAAAAAGCTTATTTTGAACCCATGTGATGCAAACATATTCATGAGTAACTTACCCTAGTGAACGAGTGTGCTAAGTAGTGGCTAAGATGTTGGCTTCCTCTTTGGAGTGTGATATGGGAATGAGGAAAGAATTCAACAACTTTAAGGCTTCAAAAGGGTGAGAGGATTTCAAATGACATCCTTGGTTTGGTATTCTTGAAAGAAAAAAGGGACTTTGTTAATAATGAACACATGTTTTAATACTTTTCTATGGGATTCAAGCCATTCAGTGGATATTTTCTCATCCTCTTACATACACATTGATAGGCTATTAATGAGGCTTTTAAGCTTTAAGGAAGCAGCTTTTGGATTTGCTAAGTGTGTTTGGTAGACTTTTAGCCATGCAACAATATTATTCATTGCAAAAGTAATAGTGTCTCAGAATCTAGGTCATTGGTGAGGGTGCAAGACTCAAGAAGACCGATGATACTATGATGAAATTCAACATCATTAATACATGTAAGTAATCCTTGTACAAATGCAAGGGTGCAAGGAGGGTGTCTCCATAGCCAAGAGTCAGTGTAGAGGGAGCTCATGCTCAACTGCCAAGACCCACGGAGCACTTATTGTTTCAAGCATTTCAAGCAAGCTCTAATGGCTATCTCTCACCTAGCCGATGCACCGTTGATCCTACGAGTGTAATGAGATTACCTTGATGCCAAAATTATTTGCCTCCTCTCTCACACATGTCGATAGCTCCACGATCCTAAATGCTAGCTCAAGCATCCTCAAGCCTCCTCCATCTCCAAGCTCCATCCACCATAGCCGCACGCGCGAGAAAAGAGAAGAGAAGAGAAGAAAAAGAAGAGAAGAGGAGATGATGAAGAGCTTCACCCTCTTGATCCCTCACTCCCACACACTCACTCCCTCACATTCTCACACTCCCTCTCTCAAGAGCACACCCAAGCAAGGAGAAGAGAAGAAGAGAACTCTTATTAGCCACACACCAAAAGAATAAGCTTCCATTCACTTTTTGAACTTTATATATAAGCCCTAAAATCCCATGGGCACCCATCCCTTTTTCACATGATTGGTCGTTGTGGCAAGGTCCTTTCTCTATGTCCCTCTTCTAGCCTTATGTCTCTAGCCTACACCCGTCTAATATTTTACAATTGGCACAGGAGGGAGCCTGACGCTCTTTTACAAGAGTTTTTAGAGATTTTTGAGGTGCCCTAGCTTAGCTTTAGAAGACGCCTGCATGTCTTTGCTCTTTTTCCATCTTTTTTTCACTTTTTCCTTCATTTCTTGACCATCTCCACTTGGGGTTAACATTATCCCCCTCCGAGATGGGTGCCAGTTCCATGGCACTTCTGGCTACTATTGGGAAATGGTAGGCAGTTGGCAATTTGTTCGGGTGAGGGTAGGGCCAAAATGTAGACTCGGGTGCTTGTGGAAGCTTGGTAATGATGTTTGTCGAAGAAGCCAATTGGATGCCAAGTGGATGATGGGGGCCTCTGAAGTTGGTGGTTTGTCACCTTTTGTAATGTCTGAAAGGAAAAGGTGTGGTGTGCTACCTAAGGGGAGTGTCTACCTTATTGTGTGGTGCATCGTGCTCATGCTAGTGGAATGGGGAGGTAGATCTAACCACATGCAAGCCTGGGTGACGTCCCACACTTGAGGACCCCATTCGTGCAAAGGGAGATGCGGTGCAAGTAGCTTAGGGTGACAGGTCTAACCATAGGTGAGTGTTACCTCCCTAGGTATGTCGTGCCCTTGATGGGCCCTAAGCGTAAAGTGGGGGATCAAAAGGGCTAGGGGGTTAGGAGAGGAGCCGGCCGACCGAAGCCACTGGGAATGCCTAACTTGAGGACCCCTAGGTGCAGTGATCGTGTTTTATGTGGTGCTAAGTGCTTCTTCAATTGAGTCGTTTTTTCCATGTCCTTATGTGATGTTCCTCTTGCTTTTCCTTTCATGATTTTACTTTTCTTCTTTTTCTTCTTTTTCCTTTTTTTTCTTTAAAAAAAGAATAAGTATTACACTGGTAGGATGACAGCAAGTGCCTAATTCTCATAATCTGAATTAGATGGAGAAAGGGGTCGGATGGATTTGCTCAAAAGTTGCCAGCTCTGCATGTACCCTTTAAGATTCATGCGAACGTGGAGTGAAGTGTTGGAGAGGAAGGGCTGATTATATCTAGTAAACTGGCTGTCCCTCATGTCTTGCAGGAGCTAGGCAAAAAGAAGGGAGGAGGCTAGCCCTCATCATTAGGCACATCATGGCACAGTTTGTCGATGGCGTTAGGATCAAAGAAGAGGGGAGGCAGACCACGTTCTTGCGGAGTTAGGTCCTGCTTAAGTAATAATTTAGGAAGCCTAAGATAATTACATGTAGTTATGAAAGGTGGGTTAGGGCAAGAGGAGAAGTCGGCGAGGAAGCAAGTCATGGAGTCATACAATCTTTCCGAGTTGAAGATGAGGGCGTGTTCAAAAGAGACAACATTAGAGTTGTAGATAATGGAAAAATCATATAGCTCGTGGAGGGTGGCATCAAAATCCACTCCTACCCTACGAGGGTATACCATAAACGTGGGGTTGTTCCTCTCCTAGGGCAGGGTGTTGCAAAAAGCCATCTAGGCGAGCATGCTGATGTTGCACACTCGCCTCCTCCATAGGGGCTGGCAATTATAAACTTGCACGGAATGTGGCACTTCAAACACTTTATTTTGCCAAAATTTGACTTCTTTAGTTCCCCAAAGAGTGGGGTTCTTCTCTATTTCTTCCAGCCACTTCTGTCCTAGTCGGCTACCAATCCCAATCACCTCCTCCATCACCTTGTGATGTCAGGAGGCATATTTCACGGTGGATTCCGTGCCACGGTGGATTCCGTGAGGTTTTACAGTGGATTCCATAAACTTTGTTGACCGGGGCTCATAGATAAAGTGGATTCTTTGTGCGAGAAGTTGATGGGAACGCCTATCCTTTTCAGGCGTTTCATTAATTTAGTGTGTACATGGGTGATTCCATAGTGGGTGATTCTGCAAAATGCATATTAAATTAATAAAGGTTTATAAGTTTAGAGTGCGCACTCGTAATAAATTAAGGTTAGGATTGATTTCTAACCAGTTGATTTATTTATGTAGCTGAAGACTGCTAGGTATTCACTTTTGTAGGTTTAATTATATTATTTTACTAACAATTGTGAATGCTTCAGTTGATGTATAGAGATAGCAGCAGTGGCGGAGGAAAGCACTGGAGGATAGCGAGTATTCGAGTTATCACATATATTTTGATGGGTGCATACCTTAGGCATGGCGCCTATATTTTTTCGTGCCTATTTATTGAGGCATTGGATATTTGTTTATTATTTTGTATGTGCATGGACGCACGATTATGTTATTTGTACTTGGACATTGTATTGGGTATGCCTGACTCTTTGGGTACCGCCCATTAGATTTATTTCTATTTTGTGCTAAAGCAAACTCAAAAGCCAAAAGCTTGCTATTTTGTAATTTGGGCTATTATTTGAGCTTGAAGATGATTAATACATAAAATACATGCTTTGTGGAGCACTTACACAAGGGCATGGGGGGAGATTGCACCCAATTGGTCTCTTGTTCATGTCGTGCATGCTTTATACCTTGAGTTTTGTGCAAAAAGTAGAGTTCTTTTGTTCTTAGGGACCTTTCGACATTCACTACGCAAGCATTCGGCATCCGATCTGTGCGCCAGTGGTATCAGAGCGAAGCTGAGATCAAGAGCTTCCAAACGCTACCCATCTTGAGCAAAGGCGGAGCTCCTGGAACGATCGAGCTCTACGGTCAATCTCATCGCGAACGGTCAATAGGGTGGATTCCTGGCGGTCAAGAACCTTTGTTTTCATCCTCAGATCGCGAAGGACCGGCCTGCAACGACGGAGGACCACTCCTACATCTCCCTCTCCAAGACGTTTTTCCACAGACAACAATAAGCTCCATATCTTCAACAAGTTCAAAAGCTTTACTCTAAAGTTTACTAAGCTTTAGTAAAAAGCTTTAAAAAGCTTCATCAACAAAATTCGTCAAAAAACGGCAAGAGTATGTATTCAAAGGCATCAAAACGGCAGTAGACGTCCTCTTATCCACGATGATCATGCAAGTTCTATTAAGCCACTAAGATTCCAAATCTCCCAAGTCCTCCAAGTCTAAATTCTGCAAGTCAAAAATTACTTATTCTGCAAGTCTGCTAAGTCACTCAAGTTCTGCAAGTTCTGGTACTCTGCAAGTCTCATAAGTTTGCAACTCTGCAAGTCAGACAAGTCACTTGAAGTCAAAACTGACTTCTGTCCAAAACTCCTAGAAGAATTGTTCCTGCGCAGAAACTCCAAACTGCAAAGTTGTTCTTTGGAAGGTACTGTTCGCATACGCAGGCTTGCTGAACCAGTTTCAGCACACACAGAAGGATAAAATGTAGATTTTTCAAAGATTACAAATCCCGCAATAGCCAAAGACGAATATTGTGAAAGACACACACAAAAATGTATAAGCCTTGTATACCCGATCTTGAGCTACGCTCATCCCGCTAATTGAATTTTGAGACCTACGATGGAGCAAAAGCTGGATTTAATTATAATGCAGTTGGATGAAGAACGACGAGCCTGGCAAGCATTACAAGTTCAATTGGCTAATTTATAAAGATCGACTGCCAACAAAGAGGAACCACAATCTGAAGATCTTATTCGGCGTACCATCGACGCGACTCTCGAAGCTCAATCCATCCGCAAAGAAACAAAGATAAGTAAAAGAAATTTCAAATTCCATACTTTCAATGGCACTCGAGATGGAAAAACTGTTCTTGCATTCATCAGTCAGCTTGATGATTACTTTCATGAGGAAACATACGCAGAAAAAGATAAAATCAAGTGTGTCACTAATCATTTAGTGGATAAAGCATCTCTTTGGTGGACCATGGTTCGTAAGAGTATATATTGTCCCACTACCCGGGAGAATTTCAACAAGAAGTTTATGCAGAATTTCCTTCCTCCACAATTTCATGAAAAAGCCATAAAGCAATGGGACCTTCTTCAGCAAAGAGATCGTGAGACTATTCCTCAATATACCAAACGCTTTTGGAATGCATTACTCCAGTTACGCATGCTTGAAGACGTACCTGAAATGACACACAAGTGCAAGTATATGTCTGGATTACTTGGGCATTACTACGCTGAAGTCAATATGTTCAAGCCTGCAACTCTTGAAGACGCAATTTCTTTAGCTCATGACACTGAAGACAAGCTTCGAGAAAGAGACAAGTCTCCACATCAATTTCAAACCAATGGTAACTATGGATCTAAGCAATTCAACTCAAATTTTAGAAGATTTAATCAAGGTCGTTTTCCTTCATCATCTTTCCGTAAGTCTTGGGCAAAACCACCTGCTTTACCATCCAATACCAATCAAAACCCCAAGCCCACTTCACAGCCAAATCCTAATATTCCTAGACTTCCTGCCATTGCAAACAATGTAACCAAAGCCAAACCTATAGTGTGATACAAATGCCACCAACCTGGACATCTAGCAGCTAATTGCCAATCGAAGAAGCCACCTGTCCACATCAACTACCTTGGAGCAATGGAAAATGACGAACATGAAAAAATGCCTGATTTCACGGAAGATGAAGACGACATTACTACTCCTTCAGATACTTTACCAGGTATGCCAACTCCACATTCTTTATTGACAATGAAATGTTTAGTGCATGGAAAAGAAAAGATTATTTTGCATGATGATGGTAGTACTCATGATTTTATTTCTGCAAAGCTAGTGAAAGAATTGAAGTTACAAACTGCTCCTACGCATTATCGTATTAAAGCAGCATTCTTAGGCACAAGGTATAATGGAACAAAAGAGGTGCATGACTTAGAAATTCAAATTGGTGAATACACTGAAAGAAGGAATTTTCTAGTTGTACCATTACAGTTCAGTGATATTATTTTAGGTATGCCTTGGCGTCATCAGCATAACCCTGATATAGATTATTCCACACATTCAATTAATATTCAATTTCAAGGAAAACATATTACATTATATGGTATGCAGGCATCTAATGCTTTTCCACTTCTTTCTCATACTCAAGCTAAACGTGCATTACACAAAAGTAGCAAATCTTATCTCATTTGGGTGAATGAACTGCAAGTTAAAGAAAAACATATGCACCCTAGGCATAAAGAATTTCTTGCACACTTTAAAGACTGTTTTGTAGAAGATCTACCACCTGGTTTACCTCCTTCACGTCCAAAAAACCACAAAATAGATTTGATTCCTGGTACACAACCACCTTGTAAAGCATCATATAGGCACAACCAGATAGAGCAAAAAGAAATTCAAAATCAAGTTGAGGAATTACTAAATAGAGGATTGATTAGACCTAGTAGTTCTCCATTTGGTACACCTGTTTTGTTAGTAAATAAGAATAATAATACTTATCATATGTGCATTGACTATCGAGCTTTAAATAAGATCACAGTAAAGAATAGATGTCCAATTCCTAGAGTCGATGACCTTATGGATAAACTGCAAGGTTCTGCCATATTTAGTAAAATAGATCTTAAATCTGGTTATCATCAGGTGAGATTAGATAAGTCTGACATATTCAAGACTGCATTTAGAACACAATTTGGTCATTATAAATTTTTAGTGATGTCTTCGGATTGACTAATGCACTTGCTACATTTAGTAGAATGATAAATCGTATATTTTTGAAATATCAGCATTGTGTTATTTTATTCTTTGATGATATCTTGGTGTTTAGTCAAAATGAGAAAGAACATTATGAACATCTGTTATTGGTTTTCAAGTTATTGAAAGATAATCAACTGTATGCTAATCCGGAAAAGTGTGAGTTCTTTAAAACAGAAATTGAATATCTAGGTCATATTGTATCATCAGATGGTATTAAGGTTGACCCTAAGAAGATAGAAGCAATATTGAACTGGCCTATACCTAAAAATGTGCATGAGTTATGATCTTTCCTAGGTTTTGCTAGTTTCTACAGGAAGTTTGTGCGAAATTTTTCATTATTTGCTTTGCCTTTGACTAAACTTTTGAAGAAAGGTATTGTTTATCATTGGTCTGATAATCAATAGAAATCCTTTGACTTATTGAAACATGCATTAACCCATGCTCCTATTTTACAACTACCTAATTTTAATAGACCATTCTTTTTAGTAGTTACTGATGCTAGTGGATCTGGAATAGGAGCCGCACTTATGCAAGATAATCATCCTATAGCCTATTCTAGTTGTAAGCTGAAATCCTCCGAACTTATATATTCCACATATGATAAAGAATTATTTACCCTTAGAACTTTGCATGAGATAGCAACCGAGCAAGCCCTCATAGAACATAGAGATGTCGTAGAGTGCGTGACCGAGTGGGACACTAAACTGAAATTATTCGCATGTGTCTATGTTCATGCATACATGGGCACATTCCCTAGGGAGCAACTTGAGGAATATTTTCCTTATCCGCTATCATGGGAAGAGCAGGAATATCTTGACGGACATTATGACAAGCTCTTACATGAACGCATGCAGCTCATCTCTGACGAGGAGGCTGACGAACTACGCTTAACTATGACATTTAATAAAATGCTATGCCAGCCAAATCTCTTAGAGATAGAGAAACTAAGACAATGGAAACATTATTTAATGGGTTCTGAGTTTATGATTAAGACTTACCAACAAAGCATTAGACATTTACTTAGCTAACCCCAAATATGTGATCGACATATCAAATGGGCAGCCTTTATTTAGAGTTTTCATCCAATTATCCAATATCAACCAGGTAAAGAAAATGTAGTGGCCGATGCATTAAGTAGAAGACCTACCATTCATAATATTTCTATTATATCATTTGATTCTTTAACTCCTATGAAAGATACTTATCATCAGGACATTACTTTTCATGCTGATTGGAATAAATTAGTTAGAAATAACTGGATTCCTATTGATTCACTGTCTTATAATGATGGATTCATGTTTTATGAAAAGAGATTATGTGTTACAGTTCCATTCAGATCTTTTGTTTTAAATGAGATTCATTGTCCTCCATATCAAGGTCATAGAGGTATCATATCTACTTTACGTACATTAACTGAAGATTTTTATTGGCCACATATGGACGCTGATGTATCTAACTTTGTTTCTGAATGTTTGATTTGTCAAAGAGTTAAGAGACATCATGGTAAACAGTATGGATTACTTATGCCTTTATCTATTCCATCAAGACCATGGGAACAAATTTCTATGGAATTTATTACTGGTTTAGCTAATACTAAAGCTAACCATGATATGATTTGGACTGTAGTAGACAGGTTTAGTAAACAAGCATATTTCATTCCATGTAAGAAAACTTTAACAGCATCACAGGCAGCACAATTGTTTTTGAAAACTGTTTTCACTATCCATGGATTACCAAAAGTTATTATTTCTGATCGTGATTCTAGATTTTGTAACAACTTTTGGATTACTTTGTTTGCTAACCTAGGAACAAAAATTGATTTCTCATATGCATTTCATCCTGAAACTAATGGACAAACAGAAGCCACTAATAGTACTATTTTAGATATTTTACGTGCTTACACTATTTCTAAACCACAGACATGGGACACACATTTGCATTTACTGCAGTTTGCATATAACAATACACCACACACATCTACAAAGAAAGCACCGTTTGAAGTGATTTATGGTTATAGATTGTCTACACCTGTTGCATCTTTATCAAATAGAATTCAGAGTGCTGATGATATTGCTACTATGCACGCTACTATTTTTGATGAGGTTAAAGACATGATTGCCAAAGCCTAGCAATCATATACCAAACAAGCCAATAAGAAAAGACAAGCAATGAATTTCAAAGTTGATGACTATGTTTGGTTGAGAATAGAAAAACGTAGATTATAAAGTGTAGATAGACACCCAGTTGTCAAATTAGCCCCTAGATTCTATGGACTATTTAAGATCATTCCCTAAATTAATGACAATGCATTCAAGTTAGAATTACCACCTCACTGGAAAATTCACAACACATATCACATTAGTTTATTACGACCCTTTAGGGGCCAATTACATGTACACCCTGTTTACAAAAATCCACCTTTGTTAGAGGAAGAGACTAAAATACTTGAGCCTGAAGCTATCATAGATACTGACTTTATGACCACTAGAACTGGCCGAAGATATTCTAGATATTTAGTCAAGTTTAAGAACCATCCTGTCAAGAAAGCCCAATGGATGCATGCTAGAGACTTAAATGCTTTCCCCACTCTGCTAGCTCCACATTGAGCTAATAGCAATTGAGGTCAATTGCTATCCCACCTCGGGGGTATGATGCTAGGAGGCATATTTCACGGTGGATTCCGTGAGGTTTTATGGTGGATTCCGTAAACTTTGTTGACCAAGGCTCATACACAAAGTGGATTCTTTGTGTGAGAAGTTGATGGGGACGCCTATCCTTTTCGGGCGTTTCATTAATTTAGTGTGTACATGGGTGATTCCATAGCGGGTGATTCCGCAAAATGCATATTAAATTAATAAACGTTTATGAGTTTAGAGTGCGCACTCATAATAAATTAAGGTTAGGATTGATTTCTAACCAGTTGATTTATTTATGTAGCTGAAGACTACTAGGTATTCACTTTTGTCGGTTTAATAGTATTATTTTACTAACGATTGTGAATGCTTCAGTTGATGTGTAGAGAGAGCAGCAGTGGCAGAGGAAAGCATTGGAGGATAGCGAGTATTCAAGTTATCACTTATATTTTGATAGGCGCATACCTTAGGCATGACGCCTATATTTTGTCGCGCCTATTTATTGAGGCGTTGGATATTTGTTTATTATTTTGTATGCGCATGGGCGCACGATTGTGTTATTTGTACTTGGACATTGTATTGGGTATGCCTGACTCTTTGGGTACCACCCATTAGCTTTATTTCTATTTTGTGCTAAAGCAAACTCAAAAGCCAAAAGCTTGCTGTAATTTGGGCTATTATTTGAGCTTGAAAATGATGAATACATAAAATACATACTTTGTGGAGCGCTCACACAAGGGCATGGGGGAAGATTGCACCCAATTGGTCTCTTGTTCATGTCGTGCATGCTTTTTACCTTGCGTTTTGTGCAAAAAGTAGAGTTCTTTTATTCTTGGGGACCTTCCGGCATTCACTATGCAAGCATTCGGCATCTGATCTGTGCACCACCTTGAGTGGTAAGACCCTCCGCAGGCTGTTGGGCATAAGAAAGCTAAAAGTGAATGCCTGTTTTTCTCTTTCCTATCGCTCCCAAACTATCAGTTTTGCGTGGAATCCTGCGGGAATGTCATTAGAGCATGGTGGGAGGGGCGCGGACGGCTGCACAATTGGCTTGGCCCTTCGCTGCTTTATGGTTTCTTCTACTAATTTTTTCCTTCTTTCCCTGAGCGCAGCTTGTCTTTCCACAGATGTGTTGACCAATTGTTGCTCTTGGAAATGCGGCGAGGGGGGCTATGAGATCACCTCTTCTCTAAACATTCCCATATCGAATTGAAGTTCAACTTCATCCCCCTACTGATCTCCTTGTTGTGTTCCCTCTTCAAACCCTATCGCATCAATTTCCTCGAGGGTTAGGCCAGCCAGTAATAACAGGTACTTTCGTTGATCATCCAGGCTCATCTTAACCTCCGCAGGTTAGGGTGGCATCTGTAGCCATGTGTGCGGAGCTCTGCATGTGATACTGAGTTTCTTCTTAACCACTTCCAATGACTCTCCTTCTTCTAGGCGGGTGGTGTCCATCAGTGTATCTAGGAAGGCCTTTTGCTGAGTATTAAAGGCTACCTAGGCAGCTTCTACTTTGCTCTCTGCAAGGATATTCTCTTTCTCTACCAGAACCAGGCGCTGCACCATTGTCTTCACTCTTCTTTCACTTTGCCCTGCCCATTCCTCGGCTCTCTTCTTCATCTCTTCCATGCTCTCACCCTGCCTCTGGACCAGGGACACGAGTTTTTGCCCTTGGTCCTTTAGCTCTTTGCTCATGGTTTCCTGTTCTTTCTTTCCTTGGTCCAGCTTGTCGGTCATGGTTTTGATCTCTTTCTACTACTGCTCTAACTCCTTCTTTCTTTCCTCATCCCTGGCGGTAAACTCAGCCATAAGCTTTTCAATCTGATCGGTTTTTGCAGTCAAATCTTCATGTTGCACGATCAGGATCTTGTATTCTCTTTGCATCTTCACGAGTTCTTGTGTTTCATCCTCCATCAGAGATCTCCCTTTGCTACATGGCTATTATTGGGGTCTTTTTGAGCTGAAATGTAGCCACCGACTCTTTTTCTACTGCCAACTCAGCCACAGCTATCTTCCTTTCCTCCTTAGACTTTTAGCAGCTTGGCAATGTACTCGTCATAATTAGCTGGTGGCATCGTTGTTGTGTGGATGGGAGTGGTTAAGGCCTCCACTTTCTAGCACTTTGGATCTTCTGTTTATGGCCTTTTACCGAGTACAGCAGAACAAGGTCCCCTTGTTCGAAGTCTCTCTGTATGATATGCTTGTCAAACCACATCTTTCGTCGAGCCTTTTCGCAGATTAGAGAGTGAGTGGCGAGGAGTCGGGTCTCCATTAAGTGCTCAAGTTCTACTAAGCGGTTGGTCCAAGTCTCTCTGCCCTCCCAATGTTCCTAGACTACTAGCCTCAAACTAGGGATGAAGAATTCTAAGGGCAGAATGGCTTCAGTTCTGTAAGTCAGCCTAAAGGGTGTCTGTGCTATAGCCATTTTATAAGCAGTGCGATAGGCCCACAAAGCCGCCATTAGCTTGTTATCCCAGTCACTTCTTGAAGTAGACACGACTTTTGTAAGCACGTTGACTAGAATTTTGTTTGTGGACTCGGCTTGGCCATTAGCCTGAGGGTAATAGGGAGAGGACTTCTGGTGGATTATTAGGAAGGTAGAGACCAAGTGGGCAATTACTTCATTAATGAAGTGTGTGCCTTGGTCGCTTACAAGCTCGATTGGACAACCGAACCGTGAAATGACCTGCTCCCACAGGAACTTAGCAGTGGTCCAAGCATCATTCTTCCTCGTGGCCCATGCCTCTGCCCATTTCGTTAAATAGTCGGTTGCCACAATGATGTATCGAGCTTGGGAATATTGTGCTGTGGGGCTGATAGGCCCAATAAAATCGATGCTCCATTTCAAAGGGCTGTCGGGCTATGACAGGGCTCAGCTCCATCTTGTCCTTCCGCACAGGCACTCTGGTCCTTTGGCACTCATCGCAATGCTTTACAAATTTAGCTACATCGCGGAATAGGGTGGGCCACCATAGCTGGGATTGTAGCACCTTTCGGGCTGTTGTGTCCCCACTAAAGTGTCCCCCAACGATTCCGCCATGTGCTTCGTTTAATGTGTCTGCATCTCGTGCTCACACACACATCTGCGCAATAAACCGTCTTGTCCCAACCTGTAGAGTTGGCCAGCTATCAGCTGATAGGGCTGAATTTTCAGGATAAGTCTCTTCAGCCTGGCCTTCTCAATGGGCCGCTTCGGCAGTCCATTTTCTAGCACTTGCACTATGTCATCGGCCCAATAAGGCATCAAATCAGCTCTAAACAATTCTCACTAGACAAGTTAAAAAGATGGCCATCCGGTAAATCATCAGGCACGCCTTGTCCACCGGCTTCTCCTGTGGGTATGCGGGACATGTGGTCGGCCATGTCGTGCTGCTTTCCTTTGCGTACAACCACAGAGAAGTCAAACTCCAGTAAAAGGAGTAACCATCTGGCTATGCGCTCCGTAGCACAAGGCTTGCTCACAAGATACAGTAGGGCTTGATGGTCAACGAAGAAGACAAAGGGAGTGGCCAACAGGTAATGCCTAGATTTCTTTACCGCAAATACCATGGCCAACCCCTCCCTTTCTATCGTGGAATAGTTCATCTCGATTTCTGTGAGCTGTCTACTAGCAAAACTCACCGGGTAATCCAAATTATGCTCACTAGGCTAGCACAGCACGGCTCCAATAGCGAACTTAGAGGCATCTATGTGCACATGGAACGTTACGTTCCAGTCTGGGGCTCCCAGGATTGGTGCAGTCGTAAGAGCCTTTTTCAATTCTTCATATGCGCGCTGGCAGTCCTCTGTCCACTCAAACACTATCAACAGCTTGTACAAAGGTTTAGCTATTAATGCATAATTTAGCACAAATCGTCGATAATATCCAGTGTGTCCCAAGAAGCACTGAACTCCCTTGTAGTTGTCGGGTGGCAGTAGGTTAACAATGAATCTGACTTTGGAGAAGTTAGTGGCAATGCCGTTCCTTGACACTACATGCCCCAAGATGCATCCGTGTTTTACCCAGAATTGGCACTTTAAGGGGTTTAGCGAGAGGTGGTATAGTCTACACCTTTCAAAGACAGCTCGCAATTTCTTCAAGTGTTCATGCCAACTAGAGTGTAAACATAGGTCATCTACGAACACTTCCACTTCGCGCCTGAGCATGTCCTTAAAGATGGTGCACATTAGGCGCTGGAAAGTTGCGGGTGCATTCATTAGCCCAAAAGGCATGACAATGTAGGCAAATACGCCCCATTCTATGGCAAAGGCAGTCTTGTGCCTGTCGTTGGGGTGCACTTGTACCTGATTGTAGCCCGAGAAGCCATCCAGAAAACTGTAGGCTTCCTTCCCTGCTACCCTCTCCAGCATGTGCTCGGCATAAGGTAAAGGATAATTATCCCTTTTCGTAGCGGCATTCACTTTCTTGTAGTTGACACACACTCGGATTTTTCCATTTTTCTTCATGACAATCACGATAGGTGACACCCAGTCCGTGTGCTAGATCTCATATATGAAACCTGCCCTCATGAGTTTGTCAATCTCCTCCTTCACTGCATGGGCGTGTTTAGGATTCATGGGGTAAGGTCGTTGTTTGGTTGGCACTGCATCTGGAATCATTGGGATGTTATGGGTCACAACCCTAGGGTCGACTCCCTTAAGTTCGTCCAGTGTCCAGGCAAACACGTCGATGTACTCTTACAGGAGCACAACAAGTTTGGTTTCTTCCTCTTCCGCCAAGTCATCTGCGATGAATACCGGTCTTGGTTTTTTGCCTTTTTCAGCCAAGTTAACCTCCTTGACTTTGGCGGGTCCCTCTATCGGTTCACTAGTCTGACCTTCTCTCTTTGCACCTAGTAGGACCACCACTCTGTCACCCTTTTTAAATTTTGTAAACCTGTGGTTTCCTCTGCCTTTCCGCTTCTAATCCCATCGCTTGCTTCCTGGCCTCCTCTTTTAGCCTCCTGCGTCTCAGGTGGACTGGCAAGTCTCCCTTGGTGCGTTTGACCTCAGATGGTTGCGGTATCTCGGGATCACTCTCAATACTGACTTCCGCTCTAAGTTGAACTCGCATCCTTCACTTGAGGAAGGTGTTTCCCCAGGGGGTCTTAGTTCGGTAGGGGAATCTATCTTGAGCACTGGGATTACCCATCGTTGTGCCACTCCAGCTTGCCCGTAATCTACGGCTTCTATTTGTTCCAGCCAGGATCTATCACACTCCATTAGTATGACTCCTTTTTCGTTTCGACTGAGCCCTTCCTTCCTAGGCCTTAAGTCTACCCTGATTTGCTCTATCACCTTTCCCTCCGTGTCGTACTCTATCGTGTCTACCTCTTCTTCACTCTCTTCTCCCGCAGAGCGACAGTCCTCATACTCCTCATCGTCCAGGTCCTGTTCTTCTGACTTCTCATCATCCCCTAAGCTTCCCTGTTCACGCTCCTTGTCATCAGTGACTAAAGCCCAGTTGTATAACAAGTTCAGGTCATGGACTTTGTTCCATTTCCATTCTGGTTTAGCTAGAAGGCCACGTAGAGGCTTTAAGTTAGCGGCCAAATTGCCGTTCAATTTATCGGACAGATACTCTACGATCTCCTAAAGCTCTAGTTTGTTGTTGGGGGTGTGAGACGAGGCCGGTTTGCCTAGGTTGAGCGAGCTTCCTGCCATCATGCAAAGCGGCATAACTGGCTCTTCAGTTGGTACTGTGGCGGTTTTAGCAGCCTATTGAGGTGGTCCTTCCTCATTCAAGAATGGTAGGTCAATGGTTGCCAGCACGTGCATCCAATCCCTCTCATCCTCAAGGAATATATTTAGCCAGCAATCCATAGGGCTTGGTCAGTTGAGTATTGCCTTTTAGCATGGTTGAGATGGCAGCGAGGTCAACGGACGTCGTCATCCAAGTGTCCATCTCTAACCTCACTGCACTAGTTCTGTTCCCTAGGAAAATCAATCCATTGCTCCAATCCTCTATGACTCGTGCATTCCTCATCCACGGTCGGCCTAATAGTATGTCCTAATCCACTCCCTTCATGACAATAAAGTTTACCGAGAATTGCACACCGGCAATCTTTACCGGCCAATTCTTTAAGACCCCAAATGGTCTTACCTTCATGCCGTTTGCTAGCGTGACGTTGAATCTAGCGGTCTCTACAGGAGGGTTTCCCCATGCCTCTAGGACCGCATGGTTTAGCACACTAACACCGGCACCTGTGTCTACAATTCCCTTCCGAGTCATGTCCCCTAAGGCTAGGATGGGCAAAACTGTGTGCATTTCAGTGCCCTCCCAAAAAGCATTGATGTGCAAAGACTTAGGATCTGTGTGTAGAGTTAGACTTGGGATATGTGCAACTGCGTCGTGATCTTGCGGATCAGTCCCCACCAGTTCCGCGTGTCCCTCAATCGAGTCTTTTAACTCCTGCCACAAGGAGTGATTTTGCCTAAGTAGATCCTCCAGGCTTAGAGTTACTGGGGCGAACAACAGAGTTGTGAGGAGGCTATTGGACCGTTGTCTTCCTCTGAGGCTGGCAGTTCTAGGCCATGCATCCTGTCTGCCCTGGTAAGCTTCCCCCCGGCCTTGCTGCTGAGCCGCCTTTAGGGGTGCAGGCATGTTCCCAGCCGGTGGTTTTGAGGGTGAGACTGGTGTGTTAACACTGGAGAAGTCATCCATAGGGTCTTCCAATATGGGTTCAGCATCTTCAAGGTGCTTTTGGGCATCCTTGACCCACTCCTTGACCTTGGCTATAGCTTCGAGTTGTCATTTGGGATGGGGATATTCTCCTACCTTGGCACTCCCTAGCTCTGCTGTCTTAGGAGTCGAGCTCTCTGCCTCTGTGTCTGTGACCCTCTTTCCCGTCACCAGCGTAGTCGTTTCCTCGGTTTTAAGGGTTATCTTCGCATCAGTACTTTTTTTCCGTCTCCTCCGGCTTTTGTTCCCTATAGAGGTTGCATCAAGGTTGGTTGGCCCTGGTAAGGAGATGCCTGCTTGTTTCGTTTGAGCTCGCATCATAGCATGTAGTGGGATGGGCATATCCTCATTACCGAAAGTTTCAACTCCGAAGAGCCCCAAGGGCACCGATGGCATGTTGGCAGTGCCCATTAATGGCTTCCGCCTAGGACAGTCAGGAAATAGGTGTGTGATTCCACACTCTGTGCATCGGAGATCTGCTTTGTCCTTGTTGGCTTGTTCTCGCTCTGGGCAGCGTGATGAAATGTGGCCTGGGTGGCCACAAGTCCAGCATGTGACCGGATCCTGGCTTGGCCCTCCAAATCCTCTGCCTCGTCCTCTTCCTAAGGCCATCACTGGTACTGGCCGGTAGTCCATCAGGACTGGGTTGCCCTCCTTGTCGTAGGATACATAAGGATTGACATATGCCTCTTCCTCGTTGGGCTCCTCCACAAAGTGGACAGGAGCGTCACTAGGTGGGTGAGTCACAAAAGGCCCTAGTGGCCTAGGTATGCCAGTCGGGCTCATTTCCAGCCTAGGCACGACAGGTCTTGGGTCAGTTGGTGCTGGAAGAGCTAGCTGGGTTCCCCTGCCTAAGAAATTAGGTGGCGTACTGCCTAAGTATGGAGGGTTGTATTGCTGCGTATACGGGAGTCTCCTCGGCATTCTACAATGTGCTGTATCATGACCGAATCTACCGCAATTTGAGCACGGCCAAGATCGAGGATCTTGGCACTCCACTGGGAGGTGATTGCCGCCGCAGTACACACATTGTACATGCGATCTCACCGCCTTTCTAACGAGCTCTTGTAACCCGCAATCTCCATTCTCATCTCTGCCATCCCTTGGTCATGGTCTGCACTCTTTCCCTTGTCCTATGCTTTTTCCCCTAAGGGGGTTGATCTCTCAGGGTCCCTCTAGTTTGCATTATCCCGGGTGGTAGCCCTCATGCTTCGCTCTCTAAGTTGATCATCTACACGTATTGCCTCTTCGAAGACTCGAGCTGATTCTGGACTGGTCCGAGTCGGACAGGGGTGGGTCCAATTCCTTCGATTGGGCGAGGTGTCTGATCGGACAGGCTGGTCCGAGCGGACAATTGGGTGTCCGGTTATAAGGGGCAGTCCGAGTGCCACATGGCACGTCCGATCGGGCTGGTCTGATCCTGGCAATCAGACGGTCCGATTTTGGGAGTCGGATGGTCCGACTCCAGAACTCGGGTGGTCCGATTCTGGGAATCAGACCACTGCAAGTTGGTCTGACTACGTCGGCGGCGGGCACGATTCTGGCGCGTTTGAATCCTCCCTACTGTCTTCTGCACTCAATCATCACAAAGCATCCCATAACCGATCAGAGCGCTACTGGAACTCACTGGACTCACCTGAAGTGGCACAAATCGAATGCACCTAGAATCGGGGTTGCGTTTCCTCGTCCTGTGAACCAGAAGCTCTCTCTCTCTCTCTCTCTCTCACAACAAAGCCAACTAAGAAAATGAGGTTTGTCCTGGCCTCCCAGGCCTCTTAAGGTTCTTTCCCAGCACTGCAAAACCCTATAGCCAGTTCCCTGTCCCTGGTTCACCCAGAAGCTTGAGTCTGGTCCCCTGTTTTCCTGTTTCCAGCAACAACCAGAACCTTTGTTTTATCTGGTTTTACCCTAATCTAACCTCCATCTAATGCAACCAATATGAAAAACAGAAATGCAGAATAGTAGTCCTAATCTAATGCTTCCAACAAACCCAAATACTTACCTGTTCCTCAGATTAAAACCTCCTAAGTCTCCTAGTTATCTCGAGCACTGGTTCAGGCTGCAAACCCTACTTCCATGCTCGATTTGCTGCGCGCGGCGCTCAAAGCTCGAATCCGTTGGTCTCGGCAACGGAACCAAAATGTGGGAGCTTTCACTCAACCGCCAAGATCCTCGGACCACTTATTGCTCAAGTGTTTCGAACTGAGCAGCCATGGCTACCTCTCACATAGCTGTCGCACTACGCCTACCTTGTGGGTGTAGTGAGCTTACCTTGATGCTCGATCGAGTATCCTCCTCTTTCTTGCACCCCTGTAGCTCCACGATCCTTGAGGCGAACTCAAGCAACCTCAATCCCTCTCCCATGAGCTTCATCCCCCATAGCCACATTCAAGACCAGAGGAGAGAAGAGGGGAGGAGAAGATGAAGAGGGAGAATGGGGAGCTTCTTCTCCAGGTTCCCTTGCCCTCCCACGATCACTCCCTCACACACTCTCACGCTCTCAGTCCCTCTCACAAGCACAAGCAAGGAGGCACGAAGGTGAGAAACAAGAGGAGAAGAAGGAGGCGCTGATTGCCACACACGAGGATGCTCTTCTCATTTACCTTTTAACTTTATATACATGCCCTTAATTTCCATGGGCAGTTGTCCCCCTTTTTTACATGGCCGGCCATTAGCCTAGGCCCTTTTTCCCATTGTCCCTCTATCTTCCTAGATTCCTTTCCACTGCTCGTCTACATTTACATATTGTACGGGTGAGAGCCCGGCGCTCTTTTACAAGATTTCACGGTGCGCCTTTATATTTTAAAATGCGCCCTCCTATTCCTACTTCAATCGGGCTACTTCTTTTTGTTTTTTCCGCCTTTGCCCTGCGTCTTTCCCGCTTTCTTTTTCTTTCTTCGTGTTGGGGTTAACACACGTCGGTGCAACACTTGTCACCTTTCGCTAGTTCTTCTTTCTGTCCTTTCCTTCCACCCTCTCTGTCAAGCAATATAGGCATGGATTCTTTGTATGTGCACCATTGGAGATTCCACACATGCATTTTAAAGTTTTCAAGTCTCCTGCAAGATGCCATTCAGCCTAGTATTAACCATAACCCCCAACCCAGAGTATCTCACCATGTTCCTCACAATCGATGATGCTTGGAATGCTTTGTGCATAAAGAATAGCTGCAACACCTCAAATGTTTCCTTAGGAATTTCAAATGCAGTGAGCCACCACACATGGTGCTCGGATTGAACACTAAAGTTCCCTGGGTTGTTCTTGTCAAATTGTAAATGTCTATTCATCAGAGTTACAGTAACTCTTTCAAGCTTTACTCCTTTGACGACCTCACTTTCATCTAATTTTATAACAAACTACAATTTACCATTACATTCCTCAACAGACATATTGTAGTATATTACCATTGCCAACTGCACCTTGTTCAAATCTAAGTAGTAATTGTTGAGCTCGGTGAACTTCACCTCATATGCATTTTTGGTCCTAACCTTTAGTGTTGCCACACATTGAACATGCATGGGATCTCCTATCAACTCCAAAATCTTTGTATTAAGTTTCCGTCAGGCCTCTGTTAACTTTGAAGGTTGAGGAAAAGACACGATTCTATTTCCCTTGAGCACATGACCAAACCCATCCTTCATACCTTTGAATATCTTTAAGTAAGTCATTGTGCTAATGCAGGCCCTGTCACAAATAGATTGTGCATCCACAGCTGAGAACTCATTTGACACATCTTTAATGTGCACTCAATCACCTTTTCCTTCAGAGCTTTAAACATACAATTTCTCAAAGCGTTTTCCAATGTGCTTGCCTTTCAGCAATCTACTAATATACGATCCAACCTCACCCTCACCTAGGTTCTCTTTCTGAGCTACCTTACATGCTTTGATACATTGCTTCCACTGGCCACTATTCACAATTAACTCATTGATTGGCTTCTTCTTTCGTTTGCGCTCCTATGTTAGCTTGCTGTTGATCTTTCTCAAGTTGTCCAATTGTGCCTTTGCCTCCTCATATGAGATACCAATGTCATGGATAGTGTCCTACATTGAAAAAATTTGATTTTTTTGTTGAATTATAGTGTCATTCAATTGTACCACTTGTCATATGAGCTGTTGTATATGAAGTTGATGTGCAGCGATCACATCATGGCAATTTTTTATGGTTGCTTGGCAAGTTGTGAATACTTTGAACGCCTGATCATTGAGCCGCCTAGTATAACTAGATTACCCATTTTCACACTTGCACACATACTTCAACAAATTCGTGATTCCTGAGAAAGTTGGATGTCTATTGTTTAAGGGGTCAATTGGGTAGATTCCCCCATCAACCCACAAATCCACATGTTTCAATCCCATTTTTCTGTAACTCTGCAAAACCTCAGGGTTGACACTAGTACGTTGGGTTCTTTTGAATAATGGGTCATATTCAATCTCTATCTCAATATGCAGCTCCTTCTTTCCTGTATTCATTTTACTGTTAATGGAAATGGGGAGCCTACTTGGTTGTCACAAGAGGTAGTGTGGAGATCCATAGAGAGGCACACAGAGGTGCTAAGGGAAAGGAGGGTGCAAGTAAATCACTCTGTTAATGAAGGTTGCATAAAATAGAGAAGAGGTCACAATAGAGCCATGAGAGAGTATAGATATAGGGGGAAATAGCTCAGAGGGTAGGGATGTCCAAGACTTTTCGTATTTTAGATATTTCTATTTCTGCTCCAAAAACATCTCCAAAAAACACGAAATTTGACCAATTGGTTTGTTTCTTAACCAAAAGCTAGGATATAAAAGATCCCCAAAATATCTTAACAGGAACTTCCGAAATTTCATTTTCCTTGTTCTCGATTAAAAAATCAATTAACTCGTATCATTTTGCATTGAAATCAAAGCATCACACTCCCGTAACTAACTCCTTTTTTAATATAAAATTTGGTTGAAAAAGACTTCTTGAATGAGGAGAGAGAAGGAATCTGAGTATATCTTTGTAGATAATATAAAAAAGGCAAAACAAGATTGCAAAAGTGGAGAGAGAGGAGGATTATTTTACTATTCTTCTCTCCTTTCTTCCTTGTTTTAAGGAGGAGAGAGGGGGGCTAAAAGGCCCATTTGTGAGTTCATTTTTTTCCTAATGCGAGTTTTGATAATTCTGAAATTTCTTGGTCAGTAATGGCAGAAGTGATTCGTTTGTCATAGGACATGATGAGGCACTGTTTGATGGCCTGCTCTTTGGATATCTTGTTGGTGAGAAATTCAGGAGCAAAGTTAGAGGCTTTTGTGATTGCAAATTCAAACGTCTCCCAAGAACAAGGCATCGTTCGAACTTCATTTGCAAAGGCTTCTTGCAGTAGGCCTAAATCCAAGTGATCATAGCTCAGAGCTAACGACATGAAAGTGGCATGGAGTCATCTAATGCAATCAACCACATCCTCCTCTGTGTCCTCAGCCAGATCAACGACCAGTGTTAAGAATGATTTCTGCTCATAAGAGGGTCGAAGGCCTGTTGGCGGTTGGGGTTTGATAGAACTAGAGCCTTTGACAACAAATGGTTGCCGTTGCGGGTGTTCTTGAGATTGCGATTGGACCTCTTGAATTCGGGCTGGGGTAGTAGCAATGACGTCTGATGGACTGCTACCTTTAGTATGGATCAGGGAAGTCTGAGTGGCTCTATTGGGTGTTGATTTATGTGATAGTGTTTGTCGTTTGGGTCGATAGGCTTGTTCGACTTTCTTGGGCATTTGTGCAGATGAGCTTGATGGATATGGGTCTTGAAAGCGTTGTGACTTTTGGCTTTGAGGTTTTATGGGGCTTGGTGTGATCAAACTTGAGGGCCACGTGCGAGTAGTACCTCTGGCCATGCAGGTCTTAGGGATCTATATCCAGGCATTTCCCTCATAATAGCCTTGAACATGCAAGAGGGCTTTAGGGACCTATCTTGTCTTGATCATGTGTCGATTTCTATAATTGCGCCTTAGCCTCCTAGGTTTAGAGTTTTTGGTGTTACAAGGACGTGAGCGTCGACTCCTAGGCAACAATTGTAGTTGCTTGGGCCTCCATTGAAGCCTAGACTATTGGACCTTAGCCTTTGCTACTATGAGCAGTGATTCTAGAGATTCGGTGGGTGGTGGCTGAGCACTATCCCCCTCCTTAGACTTGGCTGCTAACATTTCTATCGGTGGTCTTGCAGACTTCGACGAGGTTGCACAGCCCTTGCTGAAGGCTGTAACAATGTGAATGTTGCCTATGGTGAGGTGGATATGCTGCGATTCATAATCAACATTGCAGTGAGTTTGCTTCTTGAAGGTTTTCCCTAGCAGGGATTTCGTGCATGCGTCTTTAGCGTTTGGCAACACATAGAAGATCATTGGTATAGTCTCAGACTTGATAGAAATGGTGGCCCTGCACTTTCGAGAAGTGCATATGAGTGGCCCCCATATGGGCTTAAATATGCATTGGTGGGCTGTAGTGGTGGTTTCCCCAGTTGGGTCCAATGATCATGAGTTAAGACATTGAAGTCTGCTCCCTCGTCGATCAAGGCATTGAAAGCACATGTTTGTAGTGACCGTGATGTGTAGGTATGTAGGTTCTATGGCTTCCTCATCCTCATCATCCAGTTTAGTAATCATGGCTACTCATACTTTGACAGGGGGTTCTAACATTGGTGGCTCATACAGAGGATGCATGGGAGGGTAGTACTTCTTGACATAACTGCCATTGAAGAAGCCTATGCCCTTGCCATCTAGAGTCTCGAGCTCAACGTTGCTAGTTCAGCTGATTGCACGAACTTTGAAAGATCCAAGACCTCTAAAATTCATTTTTTGCTTATGCCCCTTAATTGAGTACAGGAGTACTAAGTCTCCTGTTCAAAATCGCGCTGCTTGACGTACTTGTCAAACCAGCTCTTGCATCATGCCTTCTCACATATGAGTGCGTGAGTGGCTAGAAGACGAGTTTTTGAGAGGTGTTCAAGCTCAACCAAGAAGTGCATCCATGCTTCAGTTTCGTAGTTCAACCTAAAGGGAGTCTGGCCGACAGCCATTTTATAAGTTGTACGGTAAGCCCAAAAGGCTACCATCAGCTTGTTATCCTAGTCGCTGCACGAAGCAGAGACTTCTTTGGTCAAGATGTTTACAACAATCTTATTCGTGGATTCTGCCTAGCCGTTTTCTTGAGGGTAGTATGGAGAGAATTTTTTATGGATAATTAGAAAGGTGGATAGAAGATGCACTATCACTTCATTGATGAAGTGTGTGCCCTGGTCACTGATTAGTTCGATGGGATAGCCGAATTGTGAAATCACCTGCTTCCACAAGAACTTGGTAGTCATTCTAGCATCATTCTTTCGTGTCACTCTCACTTCTACCCATATGAATAGGTAGTCTGTGGCCACAATGATACATTTGGCATATGAATACTGTGCAGCTGGGATGATGGGTCCTATGAAGTCAATTCCCCATTTTTCGAAGGGTTGTCGTGTAATGATTGGGGTCAATTCCATTTGATCCTTGTGAATCAGGACCTTTATCCAACACTGACACCCATCACAATGCTTAACGAATCGTGGTGCAGTGTTGGCCACCATAGTTGAGACTGTAGCACCTTGCGGGCTGTCGTGTCTTCACTAAAGTGCCCACCAGCAATTCCACTGTGCACCTCTGACAGCACATCATGCATCTCATACTCGCACACACATCTATGCAGCAGTTCATCTTGCCCTAGTCGATATAGATAGCTTGCTATCAACTGGTAGGGTTGGAACTTGAGGATGAGTCATCTAAGTCTTGCCTTTTCTATCGATCGCTCAAACAGCCCGTCCTCAAGCACTTGGACTATGTCATCTGCCCAATATGGAATTAGATCAGCCTTAAATAAATCTCTCTCCTTGGAAAGGTTAAAGAGATGGGTGTCTGGAAATTCATCGGCAATGCCTTCTCTAGCGGCCTCTCCCGTGGGGATGCGTGACATATGGTCAGCTATGTAGTGCTCTTTTCCTTTCTGTACAACCTCAAAGAAGTCGACCTCCAAAAGAAGAAGGAGCCACCGAGCTATGCATCCTGTAGCGCAAGGTTTATTCACTAGATATAGCAAGGCTTGATGGTCCACAAAGAAGGTAAAGCGTGTAGCCAATAGATAATGCTGAAATTTCTTCACAGCAAACACCATGGCCAAACCCTCTCTCTCTATCGTCGAGTAACTCATTTCTGTCTCAATAAGTTGTCTGCTAGCAAAGCTCATTGGGTAGTCCAGGTTGTGTTTGCCAGGTCGGCACAACACTGTCCCCACAACAAATTTCGAGGAATCGATATGCACATGGAAGGTAATGGTCCAATCTGGGGCTCATAGAATTGGTTTCTTCAACTCTTCATATGCTCGTTGGCATGCTTCAGCCCATTCAAAGACAATCAACATCTTGTATAAAGGTCTGGCAATCAATGTGGAATTCAACACAAACCGCCGATAGTATCCCCTATGGCCTAAGAAGCATTGAACTCCGTTATAGTTGATTGGGGCCAGAAGATCAACAATAACCTTGACTTTTGAAAAGGGTTCTTTGACACCATGAGCCCTAGGATGCATCCATGCTTCACCCAAAACTTGCACTTTAAGGGGTTCAGGGAGAGATGATATAGGTGACACTGCTCAAAGGCTGCTTGGAGTTTGTCTAAGTGTTCTCTCCAGGTCGAGTGAACACACAAGTCATCTATGAAGACTTCCAACTCTTTGCGAAGCATGTCTTTAAATATGGTGCACATGAGGCATTGGAAGATAGCGACGACATTAGTCAACCCAAGGGGCATGACTATGTAAGCAAAGACGCCCCACTCAGTGCAAAGCGAGTCTTATGCATGTCGGCAGGATGCACTTGCACCTGATTGTATCCCGAGAAGTCGTCCAAAAAACTGTAGGCTTCCTTGCGATCCACTGTTTCAAGCATGTGCTTGGTGTACGGCAATGGATAGTTATCCCTCTTAGTAGCAGCATTCACCTATTGACGTAGACTCTGATTTTTCTGATCTTCTTCATGACAATGACTATGGGCAATACCTAGTCCATGTGCTCAATTTCGTAAATGAATCCTACTCTCATCAGCTTGTCAATGTCTTCCTTGACCACATGAGCATGTTTTGGATTCAAAGGGTACGGTCACTGCTTGAACAGCGTAGCATCTGGTGTCATGTGTATGTTATGAATCACTACACTCAGATCTACCCCCTTAAGCTCTTCTAAGGACCAAGCAAATACGTCTATGTACTCTCGCAAGAGAGCGACAAGACTCATTTCCTCTTCCTCACTCAAGTCATTGGCAATGAAGACTGGTTGGGTTGTCTCCTCTTCCTGGGCTAGGTTCACCTCCTTGACCTTGGCTGGTCCCTAGATCCAGTTCACTTATTTGCCCTTGATGTTTGGCACCCAAGAGGATCACTACCCTATCCCCTTTCTTGAATTTCGTAAATCTTTTAGGGAGGTCCTGCAGTTTTCTTTATTCTTCCATTTGTGTGTCCCTTGGTTGTTTTATCCTTTCCTCTTTCAACCATCTGCGCCTCAAGTGGACGGGTAGGTCCCCCTTTGTGCGTCTGGTCTTGGCCGGCCTAGGTATCTCTAGGTCACAATCTGAACTTGAACTCCCTGTCTTTGCTAGAAGAGGTGGTCTCCCCTAGTGGTTGCAACTCAGATGGTGACTCTGTCCTAAGCACTCGTGTCGTACCTGATTGGGCTAGGCCTACTTTATCAAAATATATGGCTCCTACGTGTTCTAACCAGGCGTGATCACAATCGATGCGCATGACCCCTTGCTCTATCCTGAAAGCACTCTTTTTCTGTGTCTTGGAGTCTGCCCGTATTTGTTTTATTTTCCGTCCCTTAGTGTCGTATTCTATGGTATCCATCTCACCCTCACTTTCGTCATTGAAAGATCAGCAGTCTTTGTATTCATCATTGGAGTCCTCTTTGTCAGACTGCTCATTGTCTCCTAGGTCTTAGTATATCTCTTGTCTTTGATCAGGGATTAGGGCCCAGTTGTACATGAGGTTCAAGTCATGCACCCTGGTAGATTCATCTAAGAGATCCTAGAGTGGTTTGAAGTTTGCTACTGGATTGCCAGCTAGCTTGCTCGTTAAATATTCCATAATCTCCTAGGGTTCTCTCTTGTTATTTGGAACTTGGAAGGTGACAGGTTTAGGCCTTCCCTAAAGGGTTCCTGCCATCATGCAAATTGGTACAGAGGGTGCTCTTTAGACTTTTTGATTGTCTTCATGGCTTGCTCGTATGCCTCATAATCCGAGAATGACAGTTTGATTATAGTAAGGACATGCATCCAATCTCGCTCGTCCTCTGGGCATGGAATATACTTGGTCAAGGGTCCATAGGACTTCTTGACTTGAGTGTTCCCTTTAAGCATCACGGAGATGGCATCCAAGTCAATTGGTGAGGTCTTCCAGGTGTCCATCTCTACTCTCACAGCGTCCGTTCTATTGCCAAGGAAGATTAAGCCGTTACCCCAATCTTCGATCACTTTGGAATTGTGCATCTAGGGTCGGCCTAATAGGATATTTTACTCCACACCCTTCATGACTATAAAGTCAACCAAGAACTGGACACCTGCGATTTTCACTGGCTAGTTTTTTAGCACCCCAAAAGGTTTCACTCTCATACCATTTTCTAGTGTGACATTGAATTTAGCAATCTCAACAGGTGGGTTTTCCCAAGTTTGAAGCACTGCGTAGCTAAGCACACTAACCCCAACTCCCATTTCTACGATCCCCTTTCTTGTTGTGTTGCCTAGGGATAGGATCGATAAGATTGTATGCATCTTGCTGCCCTCCCAGAAGGCATTAACATGCAAGGACTTTGGTGCATAGTGTAGCATCAGAGTCGGTATTTGTGTCTCTGCATCATGGTCATGCAGATCAGCATCTTGCTCTCATGATCCTTCAACCCACTGTTTCAGGTCTTGCCATAGGGTGGGTTGTTGCTTAAGCAAGTCTCCCAGACTTAGCGTCACAGGGGTGGTCACTAGTGTGGTAAGGAGATCGTTGGTTGCTCATCTCTCTCCTGATCCAAATTGTCTTGGCCAATGGCCATGACTGATTTGCAGGCCTGCAGCATCAAGACTTGGCCTAGCATACTGCTTGTGGTGCGGTCGCAACCCCCGACTTTGGTCGAGGAGGTGAGAGTAGCGTGCTTATGCTAGAGAGATCATCGATCTCATCCTCTATGATGGGCTCAGTGTCCTTTAGGTGCTCTTGTGTCAAGATTGTGGGAGAGAAGGAAGGAGTCTCACTTGTAGCTTTCTTGCTTGCACAATGGGGGGATACACACAAAGGTGGAGGCTGAAAACAGTTTTCCTCTTCTTAGTTGTGTAAGCCAAAAAGAACTCTAGTACATAGAAATAGAAGAACCCTATATATGGGTCTCAAACCAAACTCAACTAACTAAGGTGGCATACTAACTGAGCCACAAACTAGAGTAGATAAGGATAACTGTCATCTAGCTATTATTCATGGGTGGTGTAGCAACTGTATCTACAGCTAACAAGTCGGTGACATAAATGCACAACGGTCACCCTGGCATATCACGAGTGGAGCTCGATATCTCAACACTCCCCCTCGAGCTCAATCTCAATTCCTGCACACCAAGCAGGTCTCTGAACTTGCGCAGCTTCTCTGTGCCCAATGCCTTCGTGAATATGTCAGCTACCTGATCCTCTGTGCTGACATAAACTAGATCAATAAGACCTAGTAAAACCCTCTCCTGCAGATAGTGATAATGCACCTCAATGTGCTTTGTTCTAGCATGATAGACTTGGTTATTTGCCAAGTGTATACTACTCATGTTGTCACAATAAATGACAACTGGCCCATTTATAGGCTGATGCATATCATAAAGTAGCTTATGCAACCAAGCTACCTCACATGCAGCCATTGCTGCGCCTGTTGAGATATTGAGCTCCACTCGTGATATGCCAGGGTGACCGTTGTGCATTTATGTCACCGACTTGTCAGTTTTGCAGATGCAGTTGGTACACCGCCCATCAGTAATAGCTACATGACAGCTATCCTTATCTACTCTAGTTTGTGGCTCAGTTAGTATGCCACCTTAGTTAGTTGAGTTTGGTTTGAGACCCATATATAGGGTTCTTCTATTTCTATGTACTAGACTTCTTTTTGGCTTACACAACTAAGAAGAGGAAAACTGTTTTCAGCCTCCACCTTTGTGTGTATTCCCCCATTGTGCAAGCAAGAAAGCTACAAGTGAGACTCCTTCCTTCTCTCCCACAATCTTGACATGGTATCAGAGCCTTGTTCGTGGTAAGGAGCTCAAGAAAGCAAGCCAAGCTCGCGGTGTTCTGGTAAGAGGAGCAGTGTTGCTTTTATTTTCTGTTTTGGGACCAGATCTCTACAGGCAGCACAACCGAAAATTGCAAGAGTGCATTGTCTCAGGTTGAGACGCCCTTCACGGTGAAGCAAGAGGGCAGTATATGCTGCGGGAAAGGCCTTTAGCCCTTGACGACCCCTTTTTTTTTATTTGAGGCCATTTCGGGGCCTGTTTTGGAGGCGAAAGTTTTTTGCACGCACTCAGGAAAAAGCCCTGTTTTATGCTGTGCGACTACTGTTCTGCAGGTCCGTGAAAAGTTACCACAGATATTGCATCATATGCTCATATGCAGAGACATTGGGAGTTACAGAATCATCCTTGGTTCCTGTATATGCAAAATTGTCACTAGGAAGTGACTGTGTGGTCAAATACCACTTTCGCCAGTTTTGCAGATTTGCCCTTGTGAGGCTGAGCTGTGTTCTCTGCAGTGACATAATTTTTTGCAGTATTCTATAATGGCGTCTAATTCTCTTTCATAGATTGTAACTGAAAAGCTTGACAAGAACAACTTCCAAGCATGGAAGTTTAGAATGACGAATTTCCTTATGGAAAAAGGATATTGGGAATTCGTTGCAGGAAATGAAGAAGAACCACTTCTTCCTGATGTTCCCAATCAACAGCAAATGCAGGCATTCAAAGCATGGCATGAGAGAGCCAGGAAAGTTATGTAGTGGCTGTCTATCAGTATTTCAGACTCTATGATTGTGCATATTCAGGATGCAAGTATGCCAAAGGAGGCATGTGATACTTTGTCAAAAATGTATAGCACAAATACGCAAGCCAGGAAAATGCAGCTCAAGCAAGAATTGCATAATGTGCAAAGAGAAAATATGAGCATCAATGGCTACCACATGAAGGTGAAGAAGATTGCAAATGCACTTGCTTCCATTGGGTCACCAGTGGAAGATGATGATTTAGTCTCAGTGACCTTGAATGGTCTAGGAAAGGATTATGCACAGTTCCAAACATCCATTTCCGTTCGTGAAAGATTTCCTGATTTTGAGGAGTTGATTACTCTTCTAATTTCTGAGGAGTAGAGAAATGGTGGTGCATCTTCTTCAGGAGGAACTTCAAAAGAAGCTGTCTTCTACTCAAATGCTGGAAGAGGTAGAGGCAGAGGTAGAGGAGGCCGATTTGGAGGCCGTGGTAGAAATCAGAATATGCAGCAAACTCAAGAAAACCAGTCCTATGGAGGAGGACTTGGTAACTCTAGAGGCAGGGGGAGCCAAAGAGGTCGTGGTGGATGGCAAAGAGGCCAAAATGCAAACAGTAATGTTGAATGCTACTACTGTGGTAAAATGGATCATATGGCTAAAGACTGCTATAAAAAGCAGAATGACATCATGAATGGAAAACTGCAACAAGGGAATTATGCATCTTCTAGTAGACATGATGATGACAGAAATGAGCATTTGTTTATGGTACAGCACATGAACAATTCTGTGACAAGTATAGAAGAAAGCAATGATGTATGGTATGTTGACTCAGGTGCATCAAACCACATGACAGGTCATGCAGAATGGATGGAGGATGCAAGGAAAATGGAAAAACCAGGATTTGTGGAGACTGGTGATGATACTGCACATCCTATTGTGCAAATTGGAAAATTTCCTTTGTCTATGCAGGATGGGAAAAAGAAATACCTGTCCGATGTATTTCATGTCCCGAATATCACCAAGAATCTGGTTTCTTTTGGTCAAATGGTTGAGCAGGGCTTGCAGGTCAGATTTAATCCTCATGGATGCTTTGTTGAGGATATGAAAAATAAAGGTCGCTTGATAGCAAAAGGAAAGAAGAAGGGCAGAATGTTTACGTTGGATGCAGACATGTCTGAATTGAGTGCAGCAATGTTTGCACATGGGACCAGTGTAGTTGCAGATATTGATATCTGGCATAAACGCATTGGTCATGTTAATGTACAGCGACTTAAATCAATGCAGGCCCAAAATATTGTTGCAGGATTGCCTAAATTCAAGGTTGCAGAAATGCATAAGGTATGTGAAGCCTGTCAGTTTGGAAAACAGGCAAGGAAACCATTTCCTAGACATGTTCAAGAAAGTAAAAAGCCATTGGAATTAATCCACTCTGATGTGTGGACTACTAAAGCTGCATCTCTTGGAGGCTGTCATTATTTTGTCACTTTTATTGATGACTATAGCAGAAAAGTTTGGGTGTATTTTATGAAAAAGAAAAGTGAAGTTTTTGGACATTTCAAAACACTTAAAGCTATGGTTGAAAAAGAAACAGGACTGCAAATAAAATGCCTAAGATCAGATGGAGGGGGAGAGTACCTCTCAAATGAGTTTGCAAGGTTCTTGTAGGAGCATGGCATAAAGCAGCAATATTCATGTGGTCATACCCCACAACAAAATGGAATTGCAGAAAGAAAAAACAGGCATATTGGAGAGGTATCTCATGCCATGCTCAATGAAAAAGACCTGCCAGATTTTTATTGGGCTGAGGCAGTTGCTACAGCAGTCTACATAATGAACAAGACTCCCACTGCAGCAATACATGGGATGACTCAAGAGGAGAGGTATACTGGTAAGAAACCAGATATTTCTCATTTGAAAATTTTTGGTTGCATTGCCTATGTACATGTGCCAGATGAGTTGAGATCCAAGTTGGATCCAGAAGCTAAGAAGTGCATCTTTATTGGTTACTCTCTGCAGCAAAAAGGGTATAGATGCTATAACCCTTCTACTCGTAAGTTTACAGTGAGTAGAGATGTTGTTTTTGATGAGATGAGTAGCTGGTATAAACCAGTAAATGTGATTGATGATGTAGATGCACAAAATGGTAATGCTGCACAGAATTCACAGCAGCAGTCACAAAATATTAGTGGACCTGGAGCGTCCTCTAGTAGTGGTTCACATTCTTCGCCATGGACAGGCAGATTGAGATCAGGAGAATCTTCTCAAAGCAATGCAGATAGTGGTATGCAGGTATCACGAAAAGGAAAAGAGAAGGTTGATCAGCCCATGTTTGATGTGAATGCAGGTCACTCTTATGTGGATGGTGAATCCAGTGGCTCAGAACAGAGCATTGATGATGAGTTGGGTATTCCTTCTATTGTTACACCTGGAGTAAGGAAGACCAGGGATGTTTTGAGAGCACCTGGGAGTGAACCTATTTTGCGCAGGTCTACGAGAGCTAGGTGTCCTGTGGATAGGCTGAAATATGATGGATTTACAGCCATTCACTATGCATATATGGTCAAAGTGATACAGGAACCATAACCCACTTCTTTTGAGCAAGCCATGGGAAAAGAAAAATGGGAGAAAGCCATGGATGAAGAAATGGATGCCTTGGAAGCAAATGCTACATGGGAATTGGTACCTTTGCCTAAAGGTACGAATGCAATTGGCTGTAAGTGGATTTATAAGGTGAAGCACAATGCAGACGGTTCTGTGAATAGATACAAGGCAAGATTAGTAGTCAAGGGGTATGCACAAACATATGGCATTGACTATGAAGAAACATTCAGTCCGATTGCAAGGATGGCAACCGTAAGAGCAGTCATTGCTATGGCTGCATCAAAGGGATGGTCTTTACATCAGATGGATGTAAAGAATGCCTTCTTACATGGTGATTTGCAAGAAGAGGTCTATATGGAGCAGCCACCAGGTTATATGCATGCTGTTCATCCTGATTTTGTTTGCAGGTTGAAGAAAGCCTTGTATGGCTTGATGCAAGCACCTAGAGCATGGTCTAACAAGATAGGACAGTATCTTGTCACTATTGGCTTTCAGATTTCCAAGGCAGATTTCTCACTTTATGTGAGAAAAACAGAGAAAAGTATTATGCTACTTGTTATTTATGTTGATGATTTGATTATGACAGGTGACAGTGATGAAGATATCCTTCGTGTGAAAATGCTATTGAAGCAGAAATTTGAGATGAAGGATTTGAGAGAGCTGCGTTATTTCTTGGGCATTGAGGTGATTAGATCACCAAGTGGGATACAGCTCTTGCAGAGGCAATATGGATTGGACATGCTGTCCAAATATGGGATGACAGGCTGTAAGCCTATTTCAGTTCCTTTGGAGCAGAATGTGAAGTGTAGCACAGATGCAGGTGAGCTTCTGGAAGACCCTACTATGTACAGACGCATAGTAGGAAGCTTGATTTATATGACTATTACCAGGCCAGATTTGAGCTATGTTGTTGGATTGGTAAGTCAGTTTATGCAGGCTCCAAGGAAACCGCATTTGGATGCGGCTAGACGCCTACTCAGGTATGTGAAGTCCACATTGCAGTATGGACTATTTTATGAGATTGGGGTTCAGATACAGTTGCATGGATACAATGATGCTGATTGGGCTGGTAGCATTTCTGATAGACGATCTACCAGTGGATATGTGTTCTCTTTTGGGAGTGCTGCAGTCACTTGGAGCAGCAAGAAACAACCTACAGTTGCCTTGTCTAGCACAGAGGCTGAGTACAGGGGTGTAGCAATGGCTGCATGAGAGGTAGCTTGGTTGGATAAGCTACTTTATGATATGCATCAGCCTACAGATGGGCCAGTTGTCATTTATTGTGACAACATGAGTAGTATACACTTGGAAAATAACCCAATCTATCATGCTAGAACAAAGCACATTGAGGTGCATTATCACTATGTGTGGGAGAGGGTTTTACTAGGTCTTATTGATCTAGTTTATGTCAGCACAGAGGATCAGGTAGCTGACATATTTACGAAGGCATTGGGCATAGAGAAGCTGCGCAAGCTCAGAGACCTGCTTGGTGTGCAGGAATTGGGATTGAGCTCGAGGGGGAGTGTTGAGATATCGAGCTCCACTTGTGATATGCCAGGGTGACCGTTGTGCATTTATGTCACCGACTTGTCAGTTGCAGATGCGGTTGGTACACCGCCCATGAATAATAGCTACATGATAGCTATCCTTATCTACTCTAGTTCTGGCTCAGTTAGTATGCCACCTTAGTTAGTTGAGTTTGGTTTGAGACCCATATATAGGGTTCTTCTATTTCTATGTACTAGACTTCTTTTTGGCTTACACAACTAAGAAGAGGAAAACAGTTTTTAGCCTCCACCTTTGTGTGTATTCCCCCATTGTGCAAGCAAGAAAGCTACAAGTGAGACACCTTCCTTCTCTCCTACAATCTTGACAGCGCCCCTGTACTCAGCCTCTGTGCTCGACAAGGCAACTGTAGGCTATTTCTTACTACTCCAAGTGACTGCAGCACTTCCAAAAGAGAATACATATCCACTTGTAGATCGTCTATCAGAAATACTACCAGCCCAATCAGCATCAGTGTATCCATGCAACTGTATCTGAACCCCAGTCTCATAAAGTAGTCCATATTGCAATGTGGACTTCACATACTTGAGTATGCGTCTAGCTCCATCCAAATGCGGTTTCCTTGGAGCCTGCATAAACTGACTTACCAATCCAACAACATAGCTCAAATATGGCATGGTAATAGTCATATAAATCAAACTTCCTACTATGCGTCTGTACATAGTAGGGTCTTCCAGAAGCTCACCTGCATCTGCGCTCAGCTTCACATTCTACTCCAAAGGAACTGAAATAGGCTTACAGCCTGTCATCCCATATTTGGACAGCATGTCCAATCCATATTGCCTCTGCAAGAGCCATATCCCACTTGGTGATCTAATCACCTCAATGCCCAAGAAATAACGTAGCTCTCTTAAATCCTTCATCTCAAACTTCTGCTTTAATAGCATTTTCGCATGAAGGATATCTTCATCACTGTCACCTATGATAATCAAATCATCAACATAAATGACAAGTAGTATAATACCTTTCTCTGTTTTTCTCACATAAAGTGAGAAATCTGCCTTGGAAATCTGAAAGCCAATAGTGACAAAATACTGTCCTATCTTATCAGACCATGCTCTAGGTGCTTGCATCAAGCCATACAAGGCTTTCTTCAACCTGCAAACAAACTCAGGATGAGCAGCATGCACATAACTTGGTGGCTGCTCCATATAGACCTCTTCTTGCAAATCACCATGCAAGAAGGCATTCTTTACATCCATATGATGTAAAGACCATTCCTTTGATGCAGCCATAGCAATGACTGCTCTTACGGTTGCCATCCTTGCAACCGGACTGAATGTTTCTTCATAATCAATGCCATATGTTTGTACATACCCCTTGACTACTAATCTTGCCTTGTATCTGTTCACAGAACCATCTGCATTGTGCTTCACCTTATAAACCCACTTACAACTAATTGCATTCTTATCTGTAGGCAAAGGTACCAATTCCCATGTAGCATTTGCTTCCAAAGCATCCATTTCTTCATCCATGGCTTTCTTCCATTTTTCTTTTCCTATGGCTTGCTCAAAAGAAGTGGGTTCTGGTTCCTATACTTTGACCATATATGCATAGTGAATGGCTGTAAATCCATCATATTTCAGCCTATCCATAGGATACCTAGCTCTGGTAGACCTGTGCAAAGTAGGTTCACTCCTAGATGCTCTCAAAACATCCCTGCTCTTCCTTACTCTAGGTGTAACAATAGAAGGAATACCCAACTCATCATCAATGCTCTGTTCTGAGCCACTAGATTCACCATCCACATAAGAGTGACCTGCATTCACATCAAACATGGGCTGATCTACCTTCTCTTTTCCTTTTCATGATACCTACATACCACTATCTGTATTTCTTTGAGAAGATTCTCCTGATCTCAATCTGCCTGTCCATGGCGAAGAATGTGAACCACTACTAGAGAACGCTCCAGGTCCACTAATATCTTGTGACTGCTGCTGTGAGTTCTGTGCAGCATTACCATTTTGTGCATCTACATTATCAATCACATTTATTGGTTTATACCAGCTACTCATCTCATCAAAAACAACATCTCTACTGACTGTAAACTTACGAGTAGAAGGGTTATAGCATCTATACCCTTTTTGCTACAGAGAGTAACCAATAAAGATACACTTCTCAGCTTTTGGATCCAACTTGGATCTCAACTCATCTGGCACATGAACATAGGCAATGCATCCAAAAATCTTCAAATAAGAAATATCAGGTTTCCTACCAGTATAACTCTCCTCTGGATTCATCCCATGTATTGCTACAGTGGGAGTCGTGTTCATTACGTAGACTGCTGTAGCAACTACCTCAGCCCAGTAAAAATCCGGCAGGTCTTTTTCATTGAGCATGGCACGAGATACCTCTCCAATATGCCTGTTTTTTCTTTCTGCAATTCCATTTTGTTGTGGGGTATGACTGTATGAATATTGTTGCTTTATGCCATGCTCCTGTAGGAACCTTGCAAACTCATTTAAGAGGTACTCTCCCCCTCCATCTGACCTTAGGCATTTTCTTTGCAGGCTTGTTTCTTTTTTAACCATAGCTTTAAGAGTTTTGAAATGCCCAAAAACTTCACTTTTCTTTTTCATAAAATACACCCAAACTTTTCTGCTATAGTCATCAATCAAAGTGACAAAATAATGGTAGCCTCCAAGAGATGCAGATTTAGTAGTCCACACATAAGAATGGATTAATTCCAATGGCTTCTTACTCTCTTGAACATGTCTAGGAGATGGTTTCCTTGTCTGTTTTCCAAACTGATAGGCTTCACATACAACCTTGAATTTAGGCAATCCTGCAACAATATTTTGGGCTTGCATTGATTTAAGTCGCTGTACATTAACATGACCAATGAGTTTATGCCAGATATCAATATCTGCAACTACACCGGTCCCATGTGCAAACATTGCTGCACTCAATTCAGGCATGTTTGCATCCAACGTAAACATTCTACACTTCTTCTTTCCTTTTGCTATCAAGTGACCTTTATTTTTCATATCCTCAACAAAGCATCCATGAGAATTAAATCTGACATGCAAGCCCTACTCAACCATTTGACCAACAGAAATCAAGTTCTTGGTGATATTCGGGACATGAAATACATCCGACAGGTATTTCTTTTTCCCATCCTTCATAGACAAATGAATTTTTCCAATCTGCACAATAGGATGTGCAGTATCATCACCCGTCTCCACAAATCCTGGTTTTTCCATTTTTCTTGCATATTGCATCCATTCTGCATGACCTGCCATGTGGTTTGATGCACCTGAGTCAACATACCACACATCATTGCTTTCTTCTACACTTGTCACAGAATTGGTCATGTGCTGCACCATAAACAAATGCTCATTTTTATCATCACCCTGTCTACTAGAAGATGCATAATTCCCTTGTTGCAATTTTCCATTCATAATGTCATTCTTCTTTTTATAGCAATCTTTAGCCATGTGACCCATTTTACCACAGTAGTAGCATTCAACATTGCTGTTTGCATTTTGGCCTCTTTGCCATCCACCACAACCTCTTTGGCTCCCCCTACCTCTAGAGTTACCAGGTCCTCCTCCATAGGACTGGTTTTCTTGAGTTTGCTGCATATTCTGATTTCTACCACAGCCTCCAAATCGGCCTCCTCTACCTCTGCCTCTACCTCTTCTAGCATTTGAGTAGAAGACAGCTTCTTTTGAAGTTCCTCCTGAAGAAGATGCACCACCATTTCTCTGCTCCTCAGAAATTAGAAGAGCAATCAACTCCTCAAAATCAGAAAATCTTTCACGGACATAAATGGATGTTCGAAACTGTGCATAATCCTTTCCTAGACCATTCAAGGTCGCAGAAACTAAATCATCATTTTCCACTGGTGACCCAATGGAAGCAAGTGCATATGCAATCTTCTTCACCTTCATGTGGTAGTCATTGATGCTAATATTTTCTCTTTGCACATTGTGCAACTCTTGCTTGAGCTGCATTTTCCTGGCTTGCGTATTTGTGGTATACATATTTAACAAAGTATCCCATGCCTCCTTTGGCGTACTTGCATCTTGAATATGCACAATCATAGAGTCTGAAATGCTGATAGAGAGCCAATACATAACTTTCCTGGCTCTCTCATGCCATGCTTTAAATGCTTGCATTTGCTGTTGATTGGGAACATCAGGAAGAACTGGTTCTTCTTCATTTCCTGCAACGAATTCCCAATATCCTTTTCCCATAAGGAAATTCGTCATTCTAAACTACCATGCTTGGAAGTTGTTCTTGTCAAGCTTTTCAGTGACGATATGTGAAAGAGAATCAGACGCCATTAGAGAACACTGCAAAAAATTCTGTCATTGCAAAGAACACAGCTTCAGCCTCACAAGGACAAATCTGCAAAACTGACGAAAGTGATATTTGACCACACAGTCACTTCCTAGTGACGATTTTGCATCAACAGGCAACAAGGATGATTCTTTAACTCCCAATGTCTCTGTGCATAGGCATACGATGCAATTTCTACACTAACTTTTAACCGACCTGTAGAACAGTGGTCGCACAGCATAAAACTGAGCCTTTTCCTGAGTGCGTGCACAAAACTTTCGCCTCCAAAACAGGCCCCGAAATGGCCTCAAATCAAAAAAACAGAGCAACCAAGGGCTAAAGCCCAATCCCGCAGTATATACTGCCCTCTTGCTACACCACGAAGGGCGTCTCAATCTGAGACAATGCACTCTTGCACTTTTCGGCTATGCTACTTGCAGAGACTTGCTCCCAAAACAGAAAAATGAAAGCAACACTGGTCCTCTTACCAGAAAACCACGAACTTGGTTTGCTTTCTTGAGCTCCTTACCACGAAAAAGGCTCTGATACCATGTCAAGATTGTGGGAGAGAAGGAAGGAGTCTCACTTGTAACTTTCTTGCTTGCACAATGGGGGAATACACACAAAGGTGGAGGCTGAAAACACTTTTCCTCTTCTTAGTTGTGTAAGCCAAAAAGAACTCTAGTACATAGAAATAGAAGAACCCTATATATGGGTCCCAAACCAAACTCAACTAACTAAGGTGGCATACTAACTGAGCTACAAACTAGAGTAGATAAGGATAGCTGTCATCTAGCTATTATTCATGGGCGGTGTACCAACCGCATCTACAGCTAACAAGTCGGTGACATAAATGCACAACGGTCACCCTGGCATATCACGAGTGGAGCTCGATATCTCAACATCTTGGGCCTCTTTCACCCATTCCTTCACTTTCTTTATGGCCTCTAGTTGGCGCTTCGGATGCGGGTATTCCCCTACCTTAGCACTTGCCTTTTCGACCATCTTAGGGGCTAAAGTTTCTACCTTTGCATCAGTGACCTTCTTTCCAGCAGGTACAGTAGTAGTACTCTCAGTTTTCACTGCAACCTTAGCTTCAAGCCTCTTCTTTCTCCACCTATAGCTCTTCTTCCCTATTGATGCTGCATCGAGGTTGCTATGCCCTGGAAGTGATATACCGGCCTGCTCCATCTAGGCACGAGTCATGACCCGCAATGGGATAGGTGTGGCCTCCCCATCAAGGTTCTTGACACCAAACAGCCCCAATGGGATAGATGGCACGTTGGTTGAACTTGAGCATGGTCTTCGCTTTGGGCAATCAACGAAGAGATGAGTGATCCCGCACTCAATGCACCTCAGGTCAGCTTTGCATATATTCTATTGCTCCCTCTCAGGGCAGTGTGATGAGACATGCCCTGGGTGGCCACAAGTCCAATTGATGATTGGATCTTGCGTCTGCCCTCCTAGGCCTCTACCTCGTCCTCTTCCTAATGCCATCACCAGCACTAGTCGATAGTTTATAAGGACTCCATTTCCCTCATCGTCGTGTGAGACGTAAGGGTATACGTAAGTCTCTTCCTCATTCGGCTCTTCCACATAGTGAACTGGAGCGTCACTCAGTGGATGGGTCACGTAGAGACCAGGCGGTCTAGGTATGCCTGTAGGATTTATGTCCATCCTAGGAACAGCCTTAGGTGTAGGAAGGGCCAATGGGGCTCCCCTTCCAAAGAATGGTTGCAGCCTGTTCGCTAGGTAGGGCTGGCCGTATGGTTGCGAGTATGGAAGTCTTCTTGGTAATCTACAATGTGCGACGTCATGACCGAACCTACCACAGTTAGCGCAAGGTCTTGACCTAGGGTCTTGACACTTGAGTGTCAAGTGGTTTTCTCCATAGTACACGCATTGGACGTGTGGACATGTTGGTCGTCTCAGCATGTCTTGTAGCTTGGCTATCTCCATCTTTACATCAACCAAGTCTGAGTGGCTTTCCCCTTATCTTGGGTGGTTGGGCATAATCGTTCACTAGAGGTTGAAGCTCTCTTTGAGCTCCACAAGTTGGTTTCTTCTGAGTTTAAGCTCCTAGAGCTTCTCTCTTTTAGCTGGTCATCAACTTTGATGGCTTCCTCAAAAACCCTAGCTAGCGCATCTCGTTGCAAGCTTGAGTTGCCTACCAAAGCCTTATATAGTTACTACATTTCGAATTCCACTGATGAATATAGTTGACACTGCTCTTTCAGTTGGTTGTTCGCCCATAGGGATTCTCTTGAAGAGACTCCTCACGTGGGTCACATAATCACGAATGTCCTCCTCCTTTTGCTTGACATTCATCAGTCGCACTAGTAGATTGTCGGAGTATCCAGGCTCAGCAAATCTCTTGATGAAGAGATTCTTAAGGCTGTTGAAGTTGGTTCGCTCTACACCATCTCATATACCAAGTCCTACCCTTGTCTTTTAAGCAGAGCCCAAATGCTTGAGAGCACTAAGTCAGGTCGGTGAGGCCGTTGGCTTCGCAGACTTGCTCGAATTGCTCTATGAAACTGTATGGATCATCATGGGGCTGGTACTTATCGAGTTGCTTTGCAACGATTGGGATTTTGGACTGGCCCTTGAAGCTTGGTTTGCTCCTAATCCTACTAGCAGTGATGTTGCTAGTGCTGTGGCACTTTGTTCTACTGTTGTGTTGTCTAGCAGCCGCTTCATGAGAAGCTCGCTCAGCATTAAGTCTCCTTCTAGGACTCTCTCGTGATCAGTTTGATTTCTATCGGCTAGGTTTATCACCCGCTATACCTCGCACAATTCTGTGCTTTTTTTTTGGCTCCTAGCTTGCTGGTCTCTATTGTACTCTACTATGCTTTGCAGTGCCTTGTGGGCTAGCTTCCTCTCCCCTTCTAAGTCTACGATGATGGAATCTGCTCTCCTGCCCCGGTGCTCATACCAGGCATGCGCATCGTAGCTACTAACCAGCCTGCTGAATCGCCTCTGGCAAGACTCCTAAGTTGAGTTCCTCGTTCGGCCTGTGGTCTAGGTTTTCTTTTGCCATCGTCGTGTTCTTGTGCTCCACCAAGCTATCGATCAGGTTGAGTAAGTTTGTCAAATCCAGCTCTTTGATGCCGCTTGCTTGGTCCTACTCCGTGTATCGATAGTCTCTCTATGTCTTTGGATCTTTTCCTATTGGTGGGTTCCTTGAGTTGTTTATCCAAGTGAGTTCCTTGACTTATTAAACAATCCTCAATTTATCTCCTCTCAATGTATGTGTTCCTTCCCATGCACTTGTGCTCAATCAGGCTTTCAGTTTTCCTTAAGTGTACTTCAAGTGTGGAAATTCAAGGTCAGTGCGACAAACAATATCTAAGCGTCTTACGCACTCTCACTTCGTTTGGGCGTGATAGGCTTGTCGATTAGTTCTCTGGCCATCTTGACAGGGTTTTGGGTTTTCCTACTACATTACCTTGCTCCGTTCTTGGTCCGGTCAGGGTTTATGGCTCAACGGGTTGTGTCTAGGACTCTAGGTCTCACGACAGCCTAAGCAAGCTGCTAAGCAGCTATGCCTTACAATATTGCCTATTCCTTGCGCCAGAATCGAGTTCTGAGTGTTAGGAGGACTTGTGACAGGCTGTGCTGCTGAGCTCTAGCTGGGTCTGGTCAAATTTCTAGAAATTTTGGAAAAGTCCAACTTGTCCGAATCGCAAGGGCTGAGTGTTGAGATATCGAGCTCCACTCGTGATACGCCAGGGTGACCGTTGTATATTTATGTCACCGACTTGTCAGTTGCAGACGCGGTTGGTACACCGCCCATGAATAATAGCTACATGATAGCTATCCTTATCTACTCTAGTTCGTGGCTCAGTTAGTATGCCACCTTAGTTAGTTGAGTTTGGTTTGAGACCCATATATAGGGTTCTTCTATTTCTTTGTACTTGAGTTCTTTTGGCTTACACAACTAAGAAGAGGAAAACTGTTTTCAGCCTCCACCCTTGTGTGTCTTCCCCCATTGTGCAAGCAAGAAAGCTTCAAGTGAGACTCCTTCCTTCTCTCCCACAATCTTGATATGGTATCAGAGCCTTGTTCGTGGTAAGGAGCTCAAGAAAGCAAGCCAAGCTCGCGGTGGTCTGGTAAGAGGAGCAGTGTTGCTTTCATTTCCTGTTTTGGGAGTAGATCTCTGCAGGTAGCACAGCCGGAAATTGCAGGAGTGCATTGTCTCAGGTTGAGACGCCCTTCGCGGTGAAGCAAGAGGGCAGTATATGCTGCGGGCGAGGGCTTTAGCCCTCGGCGACCTTGTTTTTTTGATTTGAGGCCATTTCGGGGCCTGTTTTGCAGACGGCAGTTTTCTGCACGCACTCAGGAAAAGGCTCAGTTTTATGCTGTGCGACCACTGTTCTACAGGTCGGTGAAAAGTTACTGTACAAATTGCATCGTATGCTTGTGCGCAGAGACATTGGGAGTTTCAGAATCATCCTTGGTTCCTGTTTATGCAAAATCGTCACTAGGAAGTGACTGTGTGGTCAAATACCACTTTCGCCAGTTTTGCAGATTTGCCCTTGTGAGGGTAAAGTTGTGTTTTTTTGCAGTGACAGAATTTCTTGCAGTATTCTGTAATGGCGTCTGATTCTCTTTCACAGATTGTCACTGAAAAGCTTGACAAGAACAACTTCCAGGCATGGAAGTTTAGAATGACGAATTTCCTTATGGGAAAAGGATATTGGGAATTTGTTGCAGGAAATGAAGAAGAACCAGTTCTTCCTGATGTTCCCAATCAACAACAAATGCAGGCATTTAAAACATGGCATGAGAGAGCCAGGAAAGTTATGTATTGGCTGTCTATCAGTATTTCAGACTCTATGATTGTGCATATTCAGGATGCAAGTACGCCAAAGGAGGCATGGGATACTTTGTCAAAAATGTATAGCACAAATACGCAAGCCAGGAAAATGCAGCTCAAGCAAGAGTTGCATAATGTGCAAAGAGAAAGTATGAGCATCAACGACTACCACATGAAGGTGAAGAAGATTGCAGATGCACTTGCTTCCATTGGGTCGCCAGTGGAAGATGATGATTTAGTTTCCGTGACCTTGAATGGTCTAGGAAAGGATTATGCACAGTTTCGGACATCCATTTCAGTTCGTGAAAGATTTCCTGATTTTGAGGAGTTGATTGCTCTTCTAATTTCTGAGGAACAGAGAAATGGTGGTGCATCTTCTTCAGGAGGAACATCAAAAGAAGCTGTCTTCTACTCAAATGCTGGAAGAGGTAGAGGCAGAGGTAGAGGAGGCCGATTTGGAGGCCGTGGTAGAAATCAGAATATGCAGCAAACTCAAGAAAACCAGTCCTATGGAGGAGGACGTGGTAACTCTAGAGGTAGGGGGAGCCAAAGAGGTCGTGGTGGATGGCAAAGAGGCCAAAATGCAAACAGTAATGTTGAATGCTACTACTGTGGTAAAATGGGTCATATGGCTAAAGACTGCTATAAAAAGCAGAATGACATCATGAATGGAAAACTGCAACAAGGGAATTATGCATCTTCTAGTAGACAGGGTGATGACAGAAATGAGCATTTGTTCATGGTGCAGCACATGAACAATTCTATGACAAGTGCAGAAGAAAGCAATGATGTATGGTATGTTGACTCAGGTGCATCAAACCACATGACAGGTCATGCAGAATGGATGGAGGATGCAAGGAAAATGGAAAAACCAGGATTTGTGGAGACTGGTGATGATACTGCACATCCTATTGTGCAGATTGGAAAAATTCCCTTGTCTATGCAGGGAGGGAAAAAGAAATACCTGTCCGATGTATTTCATGTCCCGAATATTACCAAGAATCTGGTTTCAGTTGGTCAAATGGTTGAACAGGGCTTGCAGGTCAGATTTAATCCTCATGGATGCTTTGTTGAGGATATGAAAAATAAAGGTCGCTTGATAGCAAAAGGAAAGAAGAAGGGCAGAATGTTTACATTGGATGCAGACATGTCTGAATTGAGTGCAGCAATGTTTGCACATGGGACCGGTGTAGTTGCAGATATTGATATCTGGCATAAACGCATTGGTCATGTTAATGTACAGCGACTTAAATCAATGCAGGCCCAAAATATTGTTGCAGGATTGCCCAAATTCAAGGTTGCAGAAATGCATAAGGTATGTGAAGCCTGTCAGTTTGGAAAACAGGCAAGGAAACCATTTCCTAGACATGTTCAAGAGAGTGAGAAGCCATTGGAATTAATTCACTCTGATGTGTGGACAACTAAAGCTGCATCTCTTGGAGGCTGTCATTATTTTGTCAGTTTTATTGATGACTATAGCAGAAAAGTTTGGGTGTATTTTATGAAAAAGAAAAGTGAAGTTTTTGGGCATTTCAAAACTCTTAAAGCTATGGTTGAAAAAGAAACAGGCTTGCAGATAAAATGCCTAAGGTCAGATGGAGGGGGAGAGTACCTCTCAAATGAGTTTGCAAAGTTCTTGCAGGAGCATGGCATAAAGCAGCAATATTCATGCAGTTATACCCCACAACAAAATGGAATTGCAGAAAGGAAAAACAGGCATATTGGAGAGGTATCTCGTGCCATGCTCAATGAAAAAGACTTGCCAGATTTTTATTGGGCTGAAGCAGTTGCTACAGCAGTCTACATAATGAACAGGACTCCCACTGCAGCAATACATGGATTGACTCCAGAGGAGAGGTATACTGGTAGGAAACCAGATATTTCTCATTTGAAAATTTTTGGTTGCATTGCCTATGTACATGTGCCAGATGAGCTGAGATCCAAGTTGGATCCAAAAGCTGAGAAGTGCATCTTTATTGGTTACTCTCTGCAGCAAAAAGGGTATAGATGCTATAACCCTTCTACTCGTAAGTTTACAGTGAGCAGAGATGTTGTTTTTGATGAGATGAGTAGCTGGTATAAACCAGTAAATGTGATTGATGATGAAGATGCACAAAATGGTAATGCTACACAGAATTCACAGCAGCAGTCACAAAATATTAGTGGACCTGGAGCGTCCTCTAGCAGTGGTTCACATTCTTCGCCATGTACAGGCAGATTGAGATCAGGAGAATCTTCTCAAAGCAATGCAGATAGTGGTATGCAGGTATCACGAAAAGGAAAAGAGAAGGTTGATCAGCCCATGTTTGATGTGAATGCAGGTCACTCTTATGTGGATGGTGAATCCAGTGGCTCAGAACAGAGCATTGATGATGAGTTGGGTATTCCTTCTATTGTTACACCTGGAGTAAGGAAGACCAGGGATGTTTTGAGAGCACCTGGGAGTGAACCTACTTTGCGCAGGTCTACAAGAGCTAGGTATCCTGTGGATAGGCTGAAATATGATGGATTTACAGCCATTCACTATGCATATATGGTCAAAGTGATACAGGAACCAGAACCCACATCTTTTGAGCAAGCCATGGGAAAAGAAAAATGGGAGAAAGCCATGGATGAAGAAATGGATGCCTTGGAAGCAAATGCTACATGGGAGTTAGTACCTTTGCCTAAAGGTAAGAATGCAATTGGCTGTAAGTGGGTTTATAAGGTGAAGCACAATGCTGATGGTTCTGTGAACAGATACAAGGCAAGATTAGTAGTCAAGGGGTATGCACAAACATATGGCATTGACTATGAAGAAACATTTAGTCCGGTTGCAAGGATGGCAACCGTAAGAGCAGTCATTGCTATGGCTGCATCAAAGGGATGGTCTTTACATCAGATGGATGTAAAGAATGCCTTCTTGCATGGTGATTTGCAAGAAGAGGTCTATATGGAGCAGCCACCAGGTTATGTGCATGCTGTTCATCCTGAGTTTGTTTGCAGGTTGAAGAAAGCCTTGTATGGCTTGAAGCAAGCACCTAGAGCATGGTCTGACAAGATAGGACAGTATCTTGTCACTATTGGCTTTCAGATTTCCAAGGCAGATTTCTCACTTTATGTGAGAAAAACAGAGAAAGGTATTATGCTGCTTGTCATTTATGTTGATGATTTGATTATGACAGGTGACAGTGATGAAGATATCCTTCATGTGAAAATGCTATTGAAGCAGAAGTTTGAGATGAAGGATTTGGGAGAGCTGCGTTATTTCTTGGGCATTGAGGTGATTAGATCACCAAGTGGGATACAGCTCTTGCAGAGGCAGTATGGATTGGACATGCTGTCCAAATATGGGATGACAGGCTGTAAGCCTATTTCAGTTCCTTTGGAGCAAAATGTGAAGCTGAGCACAGATGCAGGTGAGCTTCTAGAAGACCCTACTATGTACAGACGCATAGTAGGAAGTTTGATTTATATGACTATTACCAGGCCAGATTTGAGCTATGCTGTTGGATTGGTAAGTCAGTTTATGCAGGCTCCAAGGAAACCGCATTTGGATGCGGCTAGACGCATACTCAGGTATGTGAAGTCCACATTGCAGTATGGACTATTTTATGAGACTGGGGTTCAGATACAACTGCATGGATACACTGATGCTGATTGGGCTGGTAGTATTTCTGATAGAAGATCTACCAGTGGATATGTATTCTCTTTTGGGAGTGCTGCAGTCACTTGGAGCAGCAAGAAACAGCCTACAGTTGCCTTGTCGAGCACAGAGGCTGAGTACAGGGGTGCAGCAATGGCTGCATGTGAGGTAGCTTGGTTGCATAAGCTACTTTATGATATGCATCAGTCTACAGATGGGCCAGTTGTCATTTATTGTGACAACATGAGTAGTATACACTTGGCAAATAACCCAGTCTATCATGCTAGAACAAAGCACATTGAGGTGCATTATCACTATGTGCGAGAGAGGGTTTTACTAGGTCTTATTGATCTAGTTTATGTCAGCACAGAGGATCAGGTAGCTGACATATTCACGAAGGCATTGGGCGCAGAGAAGCTACGCAAGTTCAGAGACCTGCTTGGTGTGCAGGAATTGGGATTGAGCTCGAGGGGGAGTGTTGAGATATCGAGCTCCACTCGTGATACGCCAGGGTGACCGTTGTATATTTATGTCACCGACTTGTCAGTTGCAGACGCGGTTGGTACACCGCCCATGAATAATAGCTACATGATAGCTATCCTTATCTACTCTAGTTCGTGGCTCAGTTAGTATGCCACCTTAGTTAGTTGAGTTTGGTTTGAGACCCATATATAGGGTTCTTCTATTTCTTTGTACTTGAGTTCTTTTGGCTTACACAACTAAGAAGAGGAAAACTGTTTTCAGCCTCCACCCTTGTGTGTCTTCCCCCATTGTGCAAGCAAGAAAGCTTCAAGTGAGACTCCTTCCTTCTCTCCCACAATCTTGATACTGAGTGGGTGACTCGAACGGGCTGAGACGCATGGGCCAAGGGCTGAATGGAAGACTCAGATAGGGTGGACTCGAACGGGTCAAGGTGCTGACTCGGACGGGCCCAAAAGGTCCACTCAGATGGGATTACTCGGACCGGCCAAGGGAGTCTAGTCGGACGAGCTGAGGCACACAAGCTGAGGGCCGAATCAAGTTTGTGCGAGGGCCGAGTCTTGCACGGGTTGAGGGGACGAATTGGGTCGCTCATAAGGGCTGAGGGCCGAGCGGGATGGTTGGGAGTTTGTAAGTTGGGTCGAGTGATGTCACTCGGACGGTCCAAGTAGGGTTTTGGGCCAAGTTGGCCGAAAGACAAAGGGCTGAGGGCCGATTTTTGGACTCGGCCTAGAAATCGACTGCTCAGACGGGCCGAGTTGCGCGGGATGAGGCAGCGCGAGACGATTTTGATCAAAACTCATGATTTAGCTAATCATTTCACATACAACCTTCCGAAAACTAGGGTGCAAGGGGAAGTGATTGATATACCGGAAGCGATCAATTGGCTCTCCAAGACAAGATCGAATCGATTCTCAGCAAGCTCTCTCTCTCTCTCTCTCTCTCTCTCTCTCTCTCTCTGTGACTACAAGGGTTGCAAATGAGCTCTCCCTTGGCCTCTTGGCTCTTAAACCCTTCCCGGGTGAGGTTTGGATGCTTCCAATCACTCACTTGCTGCATTAAGCATCCCAAGCAATATTTTTACCATTTTTTGTATGATTTCTACCCCGTTTTGCCCTGTTTTGCAATGGTAAAACCTACCCTTTTTCGATTCAATTTCCTAATCCTAATTTATGCTAAATGCAACAAGAATCGAAAGCAAAAAGTTGAAATGATTTCTCCATGTTTTCTAATCATCAAACAAACAAAATAATCCAAAATACTTGCTTCGAAGATCAAAAAACCCAACTTCCTTCCTATCTCAAGCTCCGTTTCGGGGATGAATCCCTTACTTCGATGCTCGATATGAGGCACGCAAGTGCTCAAGCTTGAATCCATCGGTCCCAGCAAGCGGAACCAAAATGTAGAGGGAGCTCATGCTCAACCGCCAAGACTCATGGACCGCTTATTGTTTCAAGTGTTTCAAGTGAGCTCTAATGGCTATCTCTCACCTAGCCGATGCACCATCGATCCTATGAGTTTAGTGAGCTTACCTTGATGCTAAAATGATTTGCCTCCTCTCTTGCACACGCCAGTAGCTCCACGATCTTAGATGCTAGCTCCAACATCATCAAGCCTCCTCCATCTCCAAGCTCCATCCACCATAGCCACGTGCGCGAGAAAGAGAAGAGAAGAGAAGAAAAAGAAGAGAAGAGGAGATGGTGAAGAGCTTCACCCTCTTGATCCGTCACTCCCACAAACTCACTCCCTCACACTCTCACAATCCCTCTCTAAAGAGCACACCTAAGTAAGGAGAAGAGAAGAAGAGAAGAAGAAGAGAACTCTTGTTAGCCACATACCAAAAAAATGAGCTTCCATTCACTTTTTGAACTTTATATACAAGTCCTAAAATCCCATGGGCACCCATCCCTTTTTTACATGACCGGCCATTGTGGCAAGGTCCTATTCTCTCTTCTAGCCTTATGTCTCTAGCCTACACCCGTCTAATATTTTACAACTGGCACAGGAGGGAGCCTGGCACTCTTTTACAAGAGTTTTTAGAGCTTTTTGAGGTGCCTTTCAATTAAAATTGTGCTTTTTGCCCCAGCTTAGCTTTAGAGGCCACCTGCATGTCTTTTCTCTTTTTCCATCTTTTTTCTGATTTTTCCTTCATTTCTCCGCCATCTTTCTCTGCCATCTCGACTTGGGATTAATAGTTAGCAACTTAGAATCTCACATATTTTGAAATTAAGACAATAATTAAAACCATTAAAGGTTATCAAAGATGAAGATGATAGTTATACATGGACACTATGACTACTAATGTGTGTGCGTGTATGTGTGTTATCACATAAACAATTCATTAATAACTGAATTTCAAATATAATGGCAAGAAAATAAATTTTTGAATAATCAAGGTTACATTTCTTAATTGAATATATATGAGAGGACAATGAGGAATAATCATTGGAGTCCTAAAGCATGATGAAGATTGCAATATATTATATTTTTTGCAACATAAAATTGAGGATTGTATTTTACAAGCCATAATAATAAATACATGGTGAAGAGGTGATCATGTTACCGAAAATATGTGTGTATGTGTTTTTGCACGAAGTTTGCATGATAATATGAATGTGTGTCATTATAGTGTAAACTAAGTAGAAATGTGTATGTGAGCTTAGATAATCTAAGTATGTTAGTAAGTATGAGTGGCATATGTATGTGTGCATGCTTTTTGTACATGTAAATGTGCCACATGATAACAAGAACTCTATAATTAAAGGAAGTAGTTCTAATGACATGTGTGCATGTGTAAGTTTTATGAGAGAGAGAGAAAGTCCGTACCCTAACATGCATAGTATGATGTGTAACATTTTGGTAAGCATCCTTCCATTATCCTAGAATCACAAATATTTAATTATAATATTGGTATGTATCCTTATAGCTTTTAAGTATATTATTTTTATGAGCTATCAATTTCATGCATTTTTAATTGTAACTAATTTTTTGAGCTTTTTGAAACAACCTTGGGTTTTTTATACAAATGGCATCGACATTATTGTTTACTACATACATGTATATTGATAATTCAATGGTAATTCAAAAACAATAGTCTCACAATGCCACACACTAGTGCTCCTTTTTAACATAAATATCTATGAAATATCATGCATGCAGCTCCATGCAACAAAACGTATACTATCCAAAACAAAGGAAGCAGCTATTCTAAATTATCACTACAAAATGTATACTATCCAAAAAAAAGAAAGCAGCTATTCTAAATTATCACTACAAAATGTATACTATCCAAAACAAAGGAAGCAACTATTCTAAATTATCACTACAAAATGTATACTATCCAAAACAAAGGAAGCAACTATTCTAAATTATCACTACAAAACATATACTATCCGAAACAAAGGAAGCAGCTATTCTAAATTATCACTACAAAAGAAAATATTCCAGACTTCTACATCACCCATAAAGAGTACAATATTTAGAAATTTTCCAAGATTGCTATACCCAAATCTTCTTGCAATAAAAAATGGCATGCCACATCATATTGATGTGAGCATGATGATGAGTGGGCCAAAAGAAAGAACAAGTCGTGCGCTTAGTTTTGGGCTTCCTACATGATAGGGCATATCTTACGTGTTTACCCTAACACAAAGGCAAGGTCAATGGCAGATAGTGTAAGATGATGTATGACCATGTGCTCCTAGGGTTGAAGGCCAAATATATACATGTACACATAATACATATGTTTGCAAGCAAAGAAATGCCTTTTGGGTAGATTCTCTTTTCTAAAAATCAAGACAAGTGCACATAGGCTCCTCTTTGATATGTACATCATAATATCTCTCCATCAAGGCTCAAAATATTGAATGATTCCTCTCAAGTTCTACTATCTTATCGAAGAAGGTCACAACCATGCAAGCAACTACCTCTATTCTCTTTTGTGCATCTTTGGAAATTCCATGTCTCCACTTGCACCTCCTCCCACTTGAACCACCTTTTGCACAAGTACAAGGTTTACTCTTCTCATTCCTTGATGCTATTGCAAAGTAATAAAATTTGAAACTAGCCTATTTTAGACTACTACACTCTTCCTTTGATATATTTGTTCATGTATCAACTAGCCACCGAGATGAAAAAATTGGTGATACTATCACTTGTTTTTGCAAAGTGTTTATACATCTAACATCATGATTGCAAACCATATCCATTGTGTGATGGCCTTGTCCTTATAGGATCTCTCAAACCAAAAGCATTGCACAACTAGTCCCACTAGTATCTCTACCATCTTACCATCTTACCATCATCAAACCATATACTTTGTGGCATGCCTTTATTTTTGCTTTGCCTCAACTCCATCACATATCTTGACTTGTGGGAACTTGCAGTTTCTCCATTTCAAGGAATAGAGCACCCTAGAGCACACATGCACTAGGACACATCATTTAGAACATTTTTTACATACATAAGGGTGTAATATAAAGGAGTTATCCCAGGTAGTTCACTATATGTATACCCTCTATATCACGTGTGTTCCAGGCCTATTTATAAATATCCTTATTTGTGAAATTTTCCTTAACAAAACATAACCCTTTTTTATTTGATCTGTAAGTAACCCCTTTATATGGGACCCTTCTGTATATAAAAACTGTGTAAAAATGGTATTTTAAAAATCTCTTATGCTGAACCCATGTGATACATACATATATTTATGATGACTGATCTCCTCGAGGGAGTTATTTACATATTGAATTGAAAAGGGCTATGTTTTATTAAGAAAAAATCCATAGATAATAATATTTATAAATATGCCTTGAATGCACGCGATGTAGAGGATATACATAATAATGACCTCCCCGAGATCACCTTGCATTATGGGCTCCTCATATAAAGGATTGCGAGTTACAACACCTTGCAATGCACGTGCAATAGAGGCACGATTTGGGGATTCCATTTTGCTATTACTACCCAAAAAAGAGTCCATTGAAGGCCTAGATCCAATAAACCTACCTATGGTATAGCCCAACCTATTTGCACATTGAATATATGCATTCAAAATATCACTAACACATGTAACATAAAGTGATATATTTCATTTTTCACCTTGCCATATTTGTTTGTGAGGGCTACGACCAAAGGCGACTATCATATTTATATTCCATACCCATCATTTTTTTCTTGCTATGTGTAGCTAAAAGCTCAAAAGAAATCATACCATTGTGACTTAGTTGGGAGCTCATCCACCTTCTGCAGAGGTCCACAAACTGAGCCTAGTAATTTTTTCAATTGACTTGACCTAGCTTTCTCCTCAATGAAGGCCATAATGGACTTATTATAGGAAGAAATATCATTGCTTTGGCTTCCCACAAGTAACTCCTCTGCAATATTTATATCATGCAACCCCATGTGGATACCTTTGTCATTGTATGCAACTTTAGAAATTTTCATTATGTCAACATCATTATTATCATCTAAGGGTATATCAAGACACACTAGAGTTGATTTGCTACAATTAGGAGTATAATCAATGTAGTCATCAGTCTCATCTTTTATAGACTCAATACTATCAGACATTGTCACAACTCTATAGAAACAGAATTTGTATCCTTTTTCATTAATTTGTCTATGTAATGATTTATTAAATTTATTTCCTTTGCACTAATTAGATATAAAGAAAAGTGCATTGGAGCTGGCCACTGATGAGTGGTCACAGGTTATGGTGAACCCACGCGGTGGGTTAGAGAAAAGATAGTTCACACTTCCACCTATATGACCCGATTGGGCGCCTGTGACTAGAACTCACGCATATCAGGGTTAGACTTGCACACAGAAAGGATTGATGCCTTGAAGTGTGGGCTAGATCCACTAGAACAGACAGTTACAATCAACAAGATGGCATGATCATGAAATGCTTGTATAATGTGCATGTGTGGGCTGAAAGCTTGAAATGCACATTTCTTTGCATAGGAAAGTCACATGAAGATTCGGATACCATTTTTGCGATGTACACGGAAAAAGATTTCATATGATACCCATATTGGGGGGGTCCCTAAATTCTAGGAGATCCCTAAATTTTAGGAGGTCCCTAAATTTTAGGAGCCTCGAATTAGCCTAAAAATGCTAGTCCTAAAAAATAGGGATGTCATTCTAAAAATAGTAAGTTCTGTACTCTGACTGTGCTTACTAAATTTGGTTGTTTCTATTCTTGACAGTATTCAACCCAAAAAGGAAGGCCATAAAGAAGAGACAAGTGTCAAGACACTTGTCACAGAGGTTTCCAAGTGTCACACCACTTGTCACATCTCATGACATGTGGCTGGACACTTGTCTTGTGCTACTCCACTTTCCCCTTTTGTACTAGCTCTCCCCTCTCCTATAAATAAGAGCTCGTTTTTCTTCATTGAGGATCATTTTTCTTTGCTGTAAACTCATGTACAGCACCCACAGATAGCCAGAAACTGGCCCCATCCATCCCCATCATCATCCCCCACTTCTCCATTATCAAATTCCTCCATATTCCCTCTTCTATCACTGTTGTTTTACAAGACAGCAAGCCTGTAAATTCATTACAGCACCTCCTTCTCGAGCTCTTTCTTCCATTTTAGCTACAAGAAGCAAGCCCTATCCATGTACTGCTGATCAACGATGGAGAAAGGCTGAATTCCCCTTTTTCTTCTCTCATACTGTAAAGAAATCAGTTCTTATCATTGCATAATAGATAATGCATGTGTGTTTGTACATCTTTGCATGATCTTGTGAGAGTGAGAATTACTTCTTCTCACTCTCAGGTTGATTGTAACTGAGCTCTTCCCTAAGGGACTTGGGTTGAGTAGAAATACATTCCTTCGGGGGGGGTTGCCCATCTTCAACCCTCAATCTTGTCTCCATTACTTTTACATTTTCATGGCTGTAATTTTGTGAGTAATTTTCATTTTCAGCTTTAAGTGTTCAGTCTCTTTTATATTAAATCTTGAAAACAAGCGAATATCATAATTGTTAAGCATACTACGTTGTTCGGGGCGTTTACAGTGGTATCAGAGCTTTGGCTCGGTCCTCACCCTCAACACTGGTAGTGCTTACAACTATAAGTTTGTTTGTTTTCAGCCCTTGCATTGAGTGCTTGAGCATATATTTTTTTTCTTTAGTCTCAATGGATCAATTGAGTGCTATCCTTCAAGCCATTCAAAGTCTTAGAGAGGAGAATCAGCAAATTCGTGAGCAACTTCTCAAACTAGAAAAAGTTGAGAATCCCAAAGAATTCAAGGAAAGAAGCCCATCTACTTCAAGGAGACAAAGCCATACCAATGAAAGGAGCCGATCAAGAAGTCCAACTACTTCTAAGAGGCAGTCCCATTCTACTTCAAGACAAAGAAAGAGATCGCGTCGAAGCTCATCCTCTTCTTCAAAGTCATCTGGCGCCTATTCTGATGGATCCTCTTCTAGTAATGAAGAGTCACACCCTTCTCGTGGAAGACCTCATCATCGTCAAAGACATCGACATTCTTCACCCTCGTCTCCATCTTCATCCCCATCAAGCACTTCATCATCTTCAACCTCAAGATCCGAGCATGGACGAAAGAATAAGAAGAAGAAGAAGACTAAGTCACTATCTCAACTTGAAAAGAAGATCAAGTTCAGTATGTATGATGGTTCCCGAAATCCTGATCTTCTTCTGAAGTTTATTCGTCAATTTCAAATTTTGTATGGTCATGACAAGTATAAAGAAAAAGAAAAGATTAAGTTTGCAGCTTTACATTTAACCGACTTAGCCCATACTTGGTGGACGGGGTTGGAATATGATCATGCTGCCCCAAAATCATGGCGGTCTTTTGTTCGCCTGATACAAAGCCAATTTCTTCCTGTTCATTTCAAAAGAGATGTAAAAATGGAATGGGATCGGCTTTGGCAAAGGAAAAATGAGTCACTTGGTGACTATACCAAGAGATTTTGGGAGCTACTTTTGAAGGTCCAACATTTCAAGAAGATCAGCAGTTCAGAAAAGCTTAGGAAGAATACTTATGATGAAGATACTGATTTTGCAGCAATTTGGTCAAATTTACAGCAAGGAGATTCTCATCCAGATTATTCCATCAAAGACGGTTACCTTCTCATGAACAATCGCCTTTGTGTCACTCTTCCTGTTCGACAAAAGGTGCTTAAAGAAAGTCATGAACCCCCTTATGCAGGGCATAGAGGGAGGGCAGCCACTCTAAGTGCAAGTGAGCGCTACTTTTATTGGCCAACATTACGAAAAGATACACATAACTTCATTGAGGCTTGTCTGGTATGCCAAAAATCCAAATATGATAGGCAGAAGATTCCAGGATTGTTGTAACCTCTTCCAGTGCCCAAAGATCCATGGGAATCTATCACAATGGATTTCATCTCAGGTATTCCAAGAACACCTCAAGGTCATGATATGATTTGGGTCATAATTGATAGATTCAGCAAACAATCACATTTTATTCCATGTCATAAAACATTGAAATCCGCACAAGCTGCAAGACTTTTCATTCAACATATCTTCAGATTACATGGTATGCCTTCTGAGATCATTTCAGATAGAGACTCCAAATTCACAAGTAACTTTTGGCGTGCTTTATTTGAGAATTTGGGAACCACTTTAAAGTTCTCCTTAGCTTTTCATCCTCAAACTGACGGCCAAACAGAGGTGATGAATCTCACTCTTTTGGATATGTTGAAAGCTTATGTTAGTGAGCATAAGTCACAATGGGAGAAATATCTTCCATTATTGGAGTTTGCTTACAACAATACAGTGCACTCATCCACAGGGAAAGCTCCAAATGAAATAGTACAGGGTAAAGTGATTCCTCCTCCAATTATTCGCACTAAAGATAAGATTTTTGCTGCTGATGAGTTTGCTTCAGATTTAAAAACCACAATGGATCAAGTTCGAGCCACTATCAAAGTTTTCCAAGAGCGACAAAAGAAGCAAGCAGATAAACGAAGAAGACGTTTGGCTTTTGAAAAAGGTCAATATGTCTTGCTAAAGTTTGATAAAAGCAGGCTCAAACAAGGTTCTGGTCAAAATTCATCTTTTCCAAAGCTCTCCAGTAGATACTTTGGACCCTTCAAAGTGATTGAGAAAATAAATGAAGTTTCTTATCGACTTGAGCTTCCTGCTCATTGGAAAATACACAATGCTTTTCATGTAAGTTTGCTAAAACCTTACATAGGACCAGAACCAAAGGAACCCATTACTGAAGATCCCCCAGAAGTTGAAGAAATAGAGCAACTCTTGGAACCTGAAAAGATTTTGTTTCTCAAGGATCGAACCACGAGAAGTGGCCTTGTGACACGAAAATTCTTACTAAAATTCAAAAATCTACCCACAACAGATGCACAGTGGGTAGATGAAAAATTCATGAAGGATTACCCAAATATTCTACAGCAATATCAAGAAGCTTTTCAACTGAGGACAGCTGAATAAAAGCCAGAGGGCTGTCACAACTCTATAGAAACAGAATTTGTATCCTTTTTCATTAATTTGTCTATGTAATGATTTATTAAATTTATTTCCTTTGCACTAATTAGATATAAAGAAAAGTGCATTGGAGCTGGCCACTGATGAGTGGTCACAGGTTATGGTGAACCCACGCGGTGGGTTAGAGAAAAGATAGTTCACACTTCCACCTATATGACCCGATTGGGCGCCTGTGACTAGAACTCACGCATATCAGGGTTAGACTCGCACACAGAAAGGATTGATGCCTTGAAGTGTGGGCTAGATCCACTAGAACAGAGAGTTACAATCAACAAGATGGCATGATCATGAAATGCTTGTATAATGTGCATGTGTGGGCTGAAAGCTTGAAATGCACATTTCTTTGCATAGGAAAGTCACATGAAGATTCGGATACCATTTTTGCGATGTACACGGAAAAAGATTTCATATGATACCCATATTGGGGGGGTCCCTAAATTCTAGGAGATCCCTAAATTTTAGGAGGTCCCTAAATTTTAGGAGCCTCGAATTAGCCTAAAAATGCTAGTCCTAAAAAATAGGGATGTCATTCTAAAAATAGTAAGTTCTGTACTCTGACTGTGCTTACTAAATTTGGTTGTTTCTATTCTTGACAGTATTCAACCCAAAAAGGAAGGCCATAAAGAAGAGACAAGTGTCAAGACACTTGTCACAGAGGTTTCCAAGTGTCACACCACTTGTCACATCTCATGACATGTGGCTGGACACTTGTCTTGTGCTACTCCACTTTCCCCTTTTGTACTAGCTCTCCCCTCTCCTATAAATAAGAGCTCGTTTTTCTTCATTGAGGATCATTTTTCTTTGCTGTAAACTCATGTACAGCACCCACAGATAGCCAGAAACTGGCCCCATCCATCCCCATCATCATCCCCCACTTCTCCATTATCAAATTCCTCCATATTCCCTCTTCTATCACTGTTGTTTTACAAGACAGCAAGCCTGTAAATTCATTACAGCACCTCCTTCTTGAGCTCTTTCTTCCATTTTAGCTACAAGAAGCAAGCCCTATCCATGTACTGCTGATCAACGATGGAGAAAGGCTGAATTCCCCTTTTTCTTCTCTCATACTGTAAAGAAATCAGTTCTTATCATTGCATAATAGATAATGCATGTGTGTTTGTACATCTTTGCATGATCTTGTGAGAGTGAGAATTACTTCTTCTCACTCTCAGGTTGATTGTAACTGAGCTCTTCCCTAAGGGACTTGGGTTGAGCAGAAATACATTCCTTCGGGGGGGGTTGCCCATCTTCAACCCTCAATCTTGTCTCCATTACTTTTACATTTTCATGGCTGTAATTTTGTGAGTAATTTTCATTTTCAGCTTTAAGTGTTCAGTCTCTTTTATATTAAATCTTGAAAACAAGCGAATATCATAATTGTTAAGCATACTACGTTGTTCGGGGCGTTTACAGACATGTGCACAAAATCATCTGAATGCATGATAGAGTAGGTGGTTGATCATGTGCTATCAATCAAGTAGTGTGCATGCCCTTCATGATCCCATCTTGCAAACACATTGACCTTGTTACTCCACCTTCATTCTCTATGAAGGATTGGGAGGCAATAGATTCTGCCAACAATACTCACTCAGAATAACCCAAAGAATAAGATAAAAAGATATCATTTTATCCATATCCATGTACAAAACAAAAAGTTTCTTTTTATGCACTTTATCCCAAGAACCTCTAATGCTCTTTTACAATTTACTATATGCAAATAAGAAATTTAAAAAAGCCTAAGATATATCATTTTTATGATTTATGTTAAGATATTACATTATTGTCGTAGTCTTAAATTGATTACAAATCCTATTTCTATTATGTAGGTTTAAACAGGGACATATTATTACTATTGCATTCATTTATACATGTAACTGAACACTTATCATAACTATTTTTTCACTTTGAAGAAATCATCACAATGAAAATTATTTGTTTATATTTTGATATATTTTTATAGAAACAACTCGATCATGTATCAATTAATGAATTCTCTCTTTGTATTAGTATGTATATGTCAAGCAATATAGAAAGAAGTAAAAGAGCAATGCTTTGAAAAAATGTTTGCAAGGCTCGATCTATTTAACATTTGATATCAATATTATACCAATTTAAATTTATCTATTCCATCCTTTGTTTCCCCTTGAAAAGGTGTCGATGCCATCATAAACCTTATAATTAGACTAAGGTGTTTACACCTCATTCTCTTTGTTGTATCATAGAAATTTCTAGCAATGAGAACCTGGCCAATGTGCACATGGCATGCTATACACTCATTGCTACTAATTTTCCATTTTTCGTATTTAGTTAGGAGGACTTCATATGTAACATCTTAGGCAGACTTCACACTTGTTTGGATGGTAGACTTGTGCAAGTGCATGTATCCAACTTATCATGCATATATTAAAACAAAAAAGTGTCCGCACATTAAAAAAATTGATTGCTTAGCATGTTTACGCTACCTAGCTAGCATACAAACCAAAAATAGTGGCCATAAAGGCTTGAACCAATCCACCTTTGGTTTCTAGGGTTAACTACCATCCAAGTAACCAAAATCTGGATGACACTTGGAAAGGATCAATCACATTTTTTGGCCGGGGACCAATGTGAAGCCTCAAAACTTTTTTTTATTGATAGACATCATTGTCCATTCGGAGAGTTGTGAATCTAGCCTTAGTTTGTATACGAGGATATGATATTCTTTCCCTCATCCCCTCCTTGCTCTGTGACTTTGTGCTAGAGCAGTCGTGGCCATACAACCCCTTCTTGCCCTATGACTCCTTGCCCCAACCATGCAACACCCTACTCTGGCCATGCTACGCCCTGCTTTAGCCACCCTACATGTTAGTGATGTTCCCTCGCTTTGCCTCAAGGTATGACCCTAAATGCTCTAATGTAGGTGATTTTTTGTATTAAAAAAGGGGGGGCGCAAAGCTCCCCTATCATCCACATGGATGCAAATGATGGGGGGGGATCTCTACCCCTTTTTATCCCCCAAAAAAATAGGTGATTTTTATATCATTTGTCTCATGATTGTCATTATTTCTCTCTGTGTAGATCACTTTGAGAAAAAAGAAAAAGGGGGAGGGGGGGATGTAAGGGCTTTGTAGCTATACCGTGACGTAGATACCAAAAACACCTATATAGGGAGTAGTAGTGACTTCGAGCCCTACTTCTCTACGTGTGATTCATGTGCAGTCTCATGAGGATGTAGTCCTGGGATGTGCTTATCTTGTACCATTTCTTTGATTGAATAGTACAAGAGTATATCTTTCTCTCACATATCATGTTACCTTTCTGTGATGTGTTGAGTGAGTGAACAAGTGAAAGTGCATCACACTTGGTATCAAAGAAACTCTTACTTAGAGTGAAGGTGTAATATTTCCGCTCAAAAATATTGTTGAACTTGACTCCCCGCATGCCGCGTAAAACTTGTGCAAGGTTATCTCCCACATCGTAATTATTGGCAGCTTAATCCGTACCCCGCATGCGCAAAAATGAGGCCTCTGCATTGAGCAATTGAGGCCAGGGGTTCAAGACCGCATAGCTGCGGAAGAACACCCCTTTTGAAGGGGAAATTGGGATAATAATGAAATTTAAATCAATTTTTTTTATAATAATCCCTTCCCCCAGCTGATGCATGGTTGGAGGAGAGGGAGTGTTGGGAGGAATGGCCTAAGGTAGAGCGGTGTGGGTTGCATGAGGGGGGGGAGCCATGCATAATCCATGTGGTGGCTTCCCTTCCCCCCCCCCCCCCCCCCCAAGGCTATAAAAACACCCCTTAGTGTGGCACAAGGGGGAGAAGGAGGAGAGAAGCTGTCATATTGAGAAGATGAACGCCGCTGTGCTGCCTGGGAAAACGCCGTTGCTGTCACGAAACTGCTGCTAGGCTGCCAATGCAGCCGCTGCCACGCCCAGTCCCGTCAGGCCGCCGCCATTCAATCATAAACCCCCCTCCTTTCATCATTAGCTTCCCCTCCCCTCAATCATTACTTTAATCCCACATTTTCTGAAAAAAATATGAAACTTCTTAGAAGCTTCTAAGGATAAGGGCCACAAGCCTTGTTCATACGTGCCCTTCCCCGGTTTTAAAACCGGGTTCGTAAAGCTCCTATTCCTACGTGAGCAGAAGGTATCGACCTACAAACTGTCTCAGAGAGCGAGAGTAGAGGCTAGAAGGAATCTGTGAAGTTCAAGTCATCAACGATGGCTCTCAAGAAGATGCAAGGTGCCCCTGCGGGAGGTTCCTCCCCGAACTTACACATGGACATCACCGCGGATCCACAGGCCCAGGTTCCACGAATTTATTTCCACATAAACAAAAGCTTTAAGCACACTTAATTCCATAGGGAGAATGCATTTTATGCTTATCATTAATTCATGTAGTAGTGATAAAAGTACATTTGCGAAAGTATCTCTATAAACGATGGATAAGGATTGGTGCATATCAGGCAATTGGATCATTTGTATCTCCAAAGTTATGAATATAAATCACTAACTTGCCCTATGAACTTAGTTGCAAATTTCCTTGTCGTGTATTTTCAAAATGGAAGTCTAAAATGCATATTGCCTAGGGTTAAAGAGGAAATTGTTAAGTGCATTCGCTGTGAAGGAAAAGAGTATCTTGGATTTAGTCAATAACTTCCTTTGTTATGACTTGCATGAGGAAATTATTAAACTTCCGTTGCACGGCATGAAAATGAAACTATGGACATTGCACGTTGCATGCAAAGATGTTTGTCGAACAGATTGAAGGTTGCATGCCACATGAACTTCATTAATGATGTTGTATCTAAGGGTCGCATGTTACATATTCGTAAATTTCATTTCATCAAGTTGCATTTAGAAAATATTGCATGGCTTATCAAAGCATGAAATTCTAAAGCTTGGACAAAAGGGGTGTAGGCATGATTCTTTGATGTAAAACCTAGTAGGTCCTATGTAAGTTACTCTCCAAATTATCATGCATAATGACTTTAGCAAGAAAAGTTAGGGTTATTGCAAACCTTTTGGTGCATAGAAGTAATGATTCGCATGGTTACATGTATTGTGACATCTTGCAAACTAGTTTAGCATCTCTAGGGAAGGATCGTCCTGGCCGCAAGACAAGTAGGTCAATTTACCCAAATCACTTGTGATATTATAACTGTTAGGGTTTCATATAGGCATAACTAGTCGACACGAAAAACGCCTCAAGTATTAGCTAGGGCTTGACACGTCAGAAATGCAGCATAAAATCGTACTTGGATGCCAAGTCAAAGCCCTCCAGCCCAAAGGTCCTACCCACATTCACGGAACGTTTGGTTCAATTGGACGCTCATGCAAACAAGGATCTAGGGTTTCTACCCTAAGGATCATTCGACCTAATGCTAAAATAGAGATTGAATTTGGAAACCCTAGGACTGGCGTCGGCCTAGTACAATTAGGGTTGGGTTGGGTAAGAAGACACCCTAAACCCTACTTCTTGTCTAAACAAAATTCCTTGACAAAAAAACATCGTTCAATGGGTGAAATGATCCCATGGGATAGATGCGACATTTGTGCAACAAGTTGCAACGTTGCACGGCTTTGTGGTTTAATCACAAGATTGATTTTCCATTCCTTGGAATGAGGTTGGCAGATTCTAGCGCAAGTCTAACTTGCAAGAGGATGAGTAGTCATCCTGCTACATCACCTTTCTTGGGTTGATTTGCCAAGTTAAGGGAAGTTAGGTATTTGCTTGGAAGCAAAGGATCAATCAAGTTAGAGCGACATGGTCGCCAGGATTTACTGTTAATTTATGAAAACTAAGGTGTTGGTTAAGTTGGGTTAACCGGGTATGGCCCTAACCCAAGGACAAAAGGGAATGAAACCCTTGGGGGATCTTGCCAAGTTGCAATTGATCCCGGATCGAATGCTGGATGCATTCAGAGATAAGGATTCACCCCTTAGTAATTGGCAAAAAAAAACGACCACTGGATTGATTGTGCTTGTAACAGTTTAGGAGCACTATTTGCATTGTTTGCTCAAAGAACTAAAAGATAGAAAGTTAATTAATGCTTCAAGTTGAAGGCCTGAAGGGAGAGGCAGCATCAGTTACCCCCAACTTTCTGCCTGACCCTAACCAAGGGGGTTGTTAGCCGCACCGAGAATGTGGATCGAACCCGCCACGAGAGGTCTCTCCATTGGGCACTACTTGGAGCATGAGGATGCTTGGGTGCCAGGGGGGCTCTGGCTGTAAATCCCTTGCCTTCCGGGCCCTGCACAAGAGGCCAACACAACCATTAGGGGAGTTTTGAGGTCTCGAAAATGCCTTTTAGGATGTGGAGAGAGAGTGCTCTAGACCAATAAGAGCAAAGCCTCCGTAACGGAACTTCTAATTTAAAAAAATTAAAAAATCATTTTACAAAAATATATAAATATGATAATATTACGAATTTGTATTTTTATTATGTATTTTTAGTCTCTTATATTTGTGATTATGACATATTTTGCATTAATGGCATAGAGTCTCGGCTACTTTTATTTAATGATGTTTCTAGATTAATGATAATGACTGATGTAATCAAAATTCAAATTGGTGAAAAGCATGGCGCTCAGTTTTTTCCCTCGTTTCTTTTATTCCTCTATTGTTTTTCCCTCCGTTATGATAGCCTAGTCCTCTCTCTCTCTCTCTCTCTCTCTCTCTATCTCTCTCTCTCTCTCTCTCTCTCTCTCTCTCTCTCTCTGTGCATGTATCTCTCTCTTCTACCATGGATACAGAAATTCGACCTTCAACAAGGCGTCCAAGCTCCCAAATCACATCCATATCAGTGTTTAACTCATTCCAAACTGATGGAAGATAGATTCCTACTATCATTAGCAAAGGTAGTTGGATCACCATGCAACAAGCAAAATGTGGAAAAAGGCAAAGACATGAGAGCTCGTTTATCTCTGCTTGGAAGGGCAGAATCCGAGATTTTAAGCTTGGAGCAAATAAGAATAGTATCAAAGAGGTACTAGTGCAACATGTGTTCATGCATTGAGAGCTGTGTTTGAAACCTGGATCTTCAAAGCTTCCAATGCATAGACCAAATTGTAAGAATTTGATTCTTAAAGTTTTTCCTTTCTTAAACATGGTTTAGGTTTTTCCATTATAATATTTTTTTGTCTTGTAGATGTCTATCCCTCTAATCTTGAGGAATGGCAACCAGTGGAATCTATTATTGATGTTATTGATGTTATACATGGTTCAATTGGAGAAGAAATGTATAGAGGTAGAAAGAAGACAGAGCTTGCAGAGAATGGAATATTCTTTTATGACCATTCTTATGTTATTCCTATGCGGTGTTGCCAATGGGGATCAATAAAACTCCTTCCTTTGCCAGATTTTTCAAGCTTTGAGTGGCCTTTGCTAAGTCCAGCTACTAGTGAGGGCTATAGATGTAAGATATTTTCTGAGATCCAGAAAGCACTAAAATCTAATATCTCAAGTAGGCTAAGCAAAGTTACTTTATTTATGCCTATTAATATATTTATTGATTTCTTCTCTAATATGGAGATAAGAATAACAAAAACCATGCTTTCAGTGAAGAGACTAACATATGATCATATCATACAATTTGTTGATGAAGGATGGGATACAAGGACAGAAGGAAAAATTATATGTAAGATAGATCAAGACTCTATAGCTTGTAAATATATGATTGCTACTCAAAATTTTATCCTTAGCTTTTACTATAGTCGATGGCATTTTGTTGGTAGTAGTCTAGTTGCTTTAGACCAGAATCTTAATGATTTCAGCAAGGATCCTATTGTGGATCTTGATATTTGGTTCAACGAGGATATTATTGCAATCTTAAAGATCAGAAAATCATGTACGCTACATCAAGTGAGGATGGATTTACAAAATGAAGACATTGAACTACCATGCTCCTTTGTATTCCAACTTGACAAGAAACGAGTAAGTTTTCACATCATATTATATCTACTTAGATGTATATCAAGATCTCACTTTCTAACTAACAAACATTTGTAATTTATTTTTTGCAGATATCGAAAAGGAGAGAAAATAAAATACACTGCAATGACATTCAAGAAAAGATATCTTTACTATCAATATAAAATACATGTACAAATTTTGTAGCAGATGTCTATCTGCCATCTCTATGAGATATACAAGGGCTGAAGGGCAAATTTCTATATATGAAGGCCTACAAGGCGATATGGCAAAGCTATTTCTTTTTTGGAGAACTATCCTTTCTAGGAGTCCTTTTGCCTTTCTTTGATGTCTTGGGTATAGAAGGTGTTGAAGCTGTGGATTTGCCTTCCGTGGTTATAGGCACCGCATCTCCTTCATGGTGCAAATCCCCACCAATCTCTGTTGTTGGTTGTATACAATTGACCATCATATACTTCAAGAGCTTTGCTCTGATGTACCAAATATGCTCAGATGTATAGCAATCCTTCGAAAACTGTCACACATTTATAGAAAAAAGAGTTTTAGTTCATTATTGTTCTTACAATAGACTATATTTTTATCATCAATGGACTATTTGCAATTAATATCTATCTTAAAGTTTAGCATCTTTCATATTACCTTTACATGTTTATCATCATTAAGATAAACAAAGTTAACCATTCTTCTAGTATTTGCAATCACCCTCCAGCCACAAGAATGGCTATCATCCTGATGGGGACACTGCAACCGCCAACACAAAGTAAAACTATAAAGAGGACGAATGGTAGTTCATAGAACAAACTCATGTTTCAATTATTTTAATGAATAACTTACTGCAACTTGTCTATATTGCATTGTTGCAAGCAAATCAGATGGCATAGAGGGTCTTTTCTCTAGCTCTTCAATTAATCTTTTGGCACCTCTGTATATAAAATATGTTGAAATTTAGAGTACTTACAAAAAAAAGAATTGAAATATCAAGGAGCCCTTTAATAATATAACTTACAATTTAGCATTTCCATGGCTTCCTTTCATAGAGTTGATTAAAAAGCATTGCTTATCCACAAGGTCTATTGCAATCAAGCTCCAATGAGAACTAAAAGCAATCATATCTCAACAAATTAGTAGGATAAAATCTCAAAAACTCTAATAGAATATTGAATCACTTACTTTTCATTATATGGAATTATAAGCAGCTCCAAAGTATCGAAGTCAATCAAATTGAGCCAGTGCTCAATAAAACTTGCATCAAGCTCATTCCTCATAAAGAATGAGATAGATGGATCAAAAACCTCAATTTTTTTATGTATATCCAAAGGAAACTCATGCATTATACACCTAGAAAAGGCATAGAAATAGTGAGTATAAACAAGAAAAATCTTATTGCTAAAAAAATATCAAAAAGTATAAGTAATTATGGATGGACATACCTTAGCCCAGCAAGAATAAGACTGTCATTTACTTCTCTTCTTTTATCCTTAAGAATCTGAACACATGCAGCATCAAAGGAGATAACCTCAATTCTTTTGCCTAAGTCACCAGGTAAGAAACAAAACACACTGAATCCTTTTGGATTAGTTGCTTCAAGAAGGGTGGCTAGCTCATTTTCAAAGGACTCTAGTTGCTCTATTTCCCTTTCTTCAACCCTTTGCCTCCTATACTCTCTCCATTTATCTGCTTGTTCCTCTTTAGCCTTCTCCTCTTTTTCATGTTGCCTTGTATCCTTCTCATGGGTGACATCCTCAACCCTGACACCAGAATCATCTTTCTTTCTTCTAGCTGGGGGCACATTAAGGATATTAAATGTCTTCATATCAGTGAGGGGAATTGGCTCAAGGACCTTTGAAAATCTATATCTTAGCCTCCTAAGAATTACCATGTCCTTGTCCATGAGTGTGAGCCTATAAGCATGAGCAGCACAAATGTAGGCATCTTGGAAAAACTCAATTAGAAAATCCTCTGTGGCTTCTTGTATACAATTAAGAGCTGTTCTTGTCCATCTAAAACTATCCAAACTATATCTGTCACAAATTTCCCTGACAAGCCTCTGAAAAGACAACTTTGGAATTGCATTGTCAAGAGCATTTACTGCCTTCCTAATCTCCCTTAGACACCTGACATTTTGAGAAAACCTTCTCCTTGGCTTTGACTTTCTAGAGAGCTTCTGAGGCTTTGAAGACTGATGAATCTTTGATGCTAAATCCCTAGGATCAATCTTCTATTTTCTTGCTATTGCCTTAGTCCTAGCCATCTGCCAAAAAAACATATGTTACTTCTTCTCCAGCATGTAAAGCAAAACGCGAGTCCCAGACAAGAGTTATCTATGCTGCATGGCGTTTTCTCGTATCAGCTGAATTTTTCTCGAGCTGTCTAGTGAAACGCAAGTGTCAAGCAAGGCGCCTCCTTGCAGCTGCTTCTTTTCGCGTTTCACCGGACTTGTTGTCCATTGTGTCCAGTGAAATGCGAATTTAAGCCAGGAAACCTGCTTGAAGTACCTTATTTTCGCGTTTCACCGGACAGCTCATGAATAGCATAAAAATTGACAAAACCAAGAAAAAAGAGCTTTGATCCAAGGAAAGCTTTTAAGATTACTTAAAATATCCATAGAATTAGGGAGGAAAGAAACAGGCATCGAGAGCATGGAATGCTCAGATAAGTAATTATTTACAGCAGCATGGATTTCAGATAGCTCATGTAGATCACAGTAAGATTTTCTTAAATATCCACAATATTAAGGAATGCTTTCACTGTGGAAAAAATTCTTTTGTAGTGGTCATGAGCTAATAATAACATAAAGGATTAAGGAAAAATATCAAAACAATGCATTGAATGGAGCTTGTTATTGAAAAGCAAGATGCAGAAACCATACCTTCTTCTTAGCTTGTTCTTCACAATCTCAGCCTAAAGATGACAATATGCTTGAAGGTTTGCTTTGTTGGGGAAGCAGTGAAATGCTTGGAGATTGGAAGGAAATGCGTGGAGACTGGAAGGAACACCAAAAACAAAGATGGAGTAGCGATGAAATGCGATGAAAGCTGAAGGCGGTGAATTTGCATGGACTCAACGTTCTTCGCAAAGTGTTAATAACACACGTGTGACGTACTCTCGCTTATCGGAATTTTTTATTTACTTGAAAAAGGGTTATTTAACACACGTAAAACGTATTTTTGGAAAAAGAGAATGCGCACGTCTTCTGACAAGTTTATTACGCTGTGTTAAGTCACACACGTGTACAAGTATTTTTCCATTATTACACAAACTTTTTCGTTGGAACTATCACCACATGCTTAACGGTCGATATAAAAGCATTTCAAACCCATTTCTCCGACATTGTCTTCTTCTCTGCCAAAATTTCGTCTCGACTTCCCTTCAAGGTCCTTGCATCCTGTGTGGAGAGCAGTTCAACAATCTTTGATAGGTAACAATTTTTTTTATTACAAGCATTTTAACAAAATAAATTTGATTAATATAGAAAGAATGTTTTATAACACTTAAACAATTAGAGATGTTATGTGCTTTCTATCTTTCAAATGCAGCATATCTTTTCCAAAAATGATTATATCATCAATTTGTGTGTTTCCATAGAATTTATTTATTTTTCATGTTTCTTTTCTTCATTTGCAATTTTTGACAAGTAAAACGCGAGACAATGTCTCTGTTGATGATATTTTGCTTAGTATCGCGTTTCACCGGCCACATTTTAGAATAATTTTTGTCTTCAAGCTAGTGTCCGATGAAACGCGATTCCTTCACAGGCATTTGCCTTACACACTTGAATTTTCGCGTTTCACCGGTCAACTAAAAAAATTCTCCTGTTTTGATTTTTTTGTCTTGGAATAGACTAGAAGATGCCAAAGATTAAGGGTTTCTTGAAACCCATCTTTTCCCAACTCTTTGTTTGGTTTGTAACCATTCTGTAAATCTTTGCTTTGCGCAAGAATTTAAATATCTATCTTTTCTTCTTTGGGTAACAATTTGTATAGTCCTTGCTAAAGATGATGTATTGCTTGATGTGGTTGTATCTTTAAGCTTGAATTTATGCCAAATTTGTCGATAGAACCATTGAAAGACCTCTAATAAACTGTTGGCTTTGTGTCTTCCACCTCCATGTCTTGTATGTCTGAAATATTTTGTTCTTGCTTGATAATGTGATTTTTCCATACCTTGGGTTGACCAGATAGATAGAGATCCATATTGTTTAATAAAGTATGGAGCATGGTTGTATAGAATATGCTGCATAGTCAACAAATAAGGAAAGTTATTAAAAAACATTATATGAGTTCGACAATGAAGAAACAAACATATACAAACTTCTTACCATATAGTGAGTAAAGTGTTGATCACCCCAAGCTTCTGTCATCGCCTTTTTGAAAAGGTTCAATTGGTTTTTAAAGTCTTTGAGATCATCGTCATTCCATTCAATCTTATCACAATAAAAAACACTTTGTCTAGTGTTTCCCAAACTTTAGCTTTTCTATTTCGAGCTTGTCCATTATCAGTGTGATCCTTAACTGCATTATGTAGGGATTTCCACTGATTAAATTTAATAGTTGAGCCACCATTTCTCGAGTTTATCTTGCCAAGTCTCCCATGAAAGCCTAGAAACCTTCTAGCCTTCACTCCACCAATAGATGGTTTTTTTGGGACACAATTACCATCCTTAGACTTTTGAAGATCTGGTTCAATAACAACATTGCCACCATGCAAACCAATTGCAGAGAGAACTTTTTCAACCTTTGTTATAGCATCTGTTCTAGTTGATAATGGCTTCAACTTCCATGCAAATCCTATATAGAGATGAACAAGCTTTTCGATTATCCTGCAAAGTGCATGAAGTGTACAAATATGGGCATTCGCTAAAGGAATGTCCAAGACTGGTTTAAACTGTGGATCCTTATTGTGCCTAGAGGGAGCTCTATTCCAATTGCTTGAGTTTAACTCTACAGCTGGTGACATGCAGTATAAGCAAGGAGATCTCGAGTTAGCTCCCTTTGATACATTATACATACATTTGAGTGTCTTTAGGTCACCAACTATGTGCCACTCAATCCTGTAGTTCCCTAATCCTTCAACAAATAGCTCTTCTCCTGCTTGTTGCCTTTGAATAACATTAGGTATTGATGTTTGATGAAAAACCCAATATAGTATATCAAAATTCTCAGTATCTACCTCAAATGCTCCTAGCCACCAGATGTTATATTCAGATTGAACACTAAATGATGTTGAGTGATTGCAATGACTTGACGAAAGTGCTCTATTCATCAAGGTGATAGAGATTCTCTCCAATTTTTTACATTTCAGAATCTCACTTTCATCAAGTTTAATCACAAATCTAGCCACTCCCTGTGCCTCAGCTACTGACAAGTCATAAAATTTGATCATTAAGCATTGTAGGGTGGGCAAGTCAAGGAAAATATTGTTAAATTCATTGAATGTAACCTCCTTTTTCTTGCCCTTGAAGCTAGCCTTGATATGAAAAGGCTCACCTAGAATCTCCATCACTTTGTTATTAACTCTCTGTCTGATAGTCCTAACCACAAATGGTTTTGGAAGTATACAATTGTGTACCTGTCTTGCTTCATATTTGATTGTAAAAGTTGGAAAAGTTGAATATAAGCATCTCGACTGATACCAATACTATCCAGTGTCTTCTGTACTAACTCAGAATCCAAAGAATGATCCTTCACAAATGACTCCAAGCATTGTTTCTTTGCCTTTTTAAATTTCTTCTTCTCCAAAATATCCTTTGAAACCACTGAACGAAGAAGATGATAATAAAACTGAGCTACTTTTAAAGAATCTCTTTCACTTGCATTTGGTTGTAGAAGAGATCTAAGCAAAATTAACATCACAAATCAATGCAAGTAGTTTAAATAAAGCCATATTTAAGATTTTTCAAGTGAAAAAAAATATACCTTGCTGCTTGGATTCTTTTACCACAGCCTCCTCCTCCTCGTTTGAGATTCTCAATATTTTTAAGAGCTCTTTGTCGATTTCGAAGGCCTAATAAAGTTTGCTTTTGTTGATAAGCTTTGATACGCTTTTCCAATGAATGAATTTTTTGTTGACAATCCTCTAGCTTCTGCAACAACTCTATATTGTGTTTCATCAAAAGATGATTCTCTAGTCCAAGGATATCCTTTTCTGCAACAAGATTAAGTGTATAACCTAAAAATCCATTGTAGCCATCGCCAATAAACCTCATTAATGACGAGCTATTATAGAAAGGAGGAGTGCTATTTCTGCTAGGATCTTTGGGATATAGCTTTCCATCTAACCAAAGATCAATATTCTTCTTTCCTTCAAACCTCAGTATATGTTTTATAGACTCTGTAACCGTGATAGATTTTGTTCTCTTTCTTATCGGTTCATACTCACTGTCCAACTCAATATGAAGATGATAGAGAGGTCTTTTATGAGAGCTACAGAGATCATTAGATGATTGATCCATAGCTGAGTTACAGAGATCATTGGGTGATTGATCCATAGCTAAGGATATGATTAGAAGCAAGAACGAAAACAAAGAAGAGACTAATAAGGAGGAGAAAAAAAGAAGAGAGAAACGATGGAGAAACGATGGAGGGAGGCAATCGAGTATCCACCAAAATTCAAATTGAATATTACTTTTCACTTTAATGAGGAGAGGTAAGATCTTCATTATGACAACCTTGCCAACTTTATGGCGACCTAGATTTCTAGGTTTGATGTGACCACGAGAATATCACGACAATGACTTATTAACGAATTTTGATATTTTAACTTACCAAAATATAAACCTTTTAAAAATTCTATAAAATGATTTTATTTCATTAAATTGTTTTCTCTCTCTAGGATCTCTTACAGGGCATTTTCGAGACCTCAAAACTCCCCTAATGTTGGGATTGGATCTCGAGGCCCTCATACTAGTCTATGGGCAGAATCTTGGATTAGTAATCCCTGTAGATTGCTCGATAGCCTTCGTGCGGATGATGGATTGCCTTTGGGTGGATTATGGATTAGTCTATGGGCTGGATTATATGGATGTATTCCAAAGATAATAAGATAACCTATTGAAAAAGAACTTGTTTGACACTGTTTTTCTATGTCAAGTGCTAAGATTACGTGAAGGAATCGTTGTCTAACTGGCTAATTAAGGAAGCTGCTTTATGCGTGTCTAACTAAATGTAGTAGGTAATTAGACAACTAAAGCAACCTGAGGAAAGTGCAGTGGATGTGGCCATGGGCCCGTCCTACGGATGGGTGGTCCTGGTTGGCCGGGAACTTTTCTCAAGCAAAATGGACAGTAAGGAATCCTTCTCAAAGGAAATGACAGCAGGCAACGCTGACCTAGAGTTGAGGTTACTAGAATCCCGATTTATGTTGTTTTAAGGGAACGGAATGGGACTATGCTTTATGGGCAGAGAGGTCAAGCTTTGCATCCCTCTCGTTTCCGATTCTCCTTGAACTAAGTGCAGCATGAATCCGCTTCGACCCTGACGTTTCTGCATAAAATGGTTCACCTGGGGTTCGACACTAGCTACCATTTTAGGAGTTTGACCATTAGGGAAACCCTGATTCAAGTCGGTCCTAAGTGGAAACGGCCAGAATACTTCTGCTATGTGCCAGACTCGGGAAGTCCTAGATCGCAAACCCTGTAACATTCCATGGAAGTGCGAGGCAAAGCTTTCTAGACTCTCTTTCCGATGGGCTGCTAAGATGTGTCTTGCAAGAGAACAGGTGGACACATTACAGTTGGTATCAGAGCAAACCAACGAAGGATCTGTCTTTATAAGAAAACTTAATTAGAAGAAGTAAAGCAAATGTTTCTATTAGGAACATTTTCTTACTTATCGATGTTGTCTTGCAGAGTTATGAAGCATGGAACAGATTCATGGTATTCCAAGTCATGTTTATGACTGCGATGCGGGCTTCAGATTATCGATGACGGATCGATATGATGAACATCCTAGACCACATTTACAATCCATCGCCTTTGTTTGTGGAACGGAGATGGACGGGTGATTAAGGAATCTATTACATAGTTTCCCATCGATTTACATACCTTCAAACCAACCTAAAGAGAATCAAGTAGTTGGAGAACCTGAAGATCGTGAAGCTCCTCATCTTTGTTGAGTCTCACATAAATGTAACTTTACATGTCGGGGGTCAGAAGGTCAAGCTGAACATGTATGTGTACGAGGAAGTGACTCGCATAATCCCCGCCGACAGGATCAAGGTGTTGGGACGCTACGAGAAGAATGGGTACCAAAGGAAAGGATACCCTAATCTTCCAATGACTTATCGATTCCTGAAGATCCATGACCCAAATCCATACTATTACCAAGTTCTCCTAGCTGAATGTAACACAACCTTATTCTCCCTAAATTAATGTATCAACTTGCTCCAGCATCCCAAGAAATATTGTACTCCGAAAGGGCTATGCCCATATGAATGAAATAAGACTTGTTTTTTGTCTTGACTATGAGTATTGATAAAAAGTTAAGTGATTGGATCTCTGGCTAAAAGCTGAATTGGGCATGAAATGTAATGTAAGTAACGTTTAGGGAGTTGTTAATGTTAAGAATCTCATACCCAGGCACAACCTCAGGTACAGATTTCTAGTCCGACCCCTATACCAAGTACAATTGTGATTCAGGAGAAGAAGTTTCTTCTCAAGCAAATCAAGTCGCCAGAATTTGATGGAAAAGGAAGAACTGTCCAAGCTTATGTTGAGATTTGGATTGAGTCCATGGAAGATTACTTTGAAGCGGCGGGTACTGCACCCACCAACTAGGCAATGCTCGCCAAGCTGAAGCTCGCCAACGAAGCCACACTTTGGTGGAAGCAATGGTGCCAAAGGAGTGTATAGGTCCCAAGCAAAGAGAGTTCAAGGTCAAAACCGAGGACAAAGAAAGAAAGTGAGGACCAACAATGTCAATAACTTTGTTCCTACCCAAGGTAATGGCCGCAACCTCTGTTTCTTCCATTGCAACGAGCCCGATCATTTCAAAAGACAATGTCCCAAACTTGGTGGAGGAAAACTTCAAGGACCATTCCAAGGAACCGCCCGTGGCCAAGGAGCTACTATCCGAGGCAGAGGAAGAACCGCCTGTGTTGCCAACAGGGAAATGTGTGATGAAGAAAACCCAACCATGGAAGCAGAATTTGAGAGGGCAACAGTCCATGACACCCTTCACAAGAAAGGCCCGAATTGCTAGTTTTCGGTGATTCAGACACCATCGAACTATCAAGGTAAAGGCTTCAAAACCTTCATTGATTGTGGCAGTATGCATTCCTTTATCTCACCAACTTGTGCAAGAAGATTAGGAATAGCCACAATAGAAGCACCTACCTTTCTTGTGGAATTAGCAAATGGTCGTGAGGTCACTTGTACTAGGCAAACTGCTAAGGTGGAATTCTTTCTGGGAGGAAAGTCGACTTCGGTCAGATTCAGGTTCATGAACCTAAGTATTCATGAGTGCTTGCTCGAAATAGATTGGCTTAAACCTAATGACTCCCACATTCATTGTGGAAAGGGTCAAGTTTCCTTTCGAAACTCTGAAGGGGAATTGGTCACAACTCAAGGAGAGGCTGGAAAGCCGAAAATTCAATTGGCCAAAGCATCTCGGATTATAAAGGGAGTTAGAAAGGGACTACCTGTCTACTTGATCACTACAAAAGAAAGGCCCTATAGACGCGCACTGTACACGCGAAATAGCAGGTGCGTCTATTCGCGCTAGTATATAGAACGCATCTATATACCCACGTTTTTAAACGCGCCTATATATGCAAAAATAAATGCACATATTTTTCATTTCTCATAAAGTCCCTAAATATGACCAAACATCTTAACAGCTAGTATTTTTTTGAATACATTACCAACTTTACTTCTTTCTGAGTATTATAAATATACATCCAATCATTCAAAGCTAATTATATATGCTACAATGAATGATCAATCTCATCTTCAATGAGATCGGCCCTTGCTAGACTATCTACCTCTAGTTCTATGTTACCAATAGGCAATGAAACAAATAAGTCTATCCCACTGTTAGATGTATTGCTATGCTCAATTTCTTCATCATCATCTGCAACCATATTGTTATCTTCTTCTATGCTTCCTTGAACATCCTCGCGGGGATCATCTTGCACTGCATCATGTATATCATCGATCATGGCATCATCATTGATTGTATCATCATTGATTGTTGGATTGTCATCAACTATCTCTATGTTGGTAGCATTGCCATATATTGCTTTTGAACGATTAGATATGGGGATGACGTGCCACCATCAGTTATTGTTTACCATTGGGTGATACACAACCTGCATTTAAAAAACAAAAAGTAAGAAACTTAGATATTTATTGTATTTTGAGAATGTATTAAGAAGTAATATATATAAAAATAAATAGCTTCTAATATACATGCTCGCATTGTTGAGGTAGTACGAATGTGTCATTCTTGCCTTGGTGAAATTTTGTAGAGTCAATCACTACAAAACCACTTGGATGACATCTAATTGTGCAATGCTCACTTGTTGTTACTACTTCTTTAAACCACTTCACATCTAGTACATATATAAAAAATCCCTAAAGTCAAGCTTCAAAATATCTTGGATCAAGCCACAATAACCTTTCATGTGCCATTGGTATCCTAGAAGTTTGCAAGGATACCACAATCTTGGGTATTTCTCTTATCATCTATACGTTGAGTTCGAAAATGTTTGCCTTCACACCAAATAGCATTGAACAATGTGCACTAGTAGTACATTGTTGAGATCATATTAATGATTTAGTTAAAGATGAAACATGTGAAATTATTATATCATATATAACTAAAGATAATTTAATTATAAGTATGTCTCACCTTTGATAAGCAACCTCGTGCGTATTCCCACTCCTCTTGCGATATATCCATCGCCTCCTCTTTTTTTATCTTCTCAATTTCTTCATGTAGCCTATCTATATCAATATGATGTGGAAGCGCACTTAAATGTTCTGGATATGGGACATTACATCCATGTCTAACACGAAATGCTTGCCTTTCGCTTACTCTTCTTGCCCTTGCTTCTTTATATAGTGTCACCCATTTGCTCATTACTTCGCTGTTAAGCACACAAAATACATTTAACTTACGAAGTTCCTCTTTCATTAGGACTTTGCTCCTTCCTTTTCCTTGAGGTATTATAGAGGTCATCCTTGAATCTTCATCATCTTTCCATAGTCGTGGTAAAGAGGGATCCACTTTAGTAAGATATTCAGAGATTTGTACAAGGGATAATTGCACTAACTAACCCTCAACCATGCTTCCCTCAGGCTGTGCATTTTGCCTTACATTTCATAAATTGCTCTAGAAAAAACATCCACCTTGCATGAACTACCCCACAAATTGTGATCTCATCAATCAAATGTACGCGTAAGTGTACCTGAGTAGTCAAAATGGAGTGAGGAAAAGTTTTTTCCACCAAAGAAACCACCTCAATGGACAATACTCGAGCCTCTTGCAACGTATTTCGATTGATTTCCTTCAAACTCACAAATCTACCAACATGCAATTGAGAACGATGATTAGTTTTATCCATAAATTCAAGCGGGTTTACTATGTGATATATGTAATATGTAAATTAAAAAATAAGTATAAAGTATACATACCTCGCGAGCTCACCCATCTTGTAAATGATATCATGTACATCTTTCGAAACACAATGGGATATGCTAGTAGGAAGAATGAACTGTATGTAAATATTCATACATTGTTAATTAGTCTACATAGTTACTCCACTAATTAATATATTTATGGCTATGAAAATCCTTACTTGAATCATTTTGTGCCAATCGTGAGACTTTAAACTGGATAGTTTCTCCACACCTCTTTTCTTTTTCTTTATGAAGGCTCCCTTGAGGCATCTCATATATCCTGTGGGAGTTCGAAAGCTATATATCTGCTGCTTCACCATCTTTTCTTTGGTCTTCGACAACATCCAAGGTGCATGCGATAACTCGATCTTTCCTCTGGGTCTGATGTGTGGCCAAGCTTGTCTCATACGTCCAATGCTACATAAATCCTCTTTTACATTGACAGAATCACGAGCCCCGATTAAGTGATCCCATAATGTAGAGGCAACATTCTTGAATATATGCATGGGGTCCAACAGGTGATTGATCTTGAGTTCAGTCCAATATGGGAGACGAAAAAAATAGAGAATATAAGGCATAAACAATATATTATCTCTTGTTCTCATAATGGAGTGTACTTTAAAGACAAACAAAAGAAGTAAACTAGTTACCGACTCATGCCGAGTGGAGGATGATCATTAGCGTGTGTCCAAGTGTCCTTCCAATCTTGAATGATCAGATATTGTGGAGTTCTTCCATTAGTGGGGGGTGCATATTTGGGGTGGTCAATAGGAAGAAAATGATGATGATTGTCATAGATAACCTTCTTCAAGCGTGTCGGTCTAGAAGAAACCAGAGAGGGACCGCAAATTGGACATGCATGATATCCTGATGTAGTTAAACCTGTAAAAACAAGTGGGTTAATGGTGACATATATTTGATTAAGGGTAAGAATGAATAAAATAGAGTATGCAACTACCTGAACACTCTCCATAGCTTGGAAAGTCATGCATGGTCCACAACAACATGCCCTTTAAAGTGAAATCTCTATAGGACAATGATGCACTCACATCATGCACCTGAATATCTCTCCATAGCATTTCTAGCTCCTTGATCAAAGGCTCTAAGTAAACATCCATGTTTTTTACTTTGTGTTTTCCAAGAATCAAAAGGGACAACATTACATGTCCTTTTTTTATTGCCATGGATGGAGGGATATTATAATTCTCCAATACCACTAGCCATACACTATATGAGGTGCTTTTGATGCCAAATGGATTTATTCCATCTAATCCTAGGCCAAATCTCAAATTTCTGGGCTCTTCTTTGAAAGTAGGGCACAAATTGTCTACGTGTTGCCAAGTTGGTGTGTCTGAAGGAATTCTCCACTTTCCATCACTTGAATGGTAACTAGCATGCCATGACATGAGTCTCTCAATAGATTCACACTTAAACATAAGTTGAATACGTGGAATAATAGGAAAATGTCACAAAACCTTATGAGGCACATCCATTGATTTCATCTCCTAGTTGTATCTTGGTTCACCACAAATAGGACACTGTCGTGCAGATGCATGATCCCCACGAAACAAGATGCAATAATTGACACATGCATGGATTTTAATGTGATCGAGACCTCTAAGAGATTTCAAGAAACGCCTTGCTTGCTCCCTTCTAGCTGGTAATTTATTTCCATTTGGAAGCATTTGTGACAATAACCTGCATATATTGTGCAAACAGAGTTAACAAACCGTGAATATTGTCTAGAAGCATTTATGAATTAATATCAAATGATACATACTTCAATAATGCATTCAAGCATCCATAAATGGTTTATAAGTTCAGTATCTTGAGAGATGTACGTAGAATGGAGTAGGTGCAACCTTCGCTCCATAAATGGTTTGTAAGTTCAGTATCTCGAGAGATGCACGTAGAACGGAGTAGGTGCAACCTTCGTACAATGGAGTTTTCGACGCTATGTGTAGCGGGTCATATGTCTCTCTAGTGGCACCCTCCCCCCAAACCTCATAGGAAAATAAATCGTGCACCATGTTATCCAAAATCTCTTCCTCCAAAACTTGATGGGGCATTTGAAGAGGGTTTCTATCATCGCCATCAGTCTCTAGTACTCTTCTTGAGAACTCTGTCTCCTCACATCGATGCTTCATAGCCTCTCGATGCCCTGGAGGGACCATTTGAGGATGTGGTACCGCATCCTACTCAATAAAAAAAAGGAGGTTTTGTTTAATGGTGAAGACACAACATAGACCAATAATATTTGTGTAAATAAAGCAATAAAAATTACTGGGTCTTTTTCTTCGTCCCACTCTCCGTACATGCTGAGGTGTGACATTGTGATTCGACGTACTCGAAAAAAACATCCTCGACAATGATCACACATACATTTTATTTTCCGTCGTATCCAAGCGTCTCGATTGTGAAGACGCAATGTCTCATCCTCACTAGAGGATATACTATTTGCTGACTCAGCATGTCCCATACTAGTAGAAGATGACGACATAATTACACCTGAATCATAAGGGCATATATGATTTCATTTGGTATATATGTCATATTCCCTAAATGCATTGATACTTACAACATGGAGGAAAACATTTTGATATTGAAAGACTAGGAAAGTCATGTCATGTTAATCCAAAAACAACCAAAAGCTAGCATCTAATCAGTTTAATTGTAATTGCGCGTCTATCAGCGCGTGTAATATGTCTTATCTACACATATACACACGCAATTACACGCGCTTACAGATGCACCATGCAAATATTTAAAAAAATAAAAAAAGTTGTGGCTTTCTTTTCAAACCAGTGCTTTTCTACGTTTTTTATGAGTTTTCCACAGTTCGAGCTCTCGACATCACTAATCATGTCTATCTATCACTTCATGAAGACAATGAGGGAAGGAAATAAGAGTAAAATGAAAAAGGAGGAAGGAAGAGCCAAAGAGTAAAGAACAAGAGCCAAATAGCAAGGAAGAGAAGAATATTCAAGCAACTTACCAAGGGAAGGGAGAAGGAGGACAAGGAGCTTGCAACCTAGTCGCCACCCGTCAGAACAAGGAAAGAAGGTGAGTTCTTCTTCTCTCTCTCAATCTTGTTTGCTTTCTCTATCTGTTTGTCTCTCTCTCTCTCTCTTTACATGCTATAGACTGTCATGTATGGAGTTTTTTTGCACGTTTTTTATAACAATTTACAAAATATTATCCGACTGTGTGCATCTGTTAGCACGTCTAGATGACAATGTAGATGCAGGTATAGACACGAAAATAAACACGCTGACAGACGCACACAGAGACGCAGATATAGATGCAATATATAATATGTTTTATCTGCACAGAGTAGTAATGGATTTTTGCTTGTGTAGATGTGGAATCCTGGATCTTCCAGCACTAATCCTGAGTTGGAATGCAAGAACAACACCTTAGCAGAGTTTTCTAGAGGTGTTAGTAACTTTTTTGGAGGTTTTCCAAACAAGGAGCAATTCATGGGGGAGATGACCAATTATCTTGGTCGCCCTCCCACTACAAAGGAGGTTTTCAGTGTCATGTCTGGGACACCTATCACATCTTTGCCTAGCACTGCCGCACAAACACCAAACCTTGGCACACCAAACCTTGGTACACCTCTACTAGCAGGTACTCCATGCACTATGCATACACACAGATCAGCTGATGCACAGGGATAAGCTAGAGTACATGGATCAGCCGAAGTACATGCATCTGCAAAAGCACATGCATCGAGTGAGGTAGAGGGTAGTGCCCATCGAGGGAGGAGGGAGAGTCGTGCGGGAGGACGAGGAGGTCAAGGGCTTTGTGGGGGTTGCCTAGGAGGTAGCTCTCGATCACCCTCACCGGGAAATGAGAGAGGTGAGCCTCCACAAATGTACTACTCTGTCCTGATGTTGGTGGTATCTTGCATAACCCTGAGGGGAGGGAAGTGATAGCCTACTTGAGGAGTGTCGTGCATGCCACATATAAAGATTGCATGATTCCCTTCAAGCACCAAAAAAATGGTTTGTGGCAAGAGGTGCTGCGAGCAGTACATAGAAGGTACCCTAATCCCAAGAACTCACGATTCTCAGATGATTGGGGACGGTCAAAGGTGAGAGACGTGCTTCATAACAAGAGGTCTCACCTTATGACGCGCGCCAAGGAGTCACTGTGGAGACAAGAGCAAGGGCGCCCTGGATATGGCCAACCACCCAATTGCCACCGCAAGGAGTGAAAAGAGGCCAAGAAGAGAGCAGCAGAGAAAAGAACAAGTCGCCAGCATGCAGAGGCGCGACGTATCCAGATGGCAACCATGGGATCGTCGCATTATTGATCGGGTGGCAGGGAGTCATGGGAGGATGAGTTTGTAAGTATTATTTGATTTCTTTTTTTAAATTAAATTTTGATTTTTTTTTTCAATTCATTATGTAGTGTATTCTAATACGTTTTATGTTCAAATTTTTTTGTAGTATCATATCGTTGGTAGGATGCCTACTCCTAGAGAGGTAGGCTACCATCGAGGTCATAACCGGGCGTCCACTTGGCAGCATTTCTACGAGGAGGGACTCATCACGGAGGAGCAATATAATCGTACCATGAGGATTCCACAACCAGAAGAGGTATGCTTTATTTTTTACATGCAAAGTATAGGTAACTCTAATTTATTGTTTGTAATGGTATTTATATACCTTAATCCTTTGTGTAGGCGAACCCTGATGTAGTTGAGGATAGCAAAGGGGGGACTAGTAGTAGCAGTGGCAGCAGCGGCAGCGGCACAGGCAATGGTGGTGGTAGCGACGATGATGCCTCTTCTGAGGAGATGTAGAGGAGCCCCATGCATGCATGCCTCCCCTTGGCTTGTAGTTTTCATTTTTGATATGTATTGCTTTCAGCTAGTGCTTGCGACCATGACCATGCTTGAGGTCACAAGCACTAGAAATCATCATGTAAAAACGTTTCATCTATATATATATGAAATTTCGTGTTCTATATACATTGTTTTGTTTTCAGTACAAAAATCTTCAAAATAATCTTTCTCTGTTTTGCCAAAACATACAATTTCATGCTGATGGGGGGAAAAAAACCAGAGAGCATGTGGCTTGCAAAGCCACATGCTCTCTGGTTTTTTTTTCATACCTCTGTTTTGCACGTCTAAATTGCAGGAAAAATGCATGTCTATTATTGTCAAAAATTTGCAAAGTACATGCTTTTTTAGACGCGTAGTTACACACGTGTATAGACACATAATATGATTATATCCACTTTTTTATAAATATGATTATATATTTACGAAGTGCGTCAATAGGCGCGTCTATATGCACGTGTAGGTTTCACTATAAGCGCACTTTTAGACGCGAAATTTTAGATGCGGTAGTAGACGCGGTAATAAACACGCCCGACATTTTTTAACACAGTTCAAATATTGCATCTACAGGCACGTCTATGGAGCCTTTTTGTTGTAGTGGATTAAGCTCAATAAGCTAAATCAGAATCACGAGTCTAGTGAAGAATCTTCATGGCTAAAGGAGTACGCAGACGTATTTCCTGAAGAGCTGACAGAACTTCCGCCTCAAAGGGAAGTGGGTCATGAGATCAAGATAGAGCCAGGAGCTATGCAAATTGCAAAGAGGCCTTATAGAATGTCCATCCCAGAAGCAATTGAGGTGAAGGAGCAACTCAAGCAACTGTTAGATTAGGGCTACATCCATCCTAGCAGTTCACCATGGGGAGCTCCAGTGATGTTCCAGAAGAAGAAGGATGGAACGCTTCGACTATGTATTGATTACAGAGGGTTGAATCAATCAACCATTAAGAACAAGTACCCTATTCCAAGAATAGATGAACTTCTTGACCATCTTCAAGGTGCAAAGATCTTCTCCAAGATTAATCTCAGGTCTAGATACTATCAAATGAGGATCAAGGAGGAAGATATTCCAAAGACGGCATTCAACACAAGATATGGACACTTTGAGTTCCTAGTCATGTCATTCGAGCTGACGAATGCAGCTGCCACCTTCAACAAGTTAATGCAGAATATCTTTAGGCCATATCTTGATGACTTTATACTCGTCTTCTTTGATGATACTTTAGTCTATTCCAAACAGAAAGAAGATCATGAACCCCAGCTTTGCATTGTCCTTTAGACAATGAGGGCACACAAGATTTATGCCAAGATGAAGAAGTGTGCATTCTTTAGACATCAGATTGAATATCTAGGATTCATCGTGTCAGCGAAAGGAATCTCAGTGGGATCAGACAAAGTCAAAGATATTCTGGAGTGGGCAATACCAACAACTGTCAAAGAAATACGCAGTTTTCTTGGTTTGACAGGGTGGTATAGGGTCTTTATCAAAAACTATGCTTTGATTGCGCCTCTGACGGATCTACTGAAGAAGCAAACATCTATTGCATGGTCAATTGCTGAACAATCTAGCTTTGATAGACTAAAGCAAAGTTTGGTATTAACACCTATCCTGAAACTTTCAGACCTCAGTAAAGAGTTCAAAGTAGTAACTGATGCTAGCACGCTTGCCTTAGGATGTGTGCTTATGCAAGAAGGTCATCTTGTAGCATACTCTTTAAAAAAACTAAAGAGTCATGAGAAGAATTATGCTACCCATGATCTAGAGCTATTAGCTGTCATCCATGCTCTAAAGCTTTGGAGACATTACCTGCTGGGTAACAAGTTTACCCTAGTGACGGATCATAAAAGTCTCAAGTGGATCTTTACCCAGAACGAACTCAACATGAGGCAACCTCGATGGATTAAAGTGTTGGAGGAGTATGATTTTGAAATCAAATACCGGCCTGGAAAGGAGAATGTAGTTGCCGATGCACTCAGTCACCACAAGGCATTCCTTAATTCGCTAATCTTGCAAGATCCATCAACAGCTAGATCTCTAGCCACCAAGGTATCCATGCCAACCAACCCAATACTTGAGCTAGCTAGAGAAGAAGCATGCCATGATCCAACCTATCAGAAGATGCTAAGGGAGATCCTTATCAAGGATCAAGACCCGAAGCTACAGGTTAAGTATCAAGAGTTCTCTATCAATAGTGGACTTGTCTACTGTCCACTATAGAACGAGATTATGTATACCGGCAAGCCAGTCACTCAAGCAAAAGATACTTTGGGAAGCTCATGATTCCCCTTTCTTAGGATATCCTAGCTATGCTAAAACCCTCAATGCAATCAAAAAGAGCTACTATTGGGAAAGTCTTAAAGGTGACGTTCTCAAATATGTCACTGAGTGTTTATCTTGTCAACATATTAAGGCTGAACATGTCAAAATCCCAAGAAAGTTGCAACCACTTGACATTCCCCAAATGAAATTGAAATTCATCAGTATGGACTTTGTTGTTGGCCTGCCCCAAGTTCAGGGAGGATACAACTCCATTATGATTGTGGTTGATATGCTCACTAAGGTTGCACACCTTATTCCTATTAAGACAAACTCTAAAGCCTCAGACATTGCAAGGTTGTTCATCAAGGAGATATTCAAGCTACATGGATTGCCCAAAAGAATCATTAGTGATCATGATTCTCTCTTTACATCACACTTCTGGAGAGCTATCTTTGAAGCCGTTGGGACTCAAATCTATTTTAGTACAACCTACCATCCCCAAACTGATGGTCAAACGGAGCAAGTCAACCAAATCATCAAGGATATGCTAAGGGCACACTACTAATATGAACCAAAAAGGTGGATTCAATACTTGCCATTGGTTGAGTTTGCCTACAATGCTTCTTACCAACAAAGCATTCAGATGACCCCTTTTCAAGCATTGTATGGGCATGACTATCGAAGTCCTTTAAACTTCTCAGATCCAACCCTAAGAGTTAAAGCTTCAAGGAAGATGCTGGAAGATATGGATGACCAAATGAAGTCAATAAGACAGGACATCCAAGCCGCCAAGGATAGATAGAAGGCATACGTGGATTTAAAACGTCAAGATAGAACCTTCGAGGAAGGAGACATGGTCTTCATTCGTGTACACCCGAAGAAGAGTTTCCTATCCTTAGGAGATTTCAAGAAGCTAAGTCCAAGGTATTGTGGACCCTACAAGATCCTCAAGTGCCTAGGACCCAATGCTTATAGACTGCAACTCCCTGAGAACCTAAAGGTTCATAATGTATTTCATATCAGCCTACTGAAGAAGTATGTACCTAATCCTAGCCATGTACTTGATGATCAACAAGTTATAATGCCTAGCCAAGGAGTCCTTCAGCTACGGCCTGACAGGATCTTAGATGTTAGGGAGAGACAATTGAGATCCAGAACCTTGAGAGAATGTCTCATCCAGTGGAAATATTATCCCGAGGAGGATGCCACTTGGATAGATGAAAGTACTCTCAACCAACAATACCCCCAGTTCTTCTCGAGATGAGGATATCTAGATTCCTCTAAGGAGGAGAGAATGTAATATTTCTGCCTATGTAAGTTACTTTCCAAATTATCATGCGTAATGACTTTAGTAAGAAAAGTTAGGGTTATTGCAAACCTTTTGGTGCGTAGAAGTAATGATTCACATGTTTACATGTATTGTGACGTCTTACAAACTAGTTTAGCATCTCTAGGGAAGGATCGTCCTAGCCACAAGACAAGTAGGTCAATTTACCCAAATCACTTGTGATATTATAGCTGTTAGGGTTTCGTATAGGCATAACTAGTCGACACGAAACACCTCAACTACTAGCTAGGGCTTGACAGGTCAGAAATGCAGCATAGAATCGTACTTGGACACCAAGTCAAAGCCCTCCAACCCAAAGGTCCTACCCACATTCACGGAATGTTTGGGTCAATTGGACACTCATGCAAACAACAATCTAGGGTTTCTACCCTACCGATCGTTCGATCTAATGCTAAAACTTGGATTGAGTTTGGAAACCCTAGGACTGAACGTTGTCGGCCTAGTACAATTAGGGTTGGGTTAGGTAAGAAGACAACCTAAACCCTGCTTCTTGTCTAAAAAAAATTCCTTGACCAAGAAATTCCGTTCAATGTGTGAAATGATCCCATGGGATAGATGCGACACTTGTGCAACAAGTTGCAACGTCGCACAGCTTTGTGGTTTAATCACAAGATAGATTTGCCATTCCTTGGAATGAGGTTGGCAGGTTCTAACGCAAGTCTAACTTGCAAGAGGATGAGTAGTCATCGTGCTACATCACCTTTCTTGGGCTGATTTGCCAAGCTAAGGGAAGTTAGGTATTTGATTGGAAGCAAAGGATCAATCAAATCAGAGCGACATGGTCGCCATGATTTACTGTTAATTTATGAAAACTAAGGTGTTGGTTACGTTGGGTTAATCGGGTATTGCCCTAATCCAAGGACAAAAGGGTGAACAAACAAACCCTTGGGGGATCACCAAGTTGCAATTGATCCCGGATTGAATGTTGGATACATTCGGAGATAAGGATTCACCCCTTAGTAGTTGGCCAAATAAACAACCACTAGATTGATGGTGCTTGTAACAGTTTAGGAGCACTGTTTGCATTGTTTGCTCAAAGAACTAAAATATGGAAAGTTAATTAATGTTTTAGGTTGAAGGCCTGAAGGGAGAGGCAGCATCAATTACCCCGAATTGTCTGCCTGACCCTAACCAAGGGGGTTGTTAGCCGTGCCAGGAATGTGGACCACACAACCCCGCTACGAGAGGTCTCTCCATTGGGCGCTACTTGGAGCAGGAGGACACTTGGGTGCCAGGGGGCTATGGCCGTAAATCCCTTGCCTTTTGGACCCTGCACAAGAGGCCAATGTGACTCAGGATTGGATCTCAAGGCCCGCATACTAGTCTACAAGTGGAATCTTGGATTAGTAATCCCTGTGGATTGTCGGATAGCCTTCGAACGGATTATGGATTGCCTTTGGGTGGATTATGGATTAGCATACGGGCTGGATTATATGGATGTATTCCAAAGATAATAAGATAACCTCTTGAAAAGGAACTTGTTTGACACTGTTTTTCTATGTCAAGTGCTAAGATTACATGAAGGAACCAGTGTCTAACTGGCTAATTAAGGAAGCTGCTTTATACGTGCCTAACTAAATGTGGTAGGTAATTAGACAACTAAAGCAACCTGAGGAAAGTGCGGTGGATGTGGCCATGGGTCCGTCCTACAGATGGGTGGTCCCGGTTGGCCGGGAACTTTTCTCAAGTGAAATGGACAGCAAGGAATCCTTCTCAAAGGAAATGATAGCATGCAATGCTGACCTAGAGTTTAGGTTACTGGAATCCCGATTTATGTTGTTTTAGGAGAATGGAATGGGACTATGCCTTATGGGAAGAGTGGTCGAGCTTTGCATCCCTCTCGTTTCCCATTCTCCTTGAACCAAGTGCAGCATGAATCCACTTCAACCCTGACATTTCTGCGTAAAGTAGTTTGCCTGGGGTTCGATGCTAGCCGCCATTTTAGGAGTTTGACCATTAGGGAAACCCTGATTCAAGTCGGTCTTACGTGGGAGCGGCCGGAATACTTCTGCTACATGCCAGACTTGGAAAGTCCTAGATCGCAAACCCCGTAACATTCCATGGGAGTGCCGGGAAGAGCTTTCTAGGCTCTCTTGCCGATGGGCTACTAAGACGTATCCTGCAGGCGAACAGGTGGACACGTTACAGAAGGAGTACTCACGGAAGCAGAAGAGGAGATCCAAAGACCCAAAGAGACCGTGCCAAAATGACCCATGTCGTGCCACTCCACATCAAAATGCCCCTGTTGCATTGACCCCCATTGGCAATGACTCTCAGTGTGACAACCCCCGACAAGCATGATGAGACCTGAAGATGTGACCTAGCTTCCCCATGGCACAATCACCACCCGAAGGAAAAACATGGATTCCTCACATTGATAACCCCAAAAGCTGAGGCATGGTTCCCCACAACTACATGGAGGACAACAAAGAAAAGACACCCATCCCAACAATGGAAGAGAGGAAGAAGAGCAAAGGGCAAGAATGGAGAGTAGCTAAAGAGGAGATGGTAGCCGGACTAGAGAGGCATTTGGAGGGCATGTCAAGCTTATTGGACTCAATTTTGAGGAACATGCAAATGAAAGAGGGGGAAGAGGAAAGGAGAAGAAAACTAGAAATGGAGCAAGATTACAAGGACTAGGTGTTATAGCAATAAGAAGAGGAGAGAAGGCAAAAACTACAAGAGAAGATGGATAAGTTAGGGAGAGAGGAGAGTTGTAGGAGGGTGCAAGATACAAGAAAGGACAAGGAGAAGGTAGTGGAAGCAAGAAGTAATAAGAATGACAAAAGATGCAACCATAGAGAAGAGGAGGAGAGTAGAAATTTAGGAGACGACTACGGCAAGTTCAAAATGCCCCAACCCACTAAGTACAAAGGAGAGAGAGGGGGGTTGGTCCTGAAGAAATGGATCATTGAGGTTGGAAGATACTTGAAGTATGCCAGAATGACTGAGAACATGAAGAAGGGAGAGGTGGAAGCAATCTACTTAGAGGGGGATGCTACTGGTTGGTACATGCTAGAACAAGAGCAAGGGCGCACCATGTTTTCATGGGAAGAAATCCAAGAGGAACTCAAAGACTATTTCATTCCAAAGATGGAAAAATTCAAAATTAGAGATAAATGGAGAAACCTCAAATAGACACAACGGAAGATGAAGGGATATGTTAGAAAATATAGGCAACTCATGCTACAATTACCCAACATGGACACTAACAGAAAGCTACATGGATTCTTATTTGTCATGCAAGAATGGGCTAGAAGAGATGTAGAGAAACAAGGGCCAACTAGTTTAGATGAGGTCATGAGGATGCTTGAAAGACTAATGGATATAGAAGGGAGGAGGATAACCCAAGCGAACCAGATTCAACACCAACCTAAACAACAAGTCCTAGAGCCTAAGACCCAATACCCTAGAGGCCCATTCCAACTTCTTAGTCATTACCATGGACAGTTTTCAAGTCATATTAGGTCTGGAATTCTATGACAAGTATGCCATCGCAATGTTTGGGAAAGGAGTGAATGAGATGATGCTCGAGCAAGGATAAGGCATTAGAGTACCCTATGAAAGAATGCATTTGCCATGAAAAAAATCAATCAAAGTGAAAATGAAGGAGATAAACATGGAGTCTCATGCCAAATGTCAAAACCAAGTACAAGCCAACCAGGAGCACCAACCCAAGCACCACCATGTCAAGTTAACCATATCATACCTCGCATCATGACCTACAGTGCCAAGTAGGTGGAGAAGTCAGTAAAGCAAGGAGACATGGTGTATGTGTGCATGGTTCAACCCATTGAGGAGGAGTTCACTAAGAAACTCAAGCCCTAAGCCAATAGTAATACTAAATTGGTAGAAATACTTGAGGAGTTTAAGGATGTAATGCCAACAGAACTACCCCCCTAGAGCCTACCACCCAAAAGAGATGTGGATCACAAGATCAAACCCATTCCAGGATCCACCCCACCAGCTAGATCCCCTTATTGTATGAATCACACAAAACCCATGGAGTTGAAGAATCAGTTGCATGAATTATAAGAACAAGGTTTCATCCGCCCCACCAAATCCCCCTTCTGCACCCCAGTGTTTTTTTGTCAAGAAGAAGGATGGGGGACTCATGCTATGTGTAGATCATAGGGCCCTTAATAAGATCACTATATAAAATAAATATCCCATGCCTCTAGTTGAGGACTTCTTAGATAGGCTACATGGAGTAAAATACTTTAGCCACATAGACCTTAGGTCAAGGTATCATCAGATTTGCATAACAGAAGAAGATATCCCCAAAACAACATTCTGTACTCGATATGCAATTTTGAATGGCTACTCTTAGGTTTTGAGCTAAGTAATGGGACATGCACCTTTGTTGGTCTCATGGATGCAGTCTTTAGGCCCAAAATAGATGTTTTTGTCATTATACATCAAAGATCTCCTAGAATATAGCAAATCTCTAGAGAAACACAAAGGACATGTATGCCTAGTTTTTGAGAAGCTGAGACAACATTAGCTATATGCCAAGCCAGAAAAATATGAGTTTATAGTAAAGGAATTCAACTTCATAGGATTCATTGTAGGAGAGGCCGGTATCAAAGTGGACCCTAGGAAAGTAGAAGCCCTTAAGAATTGTCCTCTGTTGAAGACTATGAGGGAAGTGAGAGAGCTCCTAGGCTTCACGCTTTTTTGAAGAAGGTTCATCAAGGATTATAGGCTCATCATTGCACCACTATCTCACCTCACCAAAGGAGATAACACATTTGCATGGAGAAGTGAGCAGCAGGCTACTTTTGAGTTGATGAAGAAATGTATGAGTCAAACCCCTATCTTGAAAGTACCCAACTTCACCAAGTCCTTTGAGATCTCCACAAATGCATCAAATTATGGCATTGGGGGGTGTTGGTGTAAGAAGGCCACCCCACAACTTATGAATCTAAGAAGTTTATAGGTGTGAAACCAGATGGAGCACACACAAGAAGGATATGCTAGCAATAATCCACTACCTAGTCTTCACCGACAACATCTCCCTCAAATACTTCAAATCCCAACCAAAGCTATCTGCCAAACAAGCATGATGGCTTGACTTCCTAACCAAATTTGACTTGGGGATCAAACACAAGTCAGGATCCACCAATAAGATAGCAGATTCTCTAAGTTGTAAAGCTGATTTGAAAGCCATCAATGTTGTGGTCAGCACTAACTATCTCAAGTTAGTGAAGGAGGCTTTGGAACAAGACCAAGACATCCATAAGACACCACATGGCATGTATACCCTTGAGGAGGGAATTCTATTTGTAGGAAAGATATTTTACATCCCCAACAATGTGGAACTGAAGAAAGTCATTTTACATGAAGTGCATGATGGAAAATTAGTTGCACATAAAGGACAAAGAAAAACACTTGAAGTGCTTAGAAAGCATTTATTTTGGCCTAACATGAAGGAAGAAGTCATAGATTACATCAAGACGTGTCCTACATGCCAACTTTTGAGGCCCCATGCTCTAAACCAACAAGCCTACTCCAACCAATGCCAGTATCTAGCTAACCACCATGGGATGTATTTAGCATGGATTGCATTGTGAAGCTCCCCAAATCCCATGGATAAACCATCATTTTTGTAGTGGCGGACTATTTCTCCAAGAAAGATCACTTCATACCTACCAAGTGACCATTGAATGCCAACGAGGTAACTGACCTCTTTTTCACACGTGCTCAAGCTACATGGTCTACCCTTAGCCATATGTTAGACAGAGATGGAAGATTCATGAGTGACATGTGGAAGGAAATCTTCAAGACCCTAGAAACATAGTTGAGATTCTCATCATCCTTCCACCCCAAGCCAAATGGGCAAATAGAATGAGTCAATCAAGGCATTCACTCAAGACTACCTCAAGAACTATGCTCAAGTGAACCAAAAGGATTGGGCCTTGTACCTCGATGTGCTGGAGTTTCACTACAACAGCTCAATTCACTCTGCCACCAACTACACACCATTTGAATTAGCCACAAGAAAATAAGTCATCACCCCCCTTGCCTTAGCATCAGGCACAACCAAAGTGAAAGATCAAGATGCAGAAGACTTCTTGAAGAAATGGTGAGACTGCAATGCTATAGCAAAGTGCAACCTAAAGCAAAGCAAAATCACCATGACAAAACAAGACAAAAAAAGGGAAAGACAATACTCTTAACCAAGGGAGACATGGTCCTAGCTAGCTCCTAGCATATGTCAATCCCAAAGAATATGAGCCCCAAATTCAATCACTGCTACTATGGACCTTATCGCATTACTCAAGTGCTAAATGAAGTCACATACAAACTTGACCTGCCAGAAAGTATTTGTGTTCATAATGCATTTCATGCTGGACTTATATGTAGTTCTATCCTGACAAACAACCAATGGGGGTGGCACATACCAATGCTTCATTCCAATGGCCCCTTCAAAGTAGAAACATTCCTTTGGCATCAAGAACACAAAGGGTACCCTTCACCATCTTGCTCAAGGAGAATCCCACCAATTCTTTCAATGTTTCTTGAGTCATCCTGATGGCACTCATCATAGGCCCAGTAATGCCTCTACTCCTCAAATGTAATTGAGTCGAGGGTGAACTTGCATGGTATCCCAAATAAACCAAAAATCCCCCAACAAGTCTAGATGGGCAGACACTAAGACCAGCTTGCTAGAAAAAGCTATGTTAAAACCCCCATGTCCTATTGCAGCATACATGGGCCAGTTTGATAATAAAGGTTGTGTTAAGACCCCACCAATGTCTCAAAGTCCTAGACTGATAAACATCTGCTAGCTTGTTAGTAGAAGCTATATTAAGACCCGGGATGAGTCAAATAAACTATACCCTTAGATTAATGAGGATAGCAATTGAGTAAGCAGAGGTGAGTGTCAGGGCTTTGTAGCTATACCATGGCGTTGCTATCGAAAACACCTATATATGGAGTAGTAGTGACTTTGAGCCCTACTTGGTTTCCACTCTATGTGTGATTTCCTATACCTAATGGTGAACCCTCTTATGTGTGGCCTCTAATGACAATGTAGTCCTGGGATGTGCCTATGTTGTATGGTTTCTTTGATTGAATAATACAAGAGTGTACCTTGCTCTCACATATCGTGTTACTTTTTGTGCCATGGTGAGTGAGTGAACGAGTGCAGGTGCATCATAAAGGGAGGGGGAGCTTCTCTATCGTTTGCATCAATGTGGATGATGGGGAGGCTCTACCCCCCCTTTTTGCCCAAAATATCTATACTATTTACCTTTATGAGGGATTTTCCTTATGGTAAAAACTTTCCCAATTGTCTAGCAATAAGTACTCTCTTTGTAGCACCTCTAGATATATTTCTCAAATGGTCAAATACACCAACTAGGAATGTGGAGGAGATTTGATCTAGGGCTTAAGGATGCACATATCATGCTGGTTCTTGAATGTATTTTTCTTGGAAACTGGGTCTAGTGTGGAGACTAGGTTTGATGTTTAGATTTTTATATCAATAGCTCATTTTCTTGGGGGAAAATCTTAGTAGCAAGCTCTAGTTCGTGTCGAAGCCCATGAATATAATAATGGCACAATCACTTTTAATTATCTCAAAGGTCTTAACACCTTAAGACTTTATAGCTTGCATTAGAAGAATCATAATGGTTTATTGCATATCTCTTGCACAATATTTGATTGTATATCTATTGCACAAAAATGTTCAATGGAACCACACATATTTAGCAAACTTGCATTGAAGTCTCAAGAGGTTTCATGACTGAATGGGTTAAAAGACACAACATTTGCAAATGTTGAGCATCATGGTGAGTGAAGTGCTTTGTATTGTCGATATGTGTAACAATATATACTAGATGATTTAAGTAAATTTGATTATGATATGATTTAGGAAACCACATGATCCTGTTGAGATATCGAGCTCCACTCGTGATATGCCAGGGTGACCGTTGTGTATTTATGTCACCGACTTGTCAGTTGCAGACGCGGTTGGTACGCTGCCCATGAATAATAGCTACATGATAGCTATCCTTATCTACTCTAGTTCGTGGCTCAGTTAGTATGCCACCTTAGTTATTTGAGTTTGGTTTGAGACCCATATATAGGGTTCTTCTATTTCTTTGTATGAGAGTTCTTTTGGCTTACACAACTAAGAAGAGGAAAACTGTTTTTCAGCCTCCACCCTTGTGTGTATTCCCCCATTGTGCAAGCAAGAAAGCTACAAGTGAGACTCCTTCCTTCTCTCCCACAATCTTGACATGGTATCAGAGCCTTGTTTGTGGTAAGGAGCTCAAGAAAGCAAGCCAAGCTCGCGGTGTTCTGGTAAGAGGAGCAGTGTTGCTTTCATTTTCTGTTTTGGGAGCAGATCTCTGCAGGTAGCACAGCCAGAAAGTGCAGGAGTGCATTGTCTCAGGTTGAGACGCCCTTCGCGGTGAAGCAAGAGGGAAGTATATTTTTTTGATTTGAGGCCATTTCGGGGCCTATTTTGGAGGCGGAAGTTTTCTGCACGCACTCAGGAAAAGGCCCAGTTTTATGCTGTGCAGCCACTGTTCTGCAGGTCGGTGAAAAGTTACTGTAAAAATTGCATCGTATGCTTGTGTGCAGAGACATTGGGAGTTACAGAATCATCCTTGGTTCCTGTTTATGCAAAATCGTCACTAGGAAGTGTCTGTGTGGTCAAATACCACTTTCGTCAGTTTTGCAGATTTGCCCTTGTGAGGGTGAAGCTGCGTTTTTTGCAGTGACAGAATTTTTTGTAGTATTCTGTAATGGCGTCTGATTCTCTTTCACAGATTGTAACTGAAAAGCTTGACAAGAACAACTTCCAAGCATGGAAGTTTAGAATGACGAATTTCCTTATGGGAAAAGGATATTGGGAATTTGTTGTAGGAAATGAAGAAGAACCAGTTCTTCCTGATGTTCCCAATCAATAGCAAATGCAGGCATTCAAAGCGTGGCATGAGAGAGCCAGGAAAGTTATGTACTGGCTGTCTATCAGTATTTCAGACTCTATGATTGTGCATATTCAGGATGCAAGTACGCCAAAGGAGGCATGGGATACTTTGTCAAAAATGTATAGCACAAATACGCAAGCCAGGAAAATGCAGCTCAAGCAAGAGTTGCATAATGTGCAAAGAGAAAATATGAGCATCAATGACTACCACATGAAGGTGAAGAAGATTGCAGATGCGCTTGCTTCCATTGGATCGCCAGTGGAAGATGATGATTTAGTTTCTGTGACCTTGAATGGTCTAGGAAAGGATTATGCACAGTTTCGGACATCCATTTTAGTTCGTGAAAGATTTCCTGATATTGAGGAGTTGATTGCTCTTCTAATTTTTGAGGAGCAGAGAAATGGTGGTGCATCTTCTTTAGGAGAAACTTCAAAGGAAGTTGTCTTCTACTCAAATGCTGGAAGAGGTAGAGGCAGAGGTAGAGGAGGCCGATTTGGAGGCCGTGGTAGAAATCAGAATATGCAGCAAACTCAAGAAAACCAGTCCTATGGAGGAGGACGTGGTAACTCTAGAGGCAGGGGGAGCCAAAGAGGTCGTGGTGGATGGCAAAGAGGCCAAAATGCAAACAGTAATATTAAATGCTACTACTGTGGTAAAATGGGTCATATGGCTAAGGACTACTATAAAAAGCAGAATGACATCATGAATGGAAAACTGCAACAAGGAAATTATGCATCTTCTAGTAGACAGGGTGATGTCAGAAATGAGCATTTGTTTATGGTGCAACACATGAACAATTCTGTGACAAGTGCAGAAGAAAGCAATGATGTATGGTATGTTAACTCAGGTGCATCAAACCACATGACAGGTCATGCAGAATGGATGGAGGATGCAAGGAAAATGGAAAAACCAGGATTTGTGGAGACTGATGATGATACTGCACATCCTATTGTGCAGATTGGAAAAATTCCTTTGTCTATGCAGGATGGGAAAAAGAAATACCTGTCCAATGTATTTCATGTCCCGAATATCACCAAGAATCTGGTTTCTGTTGGTCAAATGGTTGAGCAGGGCTTGCAGGTCAGATTTAATCCTCATGGATGCTTTGTTGAGGATATGAAAAATAAAGGTCGCTTGATAGCAAAAGGAAAGAAGAAGGGCAGAATGTTTACGTTGGATGCAGACATGTCTGAATTGAGTGCAGCAATGTTTGCACATGGGACCAGTGTAGTTGCAGATATTGATATCTGGCATAAACGCATTGGTTATGTTAATGTACATCGACTTAAATCAATGTAGGCCCAAAATATTGTTGCAGGATTGCCTAAATTCAAGGTTGCAAAAATGCATAAGGTATGTGAAGCCTGTCAGTTTGGAAAACAGGCAAGGAAACCATTTCCTAGACATGTTCAAGAAAGTAAAAAGCCATTGGAATTAATCCACTCTGATGTGTGGACTACTAAAGCTGCATCTCTTGGAGGCTGTCATTATTTTGTCACTTTTATTGATGACTATAGCAGAAACGTTTGGGTGTATTTTATGAAAAAGAAAAGTGAAGTTTTTGGGCATTTCAAAACTCTTAAAGCTATGGTTGAAAAAGAAACAGGCCTGCAGATAAAATGCCTAAGGTCAGATGGAGGGGGAGAGTACCTCTCAAATGAGTTTGCAAGGTTCCTGTAGGAGCATGGCATAAAGCAGCAATATTCATGCAGTCATACCCCACAACAAAATGGAATTGCAGAAAGGAAAAATAGGCATATTGGAGAGGTATCTCGTGCCATGCTCAATGAAAGAGACTTGCCAGATTTTTATTGGGCTGAAGTAGTTGCTACAGCAGTCTACATAATGAACAGGACTCCCACTGCAGCAATACATGGAATGACTCCAGAGGAGAGGTATACTGGTAGGAAACCAGATATTTCTCATTTGAAAATTTTTGGTTGCATTGCCTATGTACATGTGCCAGATGAGTTGCGATCCAAGTTGGATCCAAAAGCTGAGAAGTGCATCTTTATTGGTTACTCTCTGCAGCAAAAAGGGTATAGATGCTATAACCCTTCTACTCGTAAGTTTACAGTGAGCAGAGATGTTGTTTTTGATGAGATGAGGAGCTGGTATAAACTAGTAAATGTGAGTGATGATATAGATGCACAAAATGGTAATGCTACACAGAATTCACAGCAGCAGTCACAAAATATTAGTGGACCTGGAGCATCCTCTAGCAATGGTTCACATTCTTCGCCATGGACAGGCAGATTGAGATCAGGAGAATCTTCTCAAAGCAATGCAGATAATGGTATGCAGGTATCACGAAAAGGAAAAGAGAAGGTTGATCAGCCCATGTTTGATGTGAATGCAGGTCACTCTTATGTGGATGGTGAATCCAGTGGCTCAGAACAGAGCATTGATGATGAGTTGGGTATTCCTTCTATTGTTACACCTGGAGTAAGGAAGACCAGGGATGTTTTGAGAGCACCTGGGAGTGAACCTACTTTGCGCAGGTCTACGAGAGCTAGGTATCCTATGGATAGGCTGAAATATGATGGATTTACAGCCATTCGCTATGCATATATGGTTAAAGTGATACAGGAACCAGAACCCACTTCTTTTGAGGAAGCCATGGGAAAAGAAAAATGGGAGAAAGCCATGGATGAAGAAATGGATGCCTTGGAAGCAAATGCTACATGGGAATTGGTACCTTTGCCTAAAGGTAAAAATGCAATTGGCTGTAAGTGAGTTTATAAGGTGAAGCACAATGCAGATAATTCTGTGAGCAGATACAAGGCAAGATTAGTAGTCAAGGGGTATGCACAAACATATGGCATTGACTATGAAGAAACATTCAGTCCGGTTGCAAGGATGGCAACCGTAAGAGCAGTCATTGCTATGGTTGCATCAAAGGGATGGTCTTTACATCAGATGGATTTAAAGAATGCCTTCTTGCATGGTGATTTGCAAGAAGAGGTCTATATGGAGCAGCCACCAGGTTATGTGCATGCTGTTCATCCTGAGTTTGTTTGCAGGTTGAAGAAAGCCTTGTATGGCTTGAAGCAAGCACCTAGAGCATGGTCTGACAAGATAGGACAGTATCTTGTCACTATTGGCTTTCAGATTTCCAAGGCAGATTTCTCACTTTATGTGAGAAAAAAAGAGAAAGGTATTATGCTACTTGTCATTTATGTTGATGATTTGATTATGACAGGTGACAGTGATGAAGATATCCTTCATGTGAAAATGCTATTGAAGCAGAAGTTTGAGATGAAGGATTTGGGAGAGCTGCGTTATTTCTTGGGCATTGAGGTGATTAGATCACCAAGTGGGATACAGCTCTTGCAGAGGCAGTATGGATTGGACATGCTGTCCAAATATGGGATGACAGGCTGTAAGCCTATTTCAGTTCCTTTGGAGCAAAATGTGAAGCTGAGCACAGATGCAGGTGAGCTTCTAGAAGACCCTACTATGTACAGACGCATAGTAGGAAGTTTGATTTATATGACTATTACCAGGCCAGATTTGAGCTATGCCGTTGGATTGGTAAGTCAGTTTATGCAGGCTCCAAGGAAACCGCATTTGGATGCGGCTAGACGCATACTCAGGTATGTGAAGTCCACATTGCAGTATGGACTATTTTATGAGACTGGGGTTCAGATACAGTTGCATGGATACACTGATGCTGATTGGGCTGGTGGTATTTCTGATAGACGATCTACCAGTGGATATGTGTTCTCTTTTGGGAGTGCTGCAGTCACTTGGAGCAGCAAGAAACAACCTACAGTTGCCTTGTCGAGCACAGAGGCTGAGTTCAGGGGTGCAGCAATGGCTGCATGTGAGGTAGCTTGGTTGCATAAGCTACTTTATGATATGCATCAGTCTACAGATGGGCCAGTTGTCATTTATTGTGACAACATGAGTAGTATATACTTGGCAAATAACCCAGTCTATCATGCTAGAACAAAGCATATTGAGGTGCATTATCACTATGTACGAGAGAGGGTTTTACTAGGTCTTATTGATCTAGTTTATGTCAGCACAGAGGATCAGGTAGCTGATATATTCACGAAGGCATTGGGTGCAGAGAAGCTCCGCAAGTTCAGAGACCTGCTTGGTGTGCAGGAATTGGGATTGAGCTCGAGGGGGAGTGTTGAGATATCGAGCTCCACTCGTGATACGCCAGGGTGACCGTTGTGTATTTATGTCACCGACTTGTCAGTTGGTTGCAGACGCGGTTGGTACGCCACCCATGAATAATAGCTACATGATAGCTATCCTTATCTACTCTAGTTCGTGGCTCAGTTAGTATGCCACCTTAGTTATTTGAGTTTGGTTTGAGACCCATATATAGGGTTCTTCTATTTCTTTGTATGAGAGTTCTTTTGGCTTACACAACTAAGAAGAGGAAAACTGTTTTTCAGCCTCCACCCTTGTGTGTATTCCCCCATTGTGCAAGCAAGAAAGCTACAAGTGAGACTCCTTCCTTCTCTCCCACAATCTTGACAGATCCTTCATGTGATGCATTAGCATTTCTAAAACAAGTTTTGATATCACAACTTGTATCTATAACCAGAGCAAAATGTTGCCTCAATCAAGACAAATTTTCTAATCCAAAAATCCAATCTTATAACTAGATATTATAAGTAGATTCACATCAATTTGGAGATGAGTTTCAACATTGGAAGTAAATCCACCAACTTAAGAAATATATCTCAAACCAACTATAGAGAATAACACACCCCATGAGCTAACATGTGTCAAATATGAATTTCCATTCAGCTTGCAAAATGGACCACCTTTTAGATGTTTGAGGTAAGCAGTATGATATGGATTAAGGGAGAATGCTTTGTAAAAAGAGCATGCCATTATGGTCATTTGACCTAAAACTCATCACTGACAACCACTACCAATGAAACATATATGTCTCTAGGGTAAAATGCTTATTGTGACTTCAATAGTTATCATTGTTGCATCCTATTGTTTTCCCTATTGTCACTTTAGTAGTTACCTTTGTTATATCCTATTTTCAATAATATCAAACATATATTAGTAAACTAGACAAAGAAACCCAATAAAAGTTCCAATGGCCTACAAATAAGAAACCTTATGTACCTAGCGTTATCCTTATTGCAACATGTTTACTACACCAATTATGATGGAGCATGAAAGAAATGCCCAAAATCTAAACATATGCTATTAACAATGAGTAACCATGTTGTTTTGTTTCATGGATGAACTTTCATGCAGTAAATATGATCTAGTTTGCAAAAGTTAGTGCAAGATGCAAGTTGTCCATATGACTATAGTGTGGTGAATTTGTAGTATAAAACATATCAGCATTGGCAAAGTTAATTAAAAAAATTTGCAAAAAAATGACTTATGAACATGTATTATCATTTGAAATCCTTGGTAGAGAAAATTATGACACCTAAAAGAGTGCTTGGCAAGAGAAAGAAATGTGTATCTCCTCATAGTAGCCATCTAGTTAGCATGATCACATGTGAGACTTGTGGACACTCGTCCAACAAGGAGAGGATATGGTCCAAAAAGATGTGTCCTTATTGATGATGAAGCACAGGGGGACTCCAATACCATTGATGGGGTTGCTTAGCACACAACTAGTCAATTATATGCCCATTTCATTTATGTGTGATTGTTTGTTTATTTTTGTTTATTGTTATTTTATCTTGTTTATTCATGTATAAATTGCTTGAATGCTATTGTTATTTATTGTTATTTATTATCATTTGCATTTACAAAGGCTAATGTATAGCATGAGGACCTAGATGATAACTAAGAGGTGAGTGATCAAGGGGAGGATGAGGATGGAAAAGAAAACAAGCACTCAAGGAACCTGGGCAAGTAAGTTTCTCTAGGCTTGATGAAGGATGTGATAGGGTAGTTTTATGTTAAGAAGAGGATGTTGCCCCCCCCCCCCCCCCCCAAATGCTTGTTTGTAGATTGGTGGGTCATGACGTAGTTGTATTTGCATCAAATAATGCCTAGTGGTTGATTCCTTCCTTTGATTCCACTGGTCACATCTTGAGACTATATGACACTTCCTTGTCTCAATTGTAGGTCCTAGAGGCGAGACCATGCCTATGATAGCCAAAAATTTAGATGATGGGGGTCCAATTTGGCATTAAAAAAGTGAGGACCTTTAGAGGGCTCTTCAAAGAGAGTGGCAAGAACTTAAGGGCAAGAATTTCTTGGTTTGGGATGGGAACAACAAGCTAAAACATGGTGGAAATTCATCAAAGAAAGATAGTGATCATTTTTACTTTATCCACTATACAAGAGTGTGTTATTTTTGTGAGCTTTTGATTTCATGCTTTTGCAATTGAAATTGATTTTTATAGCTTTTTAAAACAAGCTTGGATGCTTTCTACAAACGACATGTCACTCACTACTGCTCTTCTTTAACATAAACATATATTGCGCATCATGCATGCATCATCATTTGGGAGCTCCCAAGGAGAATACTAAACTATTCACAGTAAAGGGAGCAATGGTGCTGAATACTAAACCATTCTGTATCTTGATTGGTGATATGTGATTGGTGATATGGTTAGGTGGTTATTGGCTACATTTACAAAGCGCTACGACTATGTTTTGGATGTGTTTGCGGGGTGTGGTGGTTTGGCGCGGGCCAGTGCAAAGGAGATGAGACATTGCATGTGTCTAGAAATAGATGATGTGCTCTATGGGGAGTGTTTGTCCACCATAGTGTGTGGACTGGTACCATGTTGAGAGAGAGTGTGTGTTTTTTTTTCGAGAGACTCTAGACATTTCATTTTGTTACTACTTTTATATATGTTTATTATACACTTCGTCATGTGACTATGCCCGATTTTGTCTAAGAGATTACATGCATTGGGATCTTTGATTTGTTTTTAGGAGAGTGTACCTTGCGACTATTTGACACGTACATTTTATTAGTTTTCCATTGGTTTTGTTTTCTTGATGCTGCAAAGAGATATTTATATGCAGAATGGATATATTGCACGAAAAAGCTCGAAAAAAAGAGATTTATTAAAAAAGAACGAAAATGAAAGCTCGCAAAAATAAAATCCTCCCCCACTATACAATAAGCATTGAATGTTTGTATCCCATTCTTATGTTACTTGGTTTTCAATCATAGATTACTCCAACAATACTCAATACCATGTTAGTATATGGTGTTAATTCATTGAAGTGCCAAAAGCAAAGGAAATAGAGCTACTACTACTTGCACTAGACACCACCAATGTGTAAGTCTTCTTACTTCAACTATTCTCCTTATTGTAATATGTTATCATTACACTGTCATGTTATGCTTTCTTTTTTTTCCAATAGTATTTCTAGGTTGCATGTTACTCCAAATATTGCACATGAGGTGTATATATTCCAAAAGTTTGGCACTACAAACAAGGACTCCATTCTAGATGGAATGATTTCAGCCATCATGAGGAAGTGAGCTAAGGTTGACATGAGTATAGAGGCAAGGTATTATCATGGTTTCACCCCATGGTATAACTCTCCTTGTGATTTAGTATCTTAGCTTTTATGGAAGGTGCCTTTCTATCTCTAACTATAGTGTTATTTTTGTTTTGAAATGATAGGATGAATTCCTTGCCTTCATCTCAAAAGAAGTTGTGAAGCTTGAGGCTCTTGGTCTAGATAAGCCATAGAGGAAGAAACATTTAGAGAAGGCTATAAGAGCGAAAGCGAAGTGCCTCAAAGATAGGGATTACAAGTACATATCCATTGCTAATCCCCAAAATGGGGATGAATTCTTCAAGTTGTTATTTTGCTTGAAGTGGGATGATGTGAGCATACTCAAGATCACAACAGACAAGTTGTATTATCTTACAAGCTCAAAAATCTCTCTAGAGAGGTTATTTCTATACATAATGCAAATTGTGTGTGCATTACATTTTCCTTCAATGCTTCCTATTTGTACATGTTGTTGTGCATTGCAAGAAAAAAATATTGTTGGATCTTATGAGTTTGACAAAGTCCTAAGACCCCCAATTTCCTCATGCACTTTTAGATTTTCATGAAGAAAGAGACATATTGGGATCATTTGCACTCAAAGGCACTACTTCAAATCCAAAGGATACAAGTAGAAGGTCCTCTGTTTCTAGTCTCATTTGAGGAGTTGTTCAAGCTTAACTTGAAGAATCATGTCGTGCAGGTTGGCTCAATGCAATACATTCATATTTCTTTCTCCTTCAATGTTTTTGGAAAATGTGTATGTACCTGTGTTAAGTGTTTGTAAAATGTGTGCATGCTTTCCTATATCTCTTGGATGGGGTGAAGTCTTTGGATGTTGCTAAAGAATATGCCAGAGCTTGTGTTATCACCCAAAGGTGTGATTTATAGATTTGTATCTAAACTATTTCTCTATTTTTAAATTTAAAACAAAACTTTTGATAAAAGGAGCATTATTTCTAAACTCTTTACCTTAAATTTCAAGTGGAAGCCCAAGTGAGGATGCTTGGTTTATTTTGATGGTTATGTACTTGTTTCCTCTCTTGTTGTAATTGCTTTAGTCATTATTATGAAGTGGATGGAATGAATTTGGAAGCCTATTTATGTTGTTAATTTCTCTGTCTTTAACTCGATGTAGAAGCCCAAGTTTGGGTGGTAGGAGGGGAGATTAATGGCATGGGAGGCAAATTTTTGTCCTTGGTTGCTGGATTACCAAGATAAAATGATGCAAATTACAAAGTAGGTTGAAAGTGATTTAGAATTGATTAGAAAAAAAACAACAAGATAACATTTGGAGAGGATTAGTGACATGGTCTAAGTGTTTATAGGCCTATAGATAGCCTTACAATGTCACTTAATAAGATAGGCACTTAATGACTGTGCTAAAATGCTAAATGGCCTGCATGTCTCAAGTTTCATGTTCACATTTTTGATAAACATCAGCAAGAAATGACTAAGAAATATAGCATTAGTGCTTGCAAGCACTCATCTCATAGTTTATGCCTCACTTGAGATGTAAATGTGTTGATGAACTTAATGATATCCACCAAGTGTGTCTAACCTTGAGATGGAGCTTCTAGATCTATAATGAACTCTAAACAATGTTAATCAGTGATTAAAATCACTGTTAGTGTTAACCAAGATAATTATTTCTACTTGCATGGTTGTAAACATTATGTATCTTGATTGGTGATATGATTAGATGGTTACTAGCTACATTTACGGAGTGCTAAGGAGACATTTACACAGTACAATGACTATGTTTGGGATGTGTTTGTAGGGTGCAATGGTTTGGCACATGCCAATGTAGAGGAGATGAGACATTGTATGTGCGTAGAGCTAGATGACGTGCTCTATGGGGAGTTTTTGTCCACCATTGCACATGGACTAGTATCATGTTGAGCGAGAGTTTTTTTTTTTAGAAGCTAGACATTTCATTTTGTCACTACTTTTATATGTTTAATGTACTTCATCATGTGACTATAGTTTGTTGATCTATGACTATGCCATATGACTATATGGTCACGAGTATACCACACAACCTTACTATGTTGTTTAGTCTTGCATTCTACCATGTTGGTTGGTTGTGTTGATATCATACCATATTACTATGTGGTTGGCATGTGACTATATTGGTTTTTATTTCCCTATCATTACTTTGCCTTAAATTTCATGTGGAAGCTCAAGTGAGGTTGGTCGATGTATCATGTTGAAAAATATTTACTAGCACAAAGGAGACTTTTCCTAAAAGATTGCATACATAGGATATTTGATTTGTGCTTAAGAGAGTGTACCTTGTGAATATATGTGTTAATCCTAGTGCAAGAAAGGCCAAAAAAAAAGAAGTAAAAGAAAATTTTAAAATATAAGGAAAAGTGAAAAAAGGCAGCCCACAGTAGAAATAAGAGGAAAAAAGGAAAAAAGTGCAAACGCCTTAAAAACCCAAGGCAAGTGCAGAGGCACATTTTCAAATGCTCAGGTGGCCCTAAATCTTTGGAAAAGAGTGCAAAGTTCCCTCCTATGCAATTTGTAAAGAGTAGACGGGCATGGGTGAAGCCACAATGTAAATACAAGGGAATAGGAAAAGAGGATCTAGGCTAAAATGGACAATCATGTAAAAAAGGGATGGGTGTCCAAGAGGGATTAGGCCATGTATAAAAGTGAAAAAGTAAATAGAGAAGCTCATTATTGTGTTGGGCCAAAACTAGCTCTCCTCTCCTCTTCTTCTTCTTCTTGTTATTGCTTGCTTGAGCTTATGCTTGAGAGAGGAAGTGTGTGTGAGAGAGTGAGGGATGGTGGTGGAGAAGCTCTCCATCTTCTCCTCTCTTCTTCTTCTTCTTCTTCTTCTTCTTCTTCTTCTTCTTCTTCTTCTTCTTCTTCTTCTTCTTCTTCTTCTTTTCTTTTCTTTTCTTTTCTTCTCTTCTCTTCTCTTCTCTTCTCTTCTCTTCTCTTGCATGCAGAAATGGAGCATGGAGCTTGGAGCTTTAGGATCTCTTGCACCTTGGATCATGAAGCTACCAAAGTGCTTGAGGGAGGAGGAAACACTTGGCTTGAAACAATAAGCAGTCCGTTGGTCTTGGTAGTCAAGCGTGAGCTCCCATATTTTGATTCCAATGTCAATACTTATGGATTCAAGCTTTGAGTGCTTGCTTGCTCCGAATTGAGCATTGAAGTAGGGTTTTTCCCAAAGTAGTGCTTGAGGTAGACAGGTAGGAAGTGAGGGAGTATGAATATGTGTTTGATCTCATTTTTAGCAAGTAAGTTTTTTTAGTTTTTGGATCTAGATGCATAGGTTGGATTAGTGTAGGCATTTGGTTATGATTTCAATGCATTAGGATAAAGAAAAAACAAGAAAAAAAGGTTACACAAAGTTAGGTTTCTATTGTTGTAAATAGGCCCAAACATGGAAAAAAGGAGAGAAAAATAGCTTTAATGTGTAATGCATCAAAAGGAAGAAAGAGGAAAGATCAAAACTAAGTAGAGAAGGACTTAATAGGCTAGGAACAGGTGGGAGAGCTCCATTTCTCATTTGAGAGTAAGAGAGAGAGCTTGAGAGAAAGAGAGAGCTACAAGCAAAGAGGGGAGATTTTGCATGGTGATCTTCATCACAACGTTTTTTGGCCCTCCATGTATATTTTGGATATTGTTTGATACTTTTTTATTAGTGTCAGCACCCTAGTTGTAATCATTAGCAAGGTGCATGTAGGATAGTCTGACGTGACCCCTCCCACTCAGATAATCTAAGTTGACCACTTAGATAAAGACAAAATCAAAGATTTTGATTCTAGGAATTGAACGTCTGATACTCAGACACACTGAGGACATATTTTGAGAGCTGACAAAACTAGCATATCCTAGACCAAAAAGAGCCTAATGAGCAACACCCCTGTAGGCCGCCAAACACATTGAAAGGCTCATACAACCTCCAAACCCCAAAAATTGTGACTTGGTAGCCTAGAAAGTAAGTGCAAACACAACCTCTCATACCACCCATCCAAAACATCTTAAAGGACCCAAACAAACCTATTAGAGCAACTACCACCTCCAGGAGCTAACTAGAAAAGTGTGTGTTGTACTACAACGTTTTCAACACAGTCACACACACTAGAAACTACATAAATAATCACTTGAAGTGCACCTAGAAAGTTGAAAATCTAATTTCTCACACTGTGCATGAAAAGAAGCACCCTACGAGCACCTGAGTGCACTTAAAGTTGAGAATTATTTGAAATAACAAGAAACTCGCACGCAAGATAAAATGTTAAGATCTAGCATCAATCTTGAAAAGAGTGAGCTTGATTTGGGAGACTTTCCAATCGATATCCAATAAATGATATATTACTATGATTTGAAGACCAAAATGGAGCACGATGAAAGACCAGTTGAGAACATCATAGCGAACCTCAAGGAAGAGTGGAGACTAGTAAAGAAAGCACTACAAGGCATAGCCACCTAGAGTTAGGAGCAGTGAGCTTAGAGGCTAAGGTAGGATATAGAAATCTGAGAGGTCCAACAAGTTTTAGAGCTTGCCAATAGAAACATGATAAGACCAAATGCTAAGAGGGAAAGAGTACTTGAGACCGACCTTACATTGAGTGAGCTTCTCACAAAGCAACTCATAGATAATATGGCTATGGAGCAAAGTGGAGTAGCCCTAGCAAATTCATTGCTAACAGGACTAGGTATTACTTCGAATTGAAAAATCCAAACAAAGATACCCGTAGTTGCCAAGAAACTTGACAAGTATAAGCCAGATAATGACCCATATAGTTTTGTAGAGACATTTGAGCATGTATAGGAGGCAAATGGCCTAACAAGCCGGCCCCGCTCAATGTGCAAATGTTTGGTCTTTGACTTAGGGATAAAGGTCGGACATAGTACACTAGTCTAGACAATGGCATGAATATAATAATTTAAACAATCTCAAGAGTCTCTTTATCAAGAGATTCTCTAAGGCAGGATACTCAAATAATCTTATTTTTTGACTAATGAACATCAGTCAAAAGGATAAGGAGGATATTTGAGATTATGTCACCCATGCGTGGAGTCTCTTTAAGACAATCCCAGTCATCACAGAGTGACCTAGTAAGCAAGTGGTCTCTATGGTTATCATAATCAGAATTAGAAGTGGAGAGCTTTACAAGACCTTGGTGAGAAACTTGAATGTGCAAAGGCACGTACTAACTAGGATCTTTGTAAAAGCCATATAAGTGCTCAAAGAGAGAAGCTCAATGACCATAAGCTGAGATAGTGCAACCTCTAGAACCTCAGAGAGATACATGACTGCTAGCAAGAGATTGATCCCAAGCACCGACTAAGAGAAAGGAAAGATTGTTGACCACGAGAGCAAAGGATTGGTGCTGTAAAGCTAGAGTTGGACAAGGTCCAAGAGATGATAAGGACACCTAACCAACCTCATGTGCAATGCATACATTGCAGAGGAAACCACCTCATGGCTAAGTGCATGGATCTTGGATCCAAACCGTGTGCCCATTGCGGTAGATTTGGCCATGATGCAATGCATTGCCACAATTGTCGAGGGTTTCCATACTCACAGCCATACAATCAACCTTAGTACCTAGGGAATAGATCACCACAATTTGGAAGGGGAGCTCCATTAGCTCTTGTAGCACCTAATGATGCAAATCCAGTTGTCCTCATAGTGGATATCAAACTTACATGCATACTCGATCACCTGGACCCTTCGTGACCCATCCATCAATTGATACTCCAGTGCATTATATCGAGATGCCAAATGAGAAAGAGTCATACATGAACCCTTATGTCTCCTATGGCGAAGAGGGTAATCCCATTCTAATGGATTTTAGACTAGTACTGGTGATGGTGTTAGGTCGGGGAAGGGATAGAGGCCTAGGAGACTTGCAGCCACATCCAAGACATATCTCATATTGTTTCCTTAAATGAGAGCAATCTAATCGAGAAAAGGCCTACTTGAGATGCCCTCACAGTGTGGAATCACTCATTTGTATGCTAAGTGCCCTAGGCAAAAATCGTCCACTAGTTTAGGTATCGTGCCATCAGTACCTTTGGGGCATTTGGAGTCGAGACACTTGATGGCGAGGCCACTCCCATCTCATTGAGGCAGGCCAATATCTCATTACTTGGATCTAGCAACCTTGATGCAACGTCCAAGGGAAGAGGAGTCATAGGAGGAGAAGGAAGAGACCTAAGACAAAAGTTGCATTTAAAATTGATAGTGCCACTATACTACCAAAGGGTAAGCAAGTCATGGATGCAAAACTAGAAACATTTGCTCCTAAGATAGTGGAGAAGGGGAGTTCCAAGGTTGGGGAATATCTTGATTCAAGGCACCAATTGGAAGTGGTTGACAAGGTCAAAGAGTGGGTGAGAGAGGCCCAAGAGCACCTAAAGGATGACGAGCCCATCCTAGAAGACAAGATTGACACGTTCTCTAGTGTGAGCACACCTGTCTCACCTACTCACATAGAATCTAGAGAAGCATCCACACCCCGTGTAGCACCACAAAGACAAAGTCTAGGCACCATGATAGGCAAGCAGACTACCCAAGAGCAGTGGCAAAAGAGTGTAGAGCATACTAAAAGGCAAGTAGCTACTAGCCTGCTTACAATGTTGATATCAGCCCTTATGACTTTACCAATGGGAAATTTACTTAGGCAAAGTTCTCATTATGGTGAGAGTTAAAGTAGTGGGTATAGGGATCTAATGAGCCAGGACAACCGATTTTCATGACCATGATGCAATCACACAAATATTGAGCCTAACATTGAATTCAGTGCCTAAGTCCTTACATGTAAATGCTTTCTATGAGGGCACCAATATGCATTCAGTCCTACCAGTGTAGGAAGATGTCATAAGAAAGGGGATTGTAGACATAGAAGTAAGAGTTAGTGTGCTCACCCATGTAGTCCTACACGCATGGGGTAACTCATTAGTGGAGACTGCAAGGTTTAATGTCATGCTGGCTAATGGCATGAAAGTTAGGCCATTTGGAGTGTTGAAGGACTAGCCCTTGAAAATAACAGGTGTACAATTCTCAATGAAATTCATAGTTATGAAGGGAGTAGACTATGACAGTCTACTAGATTGACCCTCGATGGGAAACACACGAGTAATCAAATATTGGGGTAATGGCCTTATATTCCTAGGTAACATGTTGGAGGTAGTAAGAGTTGAGATGCGACACCTAGGAGACCACTCCAACCAACTTGGATGCCATCTCCTCTATCTTGAAGAAGGAAGACTTACATGCTACGAATTTGTATGGGCCATTAATGAAGTATATTCCCTATCTAGAAGACGAGTGCGGGATTGGATGCATATGCTAGCCACCATCAATCTTCCGTTTTTGAACAAAGAAGAGGATTATAAGTACGTAGCAAGGATAGTAGGTGAGTCCCATAAAGCTACCACATCCTAGCTATTGAAGGGTAAGACCCCACCTTCAACACTAGTTTGCATGATAGCGAGAAGCCCTAGTAGACAAGAAACTCCTGCCCCTTTCCATATTCCTTGTAATTATAGACTTGGGCTCCAAGGTATTTTGGAGCACTTGATGAGGGAGCTAGCCAATAACCCATCCACCAATCTCAAGCCACTTCAAAAACTCATAGATCATCCAAAGTGGCAATGGACCAAGATGCACAACCTAAACCTTATCTACAATTGGGCATTGATCATGGATGAAAAGAGGGTTGAGAATAGAGACCTAGATAATGACAAGCAGTTAGAATGTAGCAATTTGGACAATGAGTATGAGGATTGCTATTCCTCAAACGAGCAAAGAGAAGAAGATGCCGAGATGATAGAGTACATCACAGATGGCCAAGTGATAAAAAAAATAAGAGTAGACTCCAAGTCACGGAGAGCAAACACTTTAGAATTGAAACAGGAGTCTTCAGACCTTAATGTGATTACACTTGGTTGGATCACTTCTGTGATAGACTTTGATCAAGCAAGGCTAGTCTAGCCAAGTGTCACACCTCTTTCAAACAAAATCAGCCTCAAAGCTACAACTTCTAGGGGAGACTCCCTCCTCTTGTGAGGGTTGCAAGTTTAGCTTAGAATCAAAAGCTCCAAGAGCGATCCAGAGATGCCCCAACCACCTACAACCAAAAACACCAAGGGGGAGTTGTCGGTCCATCGAGAAGGCGTAGATAGTTGAAGGAAAAAAAGAGAGGACAGCCAAAGGGATCGAAGGCCCAACAATAAAGGAGGTGCGAGGAGCTACCAAAGTGCTTCACTGAATTTAAGAAGGGGGATATAGGAGCGATCTTGTTGGGAGCAAAGAGGCAGGGATAGGTAAGAAAATTGATAGAAGGGCCTACCAAAGTCAAGGAAGTCAACTTAGCAGGGAAAAGGGAGAAGCCTTGACATGTGTTTATAGGAAGCTACTGACATGATTGAGCAAGTTTAAGAGGCTGATCTTGTTGCTCTCTTGTGAGAGTACATAGATGTGTTTGCATGGTCCTTAGATAAACTCAAAGGAGTCAATTTGAGAGTTGTAATGCCTAACATTCCAATGACTCGTGATGCAACACCAATAAAGCAGCAACCTTAAATGATGAACTCAAAGCATGCTCACAATTTCAAGGAAGAGATTGATTAACTATTGAAGGTTGGATTCATCTATGAGATTGAGCACACAGACTAGGTATCACCCATTGTGATTGTCCTAAAAAAGAATAGAAACATCTGAGTGTGCATAACCTACAAAAAAGTCAATGCACTAAGAGAGCCAATTATTCATTGCCCTACACAGAGCATATGCTCAAGAGAGTAGTGGGAAAAGAAGCCTATAGTATCCTGGACAGGTTCTCAAGCTATCACCAAGTTCAGATGCACCCTAATGATAGACACAAGACAGCATTCACCACAAAATGTGGCATATTTGATTACATAGTTACGCCATTTGGGCTTTAAACGGTGTAGATAGTATAGTCTCTCTTTAAAACCCTTAAAGTGCCAATTCTGGGTAAAACATGGATGTATCCTAAGGCACATGGTGTCCAAGAACGGCATTGTCAGTGACTTCTCCAAAATCAAGGTTATTGTTGACTTGCCACCACTAACAAACTATAAGGGAGTTAAGTGCTTCATAGGACACACAGGGTATTATTGGTGCTTCGTCTTGAACTATGCATTGATTGCTAGACCACTTTACAAGTTATTGATCATATTCAAGTGGATTATTAAGGAGTGTCGACACACTTATGAGGAATTGAAAAAGGCTCTTAGCTACTGTACCAATTCTATAATCCCCAAATTGGATCACAACATTCCATGTGCACATTGATACATCAAAGTTTACCATGGGAGCTATTTTGTGCCATCCTAGTGACCACAATCTTGACTATCCGGTAAGCTTTGCTAGTAGACAACTCATGGATACCAAGATAAGATACTCCATGACAGAGAGGAAAGGCCTAGCCATGGTATTTGTTGTAAAGAAGTTTCGGTATTATCTTTTTGCTAACCTTTCATCTTCTTTGTGGACCATCAAGCTTTGCTCTACATTGTAAATAAACCTTGTGCTACAGGACGCATAGCGAGATGGTTGCTTCTTCTTTTAGAGTTTGACTTCTCTATGGTTGTACGCAAGGGAAAAAAGTAATGTTACATGGCCCATCACATGTTCCACAAAACCACATGAGAAGCCACTGGACAGGGGATTGTAGATGACCTACCTGATGCACTCCTATTTAGCATGCCTAGCAAAAAAGACTTGTTTAGAGAAGACTTAATACCATATTAGGCAAACAACATAGTTAAGATCTTAGAGCACATATTACTTGAGATACCTATCAAAAAGGCCAAGCTAAAGCAGCTTATCCTTAAGATTCAACCCTATTAGTTAGTTGTCTGCCAGCTCTATAGATGGGGATAGGATAGCTTATTTCAAAGATGCATGTGTGAGCATGAAATGCATGATATGTTGATTGAAGTACATACTAGAATTGCTAGAGGGAACTTCAGTGGAGATACCACAGCCTACAAGGTGCTACAATATCAACTGTGCTGGCCCACCATATTCCACGATGCTGCCAAATTTGTAAAGCATTATGATGAGTGCCAAAGGACCAAGGCCCCTATTTGTAAAGATAAGATGGAGTTGACCTCGATCATAGCACAACCACCCTTTGAAAAAAGGAGAATCAACCTCATTGGGCGAATCAATCCCATGGCATAGTGCTCATTTACTGTCCACATTCCTAATCATCCATAGAAATTCATCACCTTACTACCCTAAATCCAACAATCAGATAGACTCCACAAACAAAATCCTAGTAAATGTCTTGACTAAAGTGATCTATGCCTTGCATAGCAAGCAACTGGAATAACAAGCTCATGGCAGCACCATGGACCTATAGGACAACCTACAAGATGGCAGTGGGGCAAAAACCCTTTAAGCTGACCTATGGGACCGAATTGATCCTACCAATAGAGTTTTTCATTCCAAGCTTGAGAGTAGCAATATAAGAGAGATGGGATAGACGCATGGACGGAACGACTAGTAGAGCTAGAACATCTTTTTGAGACCTACCCATATACTAACCTATGAAAAAGTATGATGCAAGAGTTGGTTTGACAAGCATGTCAAACAACATGAATTGGAGCAAGGTGACCTCATGTTTTTGTGCTCTGTAAAGGGCCATAAGTTGAAAATAAAGTTCAGAGGATTAGGGCCTTTCAAAGTCTATAGCATTAGTGGAAATGTTGAGCTCGAGACCTTAAAGGGTGAGGGCATAGGCTTCTTCAGTGGTAGTAACCTGAACAAGTACTACCCTCCAACCCATCCATTTTGTATGAATCGCCAATGATACAATCCCTTGTAAATGTAAGAGTGGCCACTATCACAAAGATTGAGGATACAGATAAGGAAGCAGTAGCACATGCTTACTTGTGAATAACAGTCATAGCTCAAATAATACACACCTTCGACATGCTTATCAATGAGGGAGCTGACTTCAACATCCTTACCCATGAGCATCAGACTCTCACATTGATCAATCCCAATTATAGCCCACAAATGCTTGTCTCAACCCATTTGGGAGGTAGTCCTACTCAGTACTAGGAAAGTGCAAAGTAGCGGTCTCTATCGATAGTGAAAGCCTTCCTATGATCTTCAATGTGTTACCTAATATTAAGGCCACAGGTAGGGAATCGTTGTTGGGTCACACATTCAAGAAGCAAGACCATTGCAATGTTGACTATGACTGGCACTGCATTCACCTTGCTGTTGGCAGTGTTCACATAGTGATGGATTTCAAAAGGGTAGTGTGGCTCCATGTAAGCCTGTAGAGCCACTGGTAGGGAAACCTAGTGCAAAATCTAATGAGGGGATCGTGACTCATCCCACCTCACTAGGACAAACGGATCGCAACCCAAAGAAGGCATGACCCAAACCACTTAGCCATAGTTCCAATGGGTACCGAAATGACAATCACAACCACCTAAAAGCCAACCTGCATGGACCCATAATTCTGGAACATCACTCCCTAAGCCTAGGAAACAAAGTTGGTAATATAGAACCAAAAGAATGGCCAAGATCGAATAGGTGCCTAAATCCTTGCTACATGCTCAAGGCTATTATGATGGAAACACCTAGATTTCGTTGCCTAAGATCATGAGTGGCATGCACACCCCTCAACTATGCCAACTCCTAGCCCATCTCTAAAACCTTCTAAGCCACCTAGAATTGAGAAGCTTCTTGAACTAAAAGCCAGCAAATTCATAGAGCCTCAATGAGTCTATCAATCAAAATTGTAGCCTGGAGATGCTAAACCAACGCGACCCGACACTCCCAATGTCCATGTTATTTCACAAATAGGAAGCAGTGCAACCTCGAAGCCCGAAGACAAGCCCCTCACACAAGTTGCTGATGAGCACTTACTTGAGCTTGTACTTGAGAGAGGGAGTGTGAGGGAGTGAGGGAGTGAGTGTGTGAGGGTAAGGTGTGTGGTGGAAAAGCTCTCCATCTTCTCCTCTCTTCTTCTTTTTCTCTTCTGTTCTCTTGTCTCACGCACGGCAATGGAGCATGGAGCTTGGAGCTTGAAGATTGAGCTTGCACCTTGGATAATGGAGCTACCAGAGTGCTTGAGGAAGGAGGAACACAGTCGAGTATAGATGTAAGCTCACTACAGTCGTAGGTATGAGAGTGCGTACAATTATGTAAGAGGTAGCCATTACACTTGGCTTAAAACACTTGAAACTATAAGTGGTCGATGGGTCTTGGTGGTGGAGTGTGAGCTCGCACAATATGGTATACATGTTTTACTAATTTTAGGTTGGTTATGTTTACAATATGGCATATTGGTTTTGTTTTCTTAAATTTTCTTCATGTAAATGCAAAGCATAGGGTATGTTGCATAGAGATATTTATATGTAGAATCGGTACATTGCATAAAAAAGCTCAAAAAAAGGATTGTTTACAAAATAATGAAAATATAAGCTTGCAAAAACAAAATTTCGATAACTTTTTGTCGTGTGTAATCTTCATGGTCTATATAACTATTTTTAATCAAGGCTATATACAGGACTTAATCATATGTGTGAATACTTTTTTAATGGAAATATAATCAAGTCACCCTTGCAAGGGTTTAGACAAAACTTTGAAGAAATTAACAATCTTACTCCATAATTTCATAGAAGTAGCTCCAAAGAAGGTCAACTCCACAATATGTACGTTGTCCACTCATGAGAAACCACCCTAACCCCTACATATAGGGAACCATGATAGGGTGGGTGATAGCTACTCAACACCCACATGTTTGGGGGGTCCTGGAAGGACACACCTAGTCAACCTTTTTGTTTGTCAATTCTAAGAAGAGATGTTGTTTGGCAATTGCGATCTCAATGAGTTGCCAAAGATATGATCTAGTAAATCCAATTTTTTGTGAAGCTCTTAACACACAAGTGTAGGCTTTCATATGCAATGTCCACATGATTACTAGAGTAAAGAATAGGCCCAATAAGGGAAATAATAACCCTATGGAACCACGAGATGGACGATTGTTTGCAAGATGCGGATATCTATTACAGGTGAAGGAGATTTTTTTTGTTTTACCATAGGTTTTAATGAGGGTAAGTCCCTTAGCACAAGAGAGTTGAACCCCATACTTCAATGTGCAAAAACAGAAGATAAATTGAAAGAGAGTTGAGCCCCAAAAACAATTAATGTTTAATATCCCTACCAAGGAGATTACCTCTAAAATGACCAAACGAGAGAAAATAGTACAAGCATATTATCAGATGTATACAAAACCAAGTGCCCAACTATGCATGCTACCATTTTTTATACTCAAAGTTAGTCACCATGATGAGATTAAAGCAAGTGAGCACATGTTTAATGAGTCCCCTAGAATTGATAGTATAATGATCACATGTCCTAGCATTTATGCACGTATGAATCTAGATGGCTTTGTATAAGCTAGTGGGTGATTTGTCCTTCCAAGGGATAGGAAATTATCACAATACCCAATTGCAAATATACTTCCCTTGGACCGAATTTGAACCTTGAAGAGACCCTTGCCATAATACAATTTGTAAGGAGATTTTGACATCATATTTGCACTTGCCATAATACAATTTGTAAGGAGAGTTTGACGTCATATTTGCACTTGCCAATTTTGAGTACCCACTTTAGAGAGAGAGAGGGAACACGTTTTAATGGCAACACGTTTTGATACTTGTCTTGAAGAAATGAAGAGAAAAAGGTTTCAGTTTTAATGTTTTGTACTCTCACGAGAGAGAGACAGAGAGACAAGGTTCGGGAAATAATTTTTGAGGAAGAGGAAGTAAATCCTTTTCATTATCATTCGAAAAGGAAGTATTCCCCATTGAGACGATATCTTATACATATATTTAACAAATATAACTATATTTTGAGAAATTTGAAGATGATTCATTTCCTTCTTCCAAAGAATTGAGAAGGATTTTTGTCAAGGTGAACAAGTTCTAAGTTGAATCGAACCCGTCATTTCCCAAACCCTGCAGAGAGAGTCTAGTCTTAATGTTTTGTACTCTCACGAGAGAGAGAGAGAGAGAGAGAGAGAGAGAGAGAGAGAGAGAGTTTCTGTCTGTCTTCCAAACACTATATTTTCAGCAATATACTTGCCCACTTGGCAGGCCGCACTACGATAAGTCTGACAAACACTACTTTGTTGTTGTTGTTGTTGTTATGATGAGAGAGTGATTGTTGGGCCGCAGGCGAACGACGTCGTTGTTGTTGTTGCGACGAGGAAATGATGGTTGGTGAATCATCGCTTTCTGCCTCTTGTTCGTCTTCTCGTACAGACGTGCATGTTACAATGTCAACTACCTACTCTCGCCTTTTCCTGCCGTCTTTGAGCGGTCATTTTTTCCCAATAACTTCAGTTTCTTTGTTTACTATAAGGTAAACATACATCATAGGGAAAATTGTACTAAAAGGGAGAAAATGACTATATTGTATAGGGAAATTTATACTAAAAGGTTGAAGCAGATAGATGCATCACATGGCCTCTACCTAGTTGTACAAATTGACAGCCCAAGGCCTATCCAAAAGAGAAGGATTGGAAACTTGAAGACTTCTTGGCCAACATGGCGCACAACCATTTTCTCTTGTTTATGGACTATGTCCGCTTTTGATGTAATTACCTTTTTACTTTTAACATGACAAACACACATTTCATTTAAAAAAAGAAAGTGGCAACCCAAGCTTCCCCCCCCATCTGTAGGAAAGCATTGAAGACTTTACAAATATGAGCTCCAAATGAAACAAGCATTAGCCCCCTACACTCAATTCTTCCTTAAAGACAAGATAAAAAAACTTGCAAACATGAGTTCTAGATGATACAAGCAACACCCCAGGCCTTACTAATAAACACATGTCTAGGCCCTTCTAGTTGAAGCCTTATTTATCATGATTGCCAAGCATAAGGCCCAAGCCACTTTATAAGGAGTTCATATTGGAAAATATTTAGTAATAATGACATTTTCGTGATATGCAACATGGACTTAACCTAATATCACTACTTTCTTAGTCTTTGGTCATGGCTTTATAATCAGCCCAAGCCCCACAAGTAACATATGCCTAGACTACCCTGCCACATGTAGTACTATGTGTTGTATTTACATTCTACAAATGGGTTACATGTAAAGTGTACAATGGTCGTCAAAATGAAGGCAAAGTGTACTTGAATCTACAAGACTGATACATAAAATAAATACAAAATCGCTTAATGAAAGAGCTCATGGAATCATGGTAAGATACAAAGGATGATAATAACATAGTGCATAGAAAATGCCTACATAAATCACATGACCAAGAAAGAAGAGGATATGCGCTCTAAGAATCCAAGCACAAGATATAGATGCTCGCCATCCGAAATCTCTCGTCCCGATGCAAAGGAGCATCGAACGGACTCTGCAAAAAAAGAAATAACTACATATCAATCTACCACACAATAATGCATTTTAATTAAAAATGGTAACTACAAATAAGAAAGATGAGTGACTTACTGGGCCGTCGCATGCATACAATCTATCGATCAATGTAATGAGACCTTGTCTCTCTATATATCGAGTCTCTAGGCCGGTGGGATTGTTGTTTGTAATGGAGTGCTGCAAAGAAAACAAAATACAATTGTTAGAAACACAATTGTCAGTACAAGTGATATTGCAAAAGAAAAGAAGCAAGAAGAATAGAAGAGAAACTTACAAAGTCCTCCAGATAAGTCCTATGGCTTCCACTCCCAAGATGATGGACCTCTCCTACCTCCCGTCATGCCCTCGCTACCTCGCGCTACTGTCTCTAACGTCCTAGAGAATCTATAGCCTCCTCCCTAAGTTGATGCCAGTCATCTGTGTCTAACCACTTGGGGTTTGAGACTCCACTCTTAAGTGTCTTGCGTGCGTCCAATCATTTGTGTGACATATATGCATGTATGCACTCCGTCATCTAGCGTGCATGTGGAAAATTTATCTGCTCCGGTGGGTACCAAAAACTCCTAATGCAAGGATGCTACTATGTAGTCATTGATCCCCTCTGGTATGTTTTTTCAATGATCCAAGACATTGTGCTGAAAAGCTTGTTGGCACAACTCTCTCATACAAGTCATCACCCTCCTCTCCTTATCATTCATGATAACGCCTCCTATCCTATCATCTACAAGGTATCCATACCCCTTGTAGAGATGAGCTCAAGCTCAACTACCAAGACCCATGGACCGCTTATTGTTCAAGCATTTCAAGCCAGCACTAATGGCTACCTCTCACATAGCCGAGCGCTATCTCTCTCTACGAGTGTAGTGAGCCCTTTATGCCCGATTGAGTTGCTTCCTCTCTCAAGCTCTCCGATAGCTCCACGATTCGTGATGCAAGCTCAAGCATCCTCAAGCCTCTTCCTCCAAGATCCATCCTCCATAGCTACGTGTGAGACGAGAGAAGAGAAGAGAAGAAGAAAAGAGGAGATGGAGGAGGGCTTCATCTCCAAGATCCCTCACTCTCACACACTCACTCCCTCACTCACTCACACTCCCTCCCTCAAGCACTCACAAGCAAGTAAGAGGTGAGAAGAAGAGAATAAGAAGAGTCCACTTTGCCACACAGCAAAAAACGAGCTCTCATTCACTTTTTGAATTTTATATACAAAATCCTAAATCCCTTTTGGACAGTCATACCCTTATTCCCCTTTTTAATTTTTCTCATTTCTTCCTAGCTTAGTCCTACTACCTGTTTATGGTTATAAATTGCACAGGAGGGATCCTGATGCTTTTTTACAGAGGTTTTGGCTGTGCCTTTATATTTAAAGGTGGGCCTTCTTGCCGCTTCCATGGTTGCATCTTGTACTCTTGGTAGTTGTTCCCATGCTTTTAGATTTCTTCCAGGTCCCACTCTCTTGTAGGGCACCTTTTCTTTTTTTTGGCCTTGTGCTTTTTCCCTTAATGCCTCGTTTTTCGCTTCCTTCACTTTGTAGTTAACATTACCCCCTCCTAGTTGAGTGCCAATCCCATGGCACTGCTGGGTGGTAAGTTGGACAGTGTTGCTTGGTTAGCCAGGTGGCTTTTTGAGTTTGTATACCAGCTCTATTGGAATGTATGTTGGAGGGATTTATGGCTTTGAAATGGAACATCGGGTTGGAGGAATCCTTTTGTTGATCCTCTACGAGTGCCTTCTCTTGCGTTGTTCCAAATGAGCTTCTTCATTCACTTTTCAACTGAGGCTATTGCATCCTTCCCTTGCTTTGTTGTGCTTGCATGGTAGCATGTCGCATAAGATGGGGAGTGCATTGCATGGATGAGGGGGCTTTTGGAGTTGGTGGTCAGGGCCTTTGTTTGTACGTGGAAAGAAAAGAATGTGCACTACTTGGGGGTGTTTTTATCTTATCGTGGAGTGCATGGTGCCCGTGCTTGTGGAACTGGGAGATGGGTCAGCAAGCCCTCGATGGTGTCCCACACTTAAAGACCCAATCTGTGCACAGTGGAGGTGGGGTGCATGGGGCTTAGGGTGATAGGTCTAACCATAGGAAATAATTACCTTCTTGGGTATGTCCTATCCTTGATGTGTCCTAAGCAAGTGTCATGGGGAATCCAAAGGGCTAGGGGGTTAGGCAAGGAGCCGGCCGATCGAGGCCACCAGACGCACTTAACTTGAGGACCCCTAGGTGGAGTGACTGTGATCAACGTGTAGCTTGTGGTGTCTACGTGTGATATCTCTTTTTGTTTCCATGCTTTGTGATTTCCTTTCTACTTTTAATACCTCCTTGTCTTTCTTCTTCTTCTTCTTCTTCTTTTTCTTCTTCTTCTTTGGTCCCAAGTTACATAGTCATGACAGAAGTTAGTCTTTTTCATTGGAGTGAGGTGGAGAAGGGGGCTTAATAGATTTGTTAAGAAAGTGGCAGCTTTGGAGATATCCCTTGAGGTTTAGGTAGATGTGAAGGGTGGTGGTGGAGAGGAATGGATGATTGCAGTAGGTGAAATTGTTATCATTCATGTCCTCTAGAAAGTGAAAGCAAAATGAAGGTAATAGAGCAGCCCACATCATTAATCGAGCCATCGCGCAACTATCTATAGCATTAGGATCAAAATGGAGTACTAGGAGGCCACACTCCTACGGGGTGGGGTCTTGGCTAAGGAGTATCCCAAGCAATCTAAGGTAATTACAAGTAGTAATAAAGGTGGGGTCAGGGCATGAAGAGAATTCATTAGTGAATTGGATTAGGTTTTCATACAAGTTCTCTTATATAAAGATAAGGGCATCTTCATATGTAGTACAATGAGGAGTATAGATTATAGAGAAGTCATAGTGGCCATGGATACTAGAGTCAAAATCCACTCCCACCCTTTGAGGGTAGGGCATAAAGGTTGGGTCATTCCACTTGAAGGGTTGAGTGTTGCAAAAGGCCATCCAAGTGTCTAGGTTGGTGTCACATACCCTTCTTCTTCATTTCGGTTGACATTCATAGCCTAGACAAACCTTGGCACTTCAAAAACCTTATTCTACCAAAACTCGGTATCTTCAGTGGCCCATAAGGTGGGATTCTGCTCTCTCTCCTCTAGCCATTTATGCTTGAGCCTGCTATCGATGTTAATCACCTCCTCTGCCACCTTGATGGGCAAGACCCTATGCAAGGTGGTGGGGAACTGGAAGTTAAAGTCAAAGGGGATCTTGGACGTTTCTTGCCTCTGCTAGATTACGAGGCTGGCATGGAAGCTTGCTAGGGGGCATCATCATCACATGGTGGGATAGGTTCCTGGGGTGCTCTCACTCCCTTGGCATTCCATTTTCTCATTGTCTCCTCCACCATTTATTTTCTTCTTTCCTTCAGTGCCGCCTTTCTTTCTACAGAGTTGTCCGCGTATTGCTACTCTTTAAGCCACATGGAAGGAGGCGGTGGGACAAGTTCTTCTTCGTGTGGTCCCATTCCAAATTTTTACATCCACCTATCTCTCCTGGCTTGGCTCCTGTTGCTCTTCTTTGATAAGCCCAAGTGCATCCACTTCCTATGAGGCTAGGCCTACCAATAGGAGATAATGGCATTGCTCTTCTAGGCTTGGGCCAACTCCACTAGGTTGTGGCAGCATCTACAGTCCTGCTTTTAGTGCTCTACGAGCCATTTCCAATTTCTTTTTCATTTCCTCTATGGACTCTCCCTCCTCTGCTTGGTTGACATCCAATAAGGTATCCAGGAAGATGCATTGCTAGGTTTGGAAGCTCACTTGTTGGGCGGCCTCCACTCTGCTTTCAACAAGTATTTTTTCTTTTTTGACTTGAGCAAGATGGGGTGCCAAGACTTTGACTCCTTTCTCATTCTGGTTAGCCCATTCTTTTACCCTCTTGTTCATCTCTTCCAAGCCCTCACCTTGCCTTTGTGACAAGGCCACTATCACCGACTCCTGCTTTTTCCATTTTTGTACAAGTTCCTCTTTCTCTTCTATTAGGAACATCCAATCTCCTTTTCTAGTCTCACTTGTTCTTCCCTTTGTCTTTGCATTCCACACTCTGCTTCTTCTCTCTCTTTTTCCCATTCCTCTTATTCCTGTGCTCTCTTTGCTTCCAGCGTGGCGAGCTCTTCCATGCTCTCTTGGAGTTTTCTCATCTTTGTTTTGAGCTCCGCTTGTTGTAGAACTAGGAGTTTGTACTCCCTTTGCATTTCAACCAGCTCCTAGTTCTCTTCTTCCAATCTTGTTTGCCACTGTTCTTCTTCATGTTCCTTTACCCTTAGCTCCACTTTTAGTGCCTGGATTTCTTTTTGTTGCAAGGCCACTTGGTGGGTCCTTTCTAGCTGGAAGGCATTTGACATTTCCCTTTCTGTTTCCAGCTTTGCCAATACTACTCTCTTCTCCTCCTTTGCCCTTTCCAATTGAGAGTAAAGCTCCCAGACATGCTCGTCCTAGTCAGCGAGCTGCGGCTCCATAGTAGTACCTATTCTTGGTCACTTGGGCCCGTGTTGAGATTCAGTGTCTGCAGAGCTGCCGGTATTTTCATTCCTATCATTGGGGTTCCTACACTGGAGGTGGGCATTGGGGTATGTGTCTTATTGACCAAGAACTACACCCATGCCATGAGATTGTTGGCGTCCATTATGGTTGAAGTGCCTGGCATTACTGAGATGGTTGGGGTATTTGGCAAGAGGGTAGGCGGAGTTAGGTGGAGTGTGACCTTGTCCTTTACTTTTGGGATGGGTGGAGTTAAGTCTTCTGATGCTTGGCCATTGATTCCTAACCTATCCTAGCTTGGTGGGCTCATTGCTGCTAGTTCCTCCTCCATGCATTACTACTCTATGGACATGTGCACACCTTGTGCTAAGTCCCCCTCTTCTTTTCTTTTCAACTCCTCCTCCTGTTCGATGGCTTTTCTTGTCCTCTCTTCCTTGCCTTTTTTTGACTCAGCCTTGGCTTTTAGTAGGTCCGCTTTCTCCTTTCTCTTCCTTCTATTTCTTCTTTTTCATCTTCTTTTTAGGCGTCTTTGCCTTCCTCTTGCTAGATTGAGCTTCTTGCTCTCCCTCTTATTCATTAATTGTCCTCTCACTTGATTATTCTTTGTCGTGATGAGGAGGTAACCTCTCAGACATTTCATCTGATCCCTCTTCTCCGTCTTGTGTCTCTTGGATAAGGGCGGTCAAGACTCCTCCATACCCTATGAATGAGGCCTTGGCTAGGGCTTCTTCCTATCGATTCCCTTCGATGCTAGGGATTCTCCACCCGCCCGTCTGCTTCCAAGGGCTAGTGTCCTAGTTGATTGATCCATGGTTTTCCTCATGTAGCCGTTCCAATCCACTTTATGCAGTGAATGAGCCGCCACACTCTCTAGCATGGGCACGTTGATCCTATGCTTGAGTGAATTGTATCTTTGGCCAGAGAAGAGGGAGTGGATCACCTTGGCTTGTAGCCTGACCTATGCATTGGGAATTTCCTAGACGCTTATGCCATCATTCGTCAAGACATTCTTCTTTCTCATCCCCAACATGGCATAGACATCTCTTTTATGCCTCTTCTCCACCTTTGGTTCAAATCCCAATGCCTTTTCTACTAAGGCCTTGCTGAGCACCTGCACCTACTTGATTCATTCTTTGCTTCCCAAGGACATTGTCCCACTCTCCTTATTGAGGTCATATGTCCTTAGGAATTCCACACACTTAGTGTGGTCAGAACTTTTTGATATACGTGGCGAGGTTGCATTCGTCCATGATCCTCCTGATGGCCTCCTCACTAGTCACTACCCCTTCAATGTTGTGGATGCTCCTAAACCTAAGCTCGTATGCTCCGTTCTCAAGGGAGGCTGTACTTTACTCTTTTCTCTTCCGTAAAGGGTAGACGATGGGCTTGGTCTTGCTGCAAGATCTTCAGCTCTTGTCATAAGACATGGTTTGCCATTAGTGCTTTTCCAAAGAGTCACTTGTTGGAAGAAAAGACTTCATGCTTGATAGATTAAAAAAATTTTAGTACAAAATTAGCCTTTTTCCTCCAAGCAGTCTATTGATTTCAAATTTTATTTTCAATTCCTCAATCATAAGTTGCTTTGTTAACCCCAACAGGAAGAAAGCAAAAGGAAATAAAAAAGACGCAGGGCAAAGGCGGAAAAAAGGTAAAAAAGGTAGCCCGACTGAAGAAAGAAGAGGAGAAAGGTCAAAAGCGCAAGGGCAACCTTAAAAAGTCCAAGGCAAATGCAAAAGGGAAAATGTGCATTTTAAAATACAAAGGCGCACCCTGAAATATTGTAAAAGAGTGCTAGGCAGTGGAAAACCTAGAAAAGCTAAAGCAGAAGACAAAGGCCAAGGCAAAAGTGAAACGGAAGACGAAGGCATGCCAAGAAAAATATGGAAGCACAAGAAATGCAGAAAAGTCCTAAATGAAGGAAAAAGGCGCACAAGAAAAAGCGCGAATCAATACTTTCGTAGAAGAGCGCAAGCGCATCATGGTTTAATTTAAAGAGCGCCGGTCTCTCACTCGTGCAATTTGTAAAGGTAGATGGGTGGTAGAAAGGAAGCTAGGAAGATAGAAGGGCAATGGGAAAAAGGGCCTAGCATGTAAAAAAGGGGAAAAGGGGATGGCCGCCCAAAAGGGATTTAGGGTTTTGTATATAGAGTTGAAAAGTGAATGAGAAGCTCATTCTTGTGTGTGGCAAAAAGTGGCTCTCCTCTTCTTCTTCTTCTTCTTCTTCTTGCTTGCTTGAACTTGTGCTTGAGAGAGGGAATGTGAGAGTGTGAGGGAGTGAGTGTGTGAGGGTGAGGGACCGAGGAGGAGAAGCTCTCCATCTTCTCCTCTCTTCTTCTCTTCTCTTCTCTTCTCTTCTTTTGCTCGCGGTGATGGAGCTTCGAGCGTGGAGCTTGAGGATGGAGCTTGCTTGAAGCTTACACTTGGATCGTGGAGCTAGAGTGCGCGGGAGAGGAGGTAACTCAAATGGCATGGAGATAAGCTCACTATACCCGTAGACATGGATGGCGCATCGGCTATGTGAGAGGTAGCCATTAGTGCTCAGCTTGGAATGCTTGAAGCAATAAGCAATCCGTGGGTCTTGGCGGTTGAGTGAAAGCTCCCACATTTTAGTTTCATTACTAGTACCAACGGATTCAAGCCTTGAGCGCTCACACGCTTCAAATCAAGCATCGAAGTAAGGGTTTTCCCCGAACCGGTGCTTGAGATAGGTAGGAAGTGAGGGGGTTGAAGATGGTATTCAATCTCCTTGGCAAGTAGGTTTTTTGCTTTTTTGAGATTTATGTTGTGAGATGGAGTAGTGTAGGTATTTACTTTGTGATTTGGATGCATTAGAGTAGGAGAAAACAAAGAAAAACAAAGAAAATAAGCATTTGGGTTTCTGCTGTCAAAACAGGGAAAGAGGGTTTGATTTGCTTTTCGATTTGTACTTTGGAGGTTATTTGATATTCCAGGGGTATAGAATCCTTCATTCATGTCTATTCTTGCATTCTGGAAGTTTGTGTGACCCCTAAAACCAAAATCATAAAAAACGAAGCATTATTTGTCAAATCTGCCAAAACTGCACCGCATTCGGACATCCGAACCCCAGAATCGGGCACTTCGCTACCCCGAACCTAGGGTTTGGCGTTCGGCCTTCGGGCATTCGGCCACATGCCAATCGGGCTTCGGGCTTCGGCCGCCCGAACGAAGGCCTTCGGGCTTCGGAGTTCGGCCTTCGGGCCATCTAGCCATTCGCACCTTATCATTCGGGCTTCGGCGGTTCGGCCCCTCCAAATTTGGGATTCGGCCATTCGATGTTCGGACGGCCGAATCAGCCCGCTCGAACCCGGCCATTCGGCCCAACTCGACTTCGGCCCTCGGATTCAGCCATTCAGTCTTTGGCCCTCGGACTCGGACCACCCGGCCCACTCGGCCAAACCCTATTCGGCCCTCGACCACATCACACATTCGGCCCTCGGTCCAAGTGCCATTCGGCCCGTCCGAATCACCTTGTCAAAATTTACCATTCGGCTGTCCAAATCAAAACCGTCCTAGTCTAACCCTAAAATTTGGCCCTCGGCCCGTCCGAGTTACCTACTCGGACCCTGCAATTCGGACTAGTTGGTCCGAGTGCAACTTTTTATCAAATGTTTTAGAAACTTGACCTGACCCACGCAGCAGCGCAAACTGTCAAAGCCCTTAGGACACTCAGAATGCTATTCTGGCACACGGAATAGGAAAAATCGTAGGGTGCAACCGCTTAGGAGCTAGAGGCAGACTAGAGACTTAGGCGCAAGCCACCAAGGGGGAAAGCCTGATTAGACCCAAAAACGAACGAGGCAACGAAGTGGAAAAAAAGCACTGAGCCCTGAAATTGACCCCACAGGCTACATAGAACAAAATGCGCACTACAGACCCACAACCGGGCCGAACCCTCAAGTAAGTGATTCAAGATTTGGTAGAACGATCCTCCAAGCTATACGTGGTGCCTACCGTAATGACCCTACGGGTCGAGGAGGGGACCGCCTGAAGGACCCCCGCAGAGGGGGCTCTGCCCCTCCGCACCTCCCCCAAGTAGGTTGGAGAGAAAACGCGCGCCACAACAAGTCCTCCGAATTAGGCCCTAGTGTAGTAATGGCTCTACACAAGCATAGATCTTCACTTGCAAAGTAGCAAACAGAAGCCCATACCCAAACAAAGACAAAAAAAGACCGTAGAACCTCAACGGGCCAAGCTAGCCATCAAGGGCAAAAAGGCCACACCACAAGAACACATGTACATTGTGTTCAAACTGTGTCTAGTCGAAGTAGAATGCAACATCATCAAGCTATCAATGTGAGGATGACTAGACATGACAGTCCTGACAATGGATGTATCTTGAGCAGCGCTGCACACACGACTCAAGACCTCACTAGAGAATCCACGTCTGACTGTGTAGTTAGGGACTCAAAGGCATGTATCAAAAGGCTTGAAGCTGTAAACTAAAACCCAGAAGATGAAAACATAGTGCCACCTTCTTATCTTAGGGTCAAACTCACTGCGAAAAGAGAGCATAGTGTTGATGCTCTCATTGATGAAGGAGCAAATTTCAATATCCTGAATTACGAAGCATGGACTCTACTAGGTCAACCAGAGCTCAAACTGACTGATGCAACTCTTAATCCTTACGGGGAACACCCACAAGAACTTTTGGGGAAGTGCATGATCCTTGTAACTATTGAAACAGAAAGCTTGCCAGTCCAGTTCTATGTTCCTCCAAATAGCAAGAATTGTGGAAAGGAAATCCTCCTAGGAAGACCCTTCAAAAAGGCAATGAAGTGTGAAGCCGACTATGTAGCACAGAGGATACATCTGACACTACCGGGTGTAAGGATAGTCACGACCTTTAGCAAGGATGACCTCATCGAACCTCGAGGGAAAGGCAAGGAAGGTGCTGACATAAAAGTCAAGCCTACTAATGAGAGCAAGGAGTTGTTGAAAGATGGACATCAATACATGATCCCACGTACGGTGCCCCAACCTCATTGAGAGTGTTGGCAACTACCCATGATGTCCAGCTTCCTACCACTGTCCAAAAACATCCCTTGTATGATAAAGTGCTTCTAGAAGAAGATCTACACATGGCTAGCAGGCTAGGAGTAGGGAGCATGGTACTTGACGTCAGCGCATATGTCTTCTGCCTCACTCAAGACCCTGCAATCCTAGATCTCTATGCTTCCCATCAATACAACCCCGACTTCTTCAATTGGTTTCTTCCAAGCCTACATGACAAAAACCCTAAACCGTCTCATGGTTCTACACTAGAGTCGCCCAAACCTCCAGAGCAAGAGAACAATAGCTCTAAACATAACACTCACCTTGACAAGAAGCAATGGAGACAGGTTCTAATACATAAGGACAAAAATCTAGAGCAAATGCCTAACCAGGAGTAACTGTCAATGCAATCAAATGCGGGGATGAACAGAGGAGAATTAGCTGCACAACTAGACTCTCCAAAAAGAGAGGTAGTTGAACCCTCACAACCCAGCAAGGCTGTTCAACCTAGTGAGGTCGTAGCAAAATCCCATGACGACATGCCATAGAAAGAGAATGCTAAGGCCCAACCAAGCACATCAACTACTGACCTAGTTCAGGATCCTGAGTCCTTAAAGGATACACCTCTAGTGCCCAAGAGAAAGAGAAGAAAACAACAAAAACAACAACAGTTGCAAGCTACTACAAACGAAAAGAAGATTGGGACCAAGAGTACTGAAGAGATGATGAACAAAGTGCCTAGTTCATCCATAGATAAACCCATTGCCATCTCTCCTAACAGCAGTGAAATCTCAGACACATCCATGTGTTCTGATAAATCAAAGTCACAATTTCCGTCAACTATTGCTCATAACACTCAATCCACCGACAATAGAACTCGCATCGACCAATCAAGAGTGGATACAACACTGTCACAACAAGATGCTAAGACCACGCCAGTCACATCCGAGGAGAACCATGACACAACTACCACAAAACCTCAGGAGAAACATAAAAACCTCGAAGGCATAAGCAATCCTGGCATTTATCAATCTTGCTCATCTAGGCCAGGGCCCCCAACTATGCTAAATCCGAAGGTCTTATGCATGATATTAATCTTGCTAAATTAAAAAAAAAATAACCATATATAATAAAAATGATGTTTTAAAAAAAGCAAAAATTAGATGAATAACACTCATAAGTCTTTGAAGCTAATCAGATTTGGCCATAAACTTGCCGTATGGTGTGAGATGTCTTGTTGATAAGGAGTACCTTACAAAAATAGGAAACCAATAACCAAAAAGTTGCTTACTCAAAGTATGAGATGTGAAGACTTTTACATTTGACTAATTTTTTTTTGTTAAGAATTATCTTATTACTTTGTAAAAGCACAATAATAACACAAAAAAACATGTAAACATGTTATACAAGTAGCATATCGAAGAGATGGCATAGGTCTCTTTGTTGTTTTAAAATTATAGAGGAAGATGCTATTCCCCCATCTTTTAAGAAGATATGTACTTTTCTTTGCTTTTCTTTACTCTCCTTTACTATTGATTATGGCAAAAAAGAAAGAAGGTCAATTTTAACCTTGTGAAAGATTGTACATGTCTAGATAACAATTGGCTTTGGTAAAGTAAAACATGGATATGACACAATACAAAAACTAAGTAACTAATGTGCTCAAGTAACTAAATATACTAACATAATTGATGAACACTAGTTAATACATTATAATATTTTATACACTAACTAATTAATTATTGAGCTAACAATATGTATTTAATTCAGAAAAACTTTAGCATTGATTAAAGTAACATTAGTGACATGACACTATACATATACCTTATGATGGGATATATATTATGGTAGTGGCACAAGTAAACTAGTAAAGAATAATTTTATTCACTTTTATTATTATTCACTATACTTTATACTTATATTAATGGCACAACATTGTAACTATACCTTATATAGGATATTTGTTACGACACTAGTATGCAAAAACTAAATAACAACTATATTTATTTGATTTTATAACTAAATTAATTAGTTAGTCCTATTAACTATGTCATATTTATAGCCACAACTAATTAATTAACTATAATAAAGTAACTACTAATTATATCTTAACTTGACTATGGCAATCATGAAGTGAAAATCTAATGGAAACAAATAGTAAAACATGTTCAGATGCATGTTGTGCTATAGGGCATAATATTAGCCTCACCATTTATGTGTTAAACTATTCAATTAAGGGGGTGTTCTATGAGGGGATTAACAAGAATGAACGATTGTACATTGAGGTGTAGCATTTAGGTTTCCTTGTGGAAGCAAGTGATAGCTCGATTCCATTTTCTCCTTGTAGCACTACATTAGGGAAAATCATGAAAAGAATGTCTTCACACAACACATGTCTAGTTGTTATTTAAAAATCGTTTGAGCATGCTAGGACATGATACATTGCATGTACATTAAACATGGTATCAATTATCAACTCCTAGATGCATAGCACTTGTCGGTTGAATTATTAATCTATGTTGAGCGAAATAGGTTTCTGTGCTTTAGGCTAGAGCATCTATTTTTGGGAAAAGTTTGTGTGAGGATATAACAAACATCTTGGATCAAAAAAATAAAAAGATAGGACCATGTTTTGTTGTTCTTTATGTGCAAGATGGTGCTTCCTGGGGCTAATCAATGGGGTATAAGAGAGCCGTAGGGGCCATAATATTCAACTGTTGGTGTGGGATGCCCTCTATATGTGTAAATCGAGGTGAAGTAATCACCTATGTATGGGAAACTCCTTGTGGCTTGGAGTTGGGATGGATAAACCATTGGTTTGACACTCATGTCTACCAAAGTAGTATCTAGATAGATTAGTTCGTATTATCTAGATGCACCTAGCCACAAGGCCATGGGGATTGTTTGGTGTGTGTAAGAGCCCCGGCTAGAGCCTTAGAGCTAGTTTCAGGTCCATTTTTGGTCTTGACAAGTGGTGAATTTGCTAAGAGTTGCTAATAAGTGGCAATTTTGAACCTTGGCTAATAAGGACCTAGTTAGTTAGCGTATGCTAAAGAGTGTTGAGATAGATCCAATATATCATGATAGAAACCATCAAGTTGAGATTCAATGTTAAGAAAGATCTAAAAGGGCTTGACGGAGAGTAGAGATCCTTAGGATGTATTTGCCTAAGCAAAGTAGTCTAATATTACTAAGAGTGAGAGGTATTATTGACCCAATTAATATCCTATTTAGTCCCTCAGGGGGAGGAGGAAACTCTAGCATCCCTCTTTCACCAAAAATTAACTCTACTCTGAGTGGGATTATAAACCCCCCAATACAAACCCCTAGAGAAAACCCAATGGGTGGTCCATCGAGATTTAGCTATTAGTGGTGTGGTGGTCAGCACCTCCCATGGAATTTCCCTCATGTGAGGTGTGATATATGTGGGAAGTTAGGACATATGGCCAATACATGTTGGAGTAGAGCTAGTTCACTCCAACAAGGCATTCAACAACCTGGGCTAGTGAATCATCATTCAAATGATGCAAATCCTTAAGAGGAGGGCCCTAAGAAAATCTTGTAAAGGAAGTGCCCAATGGGGTTAGTCTAGTAGAGATGCTTCTAATTGATGGGAACACATCTTCCAACAATGTAAGAGTAGTCACTATGGGCTAGAAAATGAAAATGGTTCAGAATGATGAGTCAAGTACAAGTAAAGCTAACCATAAGCCAATTGTGGTTGACAAGAAGGTTGCAGATGCCAATACCCAAGTGGATTGTCTTAAATCTAAATGTGTCTTAGAGAAGCAGATAGTTAAGAGCAAGTATAAGTCAAAAGTGAAGAAGGTTGTCAAGGTTGTCAGAAAACTAAAAGAGGATGGTGTGGCAAGAAAAAAAGGATGTTGTAAACTTCCATGAGTTTGACCTAGCGAATGCTCTACATGAAGTCAAGCCAGATGTGAACTTGCTACAATTAATATAATTGTCACCTAACATTCACAAGAAGTTCAAGAAAATCCTATGAACGGGTTATGTTGTTGAACCTATTGGCATCAATCGAGTGGGTAATGAATGGGGGGAACATATGGAGAAACATTGTCCTAGGATTCCAACATATATTGATAGCATCTTGATAGAAAGTATTATGGCATTTGTCCACAAACATCATGAGCATGGACTTACTGGAGAGGCTTGGTTTGCCCATTCAAAAGGATGTTACAACTATCCTAAAAATGGCTTATGATACTTTAAGATAGCCAAAAGGAATAGTTTCTCAAGTACATATAACATTAGCATATATTGAGTCTGTTCTTGACTTTTGTATTATCCAATTTACTAGGAGTCCAAGCTATCAATTTGCTACTCGGACAACCATGAATATTACACTTTGATTGTTTGGTAGACATTCTAGCTGGTCAGTTGATCTTTGGGCATGAGTTGAGGAGAACAATTTGGGCACCACCCCCCACTACAAAATGGAAGGCACTTGAGGATACCTCTACCACTAGAACTTCAAGCTCTAGTAGTGAGTCTGATAAGGGTTTCATAATGAAGGAGGTCTGTCAAGTGTGTTTGAATGAGCCGATAGGAGCAAAAGATCAAATACGTTATGCCAATGTAATAGAGTGGGATCTTAGGATCCCTAATGATCCCCATTCAATCAAACTCAATATAATATTATATTATGATGATGAGCATGTAAACTATGTATTGCTTGTACAAGAGTTTAGGGATATATCTGCATGGAGTAAATATGTCAGCTACCTGATCCTCTGTGCTGACATAAACTAGATCAATAAGACCTAGTAAAACCCTCTTCCACACATAGTGATAATGCACCTCAATGTGCTTTGTTCTAGCATGATAGACTGGGTTATTTGCCAAGTGTATACTACTCATGTTGTCACAATAAATGACAACTAGCCCATCTGTAGGCTGATGCATATCATAAAGTAGCTTATGCAACCAAGCTACCTCACATGCAGCCATTGCTGCATCCTTGTACTCAGCCTCTGTGCTCGACAAGGCAACTGTAGGCTGTTTCTTGCTGCTCCAAGTGACTGCAGCACTCCCAAAAGAGAACACATATCCACTGGTAGATCGTCTATCAGAAATGCTACCAGCCCAATCAGCATCAGTGTATCCATGCAACTGTATCTGAACCCCAGTCACATAAAATAGTCCATATTGCAATGTGGACTTCACATGCCTGAGTATGCGTCTAGCCGCATCCAAATGCAGTTTTCGTGGAGCCTGCATAAACTGACTTACCAATCCAACAGCATAGCTCAAATCTGGCCTGGTAAAAGTCATATAAATCATGCTTCCTACTATGCGTCTGTACATAGTAGGATCTTCCAGAAGCTCACCTGCATCTGCGCTCAACTTCACATTCTGCTCCAAAGGAACTGAAATAGGCTTACAGCCTGTCATCCCATATTTGGACAGCATGTCCAATCGATACTGCCTCTGCAAGACCTGTGTCCCACATGGTGATCTAATCACCTCAATGCCCAAGAAATAACACAGCTCTCCCAAATCTTTCATCTCAAACTTTTGCTTCAATAGCATTTTCACATGAAGGATATCTTCATCACTGTCACCTGTCATAATCAAATCATCAACATAAATGACAAGTAGCATAATACCTTTCTCTGTTTTTCTCACATAAAGTGAGAAATCTGCCTTGGAAATCTGAAAGCCAATAGTGACAAGATACTGTCCTATCTTGTCAGACCATGCTCTAGGCGCTTGCTTCAAGCCATACAAGGCTTTCTTCAACCTGCAAACAAACTCAGGATGAACAGCATGCACATAACCTGGTGGCTGCTCCATATAGACCTCTTCCTGCAAATCACCATGCAAGAAGGCATTCTTTACATCCATCTGATGTAAAGACCATCCCTTTGATGCAACCATAGCAATGACTGCTCTTACGGTTGCCATCCTTGCAACCGGACTGAATGTGTCTTCATAGTCAATGCCATATGTTTGTGCATACCCCTTGACTACTAATCTTGCCTTGTATCTGTTCACAGAACCATCTGCATTGTGCTTCACCTTATAAACCCACTTACAGCCAATTGCATTTTTACCTTTAGGCAAAGATACCAAATCCCATGTAGCATTTGCTTCCAACGCATCCATTTCTTCATCCATGGCTTTCTCCCATTTTTCTTTTCCCATGGCTTGCTCAAAAGAAGTGGGTTCTGGTTCCTGTATCACTTTGACCATATATGCATAGTGAATGGCTGTAAATCCATCATATTTTAGCCTATCCACAGGATACCTAGCTCTGGTAGACCTGCGCAAAGTAAGTTCACTCCCAGGTGCTCTCAAAACATCCCTGGTCTTCCTTACTCCAGGTGTAACAATAGAAGGAATATCCAACTCATCATCAATGCTCTGTTCTGAGCCACTGGATTCACCATCTACATAAGAATGACCTGCATTCACATCAAACATGGGCTGATCTACCTTCTCTTCTCCTTTTCGTGAAACCTGCATACCACTATCTGCATTGTTTTGAGGAGATTATCCTGATCTCAATCTGTCTATCCATGGCGAAGAATATGAACCACTACTAGAAGACACTCTAGGTTCACTAATATTTTGTGACTGCTACTGTGAATTCTGTGCATCATTACCATTTTGTGCATCTACATCATCAATCACATTTACTGGTTTATACCACCTACTCATCTCATCAAAAACAACATCTCTGCTCACTGTAAACTTACGAGTAGAAGGGTTATAGCATCTATACCCTTTCTGCTGGCACAGAGTAACCAATAAAGATGCACTTCTCAGCTTTTGGATCCAAGTTGGATCTCAACTCATCTGGCACATGAACATAGGCAATGCAACCAAAAATCTTAAAATGAAAAATATCTGGTTTCCTACCAGTATACCTCTCCTCTGGAGTCATCCCATGTATTGCTGCAGTGGGAGTCCTGTTCATTATGTAGACTGCTGTAGCAACTGCTTCAGCCCAGTAAAAATCTGGCAAGTCTTTTTCGTTGAGCATGGCACAAGATACCTCTCCAATATGCTTGTTTTTCCTTTCTGCAATTCCATTTTTTTGTGGGGTATGACTACATGAATATTGCTACTTTATGCCATGCTCCTGCAAAAAGAACCTTGCAAACTCATTTGAGAGGTACTCTTCCCCTCCATCTGACCTTAGGCATTTTATTTGCAAGCCTGTTTCTTTTTCAACCATAGCTTTAAGAGTTTTGAAATGCCCAAAAAATTCACTTTTCTTTTTCATAAAATACACCCAAATTTTATGCTATAGTCATCAATAAAAGTGTCAAAATAATGACAGCCTCCAAGAGATGCAGCTTTAGTAGTCCACACATCAGAGTGGATTAATTCCAATGGCTTCTCACTCTCTTGAACATGTCTAGGAAATGGTTTCCTTGCCTGTTTTCCAAATTGGTAGGCTTCACATACCTTATGCATTTCTGCAACCTTGAATTTAGGCAATCCTGCAACAATATTTTGGGCCTGCATTGATTTAAGTCACTGTACATTAACATGACCAATGCGTTTATGCCAGATATCAATATCTGCAACTACACTGGTCCCATGTGCAAACATTGCTGCACTCAATTCAGACATGTCTGCATCCAACGTAAACATTCTGCCCTTCTTCTTTCCTTTTGCTATCAAGCGACCTTTATTTTTCATATCCTCAACAAAGCATCCATGAGGATTAAATCTAACCTACAAGCCCTGCTCAACCATTTGACCAACAGAAACCAGATTCTTGGTGATATTCGGGACATGAAATACATCGGACAGGTATTTCTTTTTCCCATCCTGCATAGACAAAGAAAATTTTTCAATCTGCACAATAGGATGTGTAGTATCATCACCAGTCTCCACAAATCCTGGTTTTTCCATTTTCCTTGCATCCTCCATCCATTCTGCATGACCTGTCATGTGGTTTGATGCACCTGAGTCAACATACCACACATCGTTGCTTTCTTCTGCACTTGTCACAGAATTGTTCATGTGCTGCACCATAAACAAATGCTCATTTCTGTGATCACCCTGTCTACTAGAAGATGCATAATTCCCTTGTTGCAATTTCCCATTCATGATGTCATTTTTCTTTTTATAGCAGTCTTTAGCCATATGACCCATTTTACCACAGTAGTAGCATTCGACATTGTTGTTTGCATTTTGGCCTCTTTGCCATCCACCACGACCTCTTTGGCTCCCCCTGCCTCTAGAGTTACAACGTCCTCCTCCATAGGACTGATTTTCTTGAGTTTGCTGCATATTCTGATTTCTACCACGGCCTCCAGATCGGCCTCCTCTACCTCTTCCAGCATTTGAGTAGAAGACAACTTCTTTTGAAGTTCCTCCTGAAGAAGATGCACCACCATTTCTCTGCTCCTCAGAAATTAGAAGAGCAATCAACTCCTCAAAATCAGAAAATCTTTCACGAACGGAAATGGATGTTCGGAACTGTGCATAATCCTTTCCTAGACCATTCAAGGTCACAGAAACTAAATCATCATCTTCCACTGGCGACCCAATGGAAGCAAGTGCATCTGCAATCTTCTTCACCTTCATGTGGTAGTCATTGATGCTCATATTTTCTCTTTGCACATTATGCAACTCTTGCTTGAGCTGCATTTTCCTGGCTTGCGTATTTGTGCTATACATTTTTGACAAAGTATCCCATGCCTCCTTTGGCGTACTTGCATCTTGAATATGCACAATCATAGAGTCTGAAATGCTGATAGACAGACAGTATATAACTTTCATGGCTCTCTCATGCCATGCTTTAAATGCCTGCATTTGCTATTGATTGGGAACATCAGGAAGAACTGGTTCTTCTTCATTTCCTGCAACAAATTCCCAATATCCTTTTCCCATAAGGAAATTTGTCATTCTAAACTTCCATGCTTAGAAGTTGTTCTTGTCAAGATTTTCAGTGACAATCTGTGAGAGAGAATCAGACGTCATTACAGAACACTGCAAAAAATTCTGTCACTGCAAAGAACACAGCTTCAGCCTCACAAGGGCAAATATGCAAAACTGACGAAAGTGGTATTTGACCACACAGTCGCTTCCTAGTGACGATTTTGCATCAACAGGCAATAAGGATGATTGTGTAACTCCCAATGTCTCTACGCACAGGCATACGATGCAATTTCTACAGTAATGTTTCACCGACCTGTAGAATAGTGGCTACACATCATAAAACTGGGCCTTTTCCTGAGTGCGTGCAGAAAACTTCCGCCTCCAAAACAGGCCCCGAAATGGCCTCAAATCAAAAAAGCCCTCTTGCTTCACCTCCGAAGGGCGTCTCAACCTGAGACAATGCACTCTTGCAATTTCCGGCTGTGCTACATGCAGAGATCTGCTCCCAAAACAGAAAATAAAAGCAACACTGCTCCTCTTACCAGAACACCGTGAGTTTGGCTTGCTTTCTTGAGCTCCTTACCACGAACAAGGCTCTGATACCATGTCAAGATTGTGGGAGAGAAGGAAGGAGTCTCACTTGTAGCTTTCTTGCTTGCACAATGGGGGAATACACACAAGGTGGAGGCTGAAAACAGTTTTCCTCTTCTTAGTTGTGTAAGCAAAAAAGAACTCTTATACAAAGAAATAGAAGAACCCTATATATGGGTCTCAAACCAAACTCAACTAACTAAGGTGGCATACTAACTGAGCCACGAACTAGAGTAGATAAGGATAGCTATCATCTAGCTATTATTCATGGGCGGTGTACCAACCGCATCTGCAACTGACACGTCAGTGACATAAATGCACAACGGTCACCCTGGCATATCACGAGTGGAGCTCGATATCTCAACAGGAAGTGCATTAGCATTGTGTTTATGTATTTATGTATGCATCCAGGGACACCTGGGAATGTTTACTTGTGTGTAATGAGCATTGCATTCATTTGGGGTAATCTTCTCCCTTACAAGTCAAGGTTTTAAGGTCTTTCATTAAGAAAGACGAGAGAGGTAATTCTCTCACTAAGAAAAACGATAGACCTAATCCTCTGGAACTGAGGAGAGAAGTGATTTTCTCTTTCTAAGGTCTAAAATGGCACAAGATTTTATGTGGAATCCAATCTTAAGGTTGAGGCCCAAGTCAATCTAATGAAATCTCTTTATCTATAGCTCAAGGTGGTTGCATGACCACAAATTAAGAGTACAGTTCAAAAAGTTGTTTTTCTTAAAATAGACATTGTGAATTCATGTTTAAAATATCTTATGATATAAAGATGATCTCTAAAAACGGTCCAAGAGGTTATCGGAAACACCAAGATCTACAACTTTTATGTTGGACGTTTTTTCATCTGAGCAATGCACAAAGAGATATCTTGAAATTGGTGCTACAGAGTAGGTCTTGAAACAGTCACATCTTGTATGAAGATCAACCTTTCCAATCTTGGCACTCAAGTCTCTCCCCAAGAAGAGAAGCTCTTGAAAGCCCTGCACATATTGTGTAGGAGAGAAGGAGAATCAAGAAGGATCAAAAGGTGCCAACTTCCAAGTATACCGTGCAAGGAACCATGATCTTGTTTCCAAGATCTACACGCGTAAGAACTAGTTTACATGTAACAGAGGAGCTTGCTCCTTGTCAATAATATAACTCAACAAGGGGGGGGACTAGCCCATCTTCTAGTCCCTAGTGTGTTGTCAATTCTCTCTCTCTCTCTCTCTCTCTCTCTCTCTCTCTCTCTCTCTCTCTACATCTTTCTTTTCTCTCATCTGTTCTCTCTCTGTGCCAGCATAATATTCACCATATATATTTTAAGTATATAAGAAAGTCGAGCATGTATCTAAAATCTTATAATAGTGGTATCAGAGCAGGTCTCTTTGCTTTTCTCAAAGTAAAGGCAATCCTTGCAAGAAGAATGTAAATATGACAATTGATGAAGTTCCTACAAGTGAGCAATTACAAGCTCAATTGATAGAGTATCGTAGCTTGTTGCAGAATCCTGAAGTACATCAACTGATTGACAGCTTAAGGGCAAGGAAAGAAGTTTCTTTTGAAGAATTGAATCCTCCAAAAGATGGTGATACTAGAGGAAACACCATTGCACAATTGATGGTAAAGGTGCAAAGCATCCAATTGCTAAGAAGCTTCCTAGAAGGAAGAAGGACTTTTGAGTTAAGAAGAGTAAAAAGACCTCACTTGGAGTGAGGTGGATAAGGAGGGAGTCATCTCCCTCAGCAACGAGCTACTCCCCTGATTACTCAAGTTCCTCCCTCTCCTCCTCATCTTCTAGTTTCTACTCTCTTGGTTGTTCAAAGTCTTGTGCAATCTGGACAAAGAGGGACCATAAGAGGAGCAATCTTAAGAAGACTAAGACTTTCAAGTCTGGGGATAAGGACATAAAGTTTGACTCTTACTCTGGTAAGAGAGATCCTGCTAAGGTGGTAGCCTTTGTCAGGAAATTTGAAGTTGCTTTTTCTTATGGTAATTTCTCATAAAACTCCAAGCTCAAGCATGTAGGCATGCACCTGAAAGACACCGCTAGCAATAGGTGGTTGACTCTCATTTTGGAGGGAAGGAAACCTACAACTTGGGAAAAATTCAAGAAGAAGTTTCTTGACTCCTGATTTTGAGAATGATGTCAAGAAGGAGTGGGATTGGCTAGGCCAAAAAGAGTATGAGAAGGTCACTAGTTATGTGGACACGTTTTTGTCTACTCTTCTCAAGGTTACTCCTTTCATGGAGATCAACGATGAAGAGAAGAAAAGGAAGTTTGAAGCTAGCCTACTCCCTCATTTACACAAAACAATGAAGGTGTATCCACATGAAACCTTATCTTGCATAATCGAGTCTTCCATCATAGCTGAAAGTTTGCATACACCTCATACATCTCAAAAGTTGGAGATGAGTTCTTATAGAGCTAGACAAGAGCAGCTCTATGATCAACCAAGAGACAGGACTAATCGAAAAAGACCTACCTCTACCCATGACCAATATTCAAAGCCACAGGGTAACAAGAAGAAGTGCAAGTATCTCTCACCCTTTGAGATACAAAAATACAAAGAGGAAGGAAGGTGCTTTCTTTGTGGTGAGTTAAGGCATATGAAGCCTAATTGTCCTCACAAAAGGAAGGAAGAAAATGTGAGCAAAGATCCTCCTCCACTATCCAGAGATCATTTTGTGTCATGAAATACTACTGAAAGGCTACAAATTTCACCAGTTTGATTGGGAATACCAATTGGATCAGGTTCAGCATTTGAAGGACTTACAACCAATTCTACTCCTATTTAGGGGAAGTTGAATCTTAGAATTGGGGATTACCATGACCAAGAATCTTTTCTACTTGCACCCATTGGTAAGTGTGATGTTATCTTAGGTACGCCTTGGCATTACAAGATTAGACCTCTTCCCGATTTTGTTAAGAATACCCTTGCATTTCAATTCAAGGGTCAGAACATAGTATGCATTGCTGATGCTAGAGATTGGCATGTGCCAATTGTTAGTCATGTTAGCATTTCTAAATAAATGAAGAAAGTTATTTTTGCGTACATGATTTTTGTGAGAGAGTCAAAAGAATCTAATGATTCCAGGGCACTTGATGCCTCTAATGAACACACAATACCAACTAATGCTTCTAAGTATTAGACTTTTAAAAAAACCCTTTCTTTAATTGATCAAGCCAAACATGATTTTGTTAAACAATATGAAGAGTTTTTTGGTGATTCACTCCTAGGAGAGTTGCCTCCTAAACACTCGAAAGATCACACAATTGATCTTATCCCACGCAGTTCACCACCTAAACAACCGCCTTATCGAGTAAGTGCAACTCAGTAAGAGGAGATCCTGAAACAAGTAAATGAATTGTTGGAAAAAGGGTTAGTTTAGCCTAGCTCTTCTCCATACTGCTCTGTCTTGTCTTACTTGTTCAATGGTTCTTTCCGTATGCGCATAGACTATAGATCTTTGAACAAGATCACTTCAAGAATCGTTTTCCTATCACAAGGATAGATGATATCTTGGATAAGTTGCAAGGGGTTGGTATCTTTAGTCGCATTGATCTAAAAAGTGGCTATCACCAAATACGGATAGCACCTGAAGATGTTCATAAGACAACGTTTTGTACAATGTTTGGACTATATGAGTTCTGAGTCATGCCATTTGGTTTGACTAATGCACCCCCCACATTCAATCGAATGATGGAGACAATTTTTAGAGCTCACTCAAAGTTCACATGTGTCTTCTTTGATGACATTCTAATATTTTCACAGTCTGAAGAGGAGCATAGAAAACATCTATCTATTGTTTTACAAGAGCTTTGCAATCATAGTCTACAGGTCAATGCTAAGAAGAGTGAATTTTTCCTTTCAAAAATTCATTACTTGGGCCATATTGTTTCTCACAATCTAGTGAGAATGGATCTTGACAAGATTTGAGCCATTGTTGATTGGCCTACACCTACTTCTATACATGAAGTTAGAAGTTTCTTGGGCCTATCATACTACAGGAGGTTCATACGAGGTTTTGCATATGTTGCATCTCCTCTACATGACTTTACTAAGAAGCAAATGTCTTTGTGCTAGGGATCAAGGCAACTACAAGCCTTTTGAAAGAATTAAGTTTCTTGTGACTCAAGAACTAGTTCTCATAGTTCCAGATCTTCAAAAACCTTTTGAAGTTCACTGCGATGCTTCTGGGGATTGCATTGGAGTTGTGCTTAACCAAGAGCATCATGTAGTAGCATTTGAGAGCCGAGCCTCAAGGATCATGAGCTACATGCTCCACTATATGAGAAAGAGCTTATGGTGGTGGTACATGCTCTTCAAGTATGAAAACACTATTTACTTGGTGTAGATTTTGTTATTAAAACAAATCACCAAAGTCTAGAATACTTCCTCACTCAAAAAAAGATCTCAAAGAAACAAATGCGCTAGGCAAACTTCTTATCTATGTTTCATTTTCAAATCCTTCACACATCTAAAACTAAGAATGTGGTAGTTGATGCTTTATCACGGTAACCTCGAGTGAATGCAATCTCAATTGTTTACCATAATGATTTCTTGGATTTACCCAAAATTTATGTAAATGATTCTGACTTCTCAACCATATGGGATCAACTTAACTCAAGTCAGTCAATTACACCTTACTCGATTCGAGATGGTTATTTGTATCATCATCAAGCAATTTCTATAGCATTACCATTGGGACACAAGGTAATGGATGAAGCACATGCATCTCCATATGCTGGACATAGGGTTACTCTACCCACTACTCAAGCATTGGAAATATATTTATTTTGGCCCACTCTTAGAGATGACATTGAAAGATATGTCCACAAGTGTAAGATATGCCAAAAAGTAAAGTATGATAGGCAGAAACCACCTGGTCTACTGAAGCCATTACCTATTCCCAATGAGCCTTGTGAAAGTATAGCCATGGATTTTATCATGGAGCTTCCTCACACACAAGCAGGCAACGATCCAATCTGAACTATCATTGATAGGTTTAGTAAGCAAGCTCACTTTATACTGTCTGAAAGACAATCAAAGCCAATCATATGGCTAAGCTATTCATTGCTCATATTTTCAAGCATCATGGCATGCCTAAGTCCATTATAAGTGATCGAGATCCCCACATGACAAGTCTCTTTTGGCAAGCTCTCTTCAAGAACCTCAGGACTCATTTAAAGTTTTCATCCTCTTATCATCCTCAAATGGATGGGTAGAGTGGAAGTGCTAATTCTACTATTCTAGACCTTTTGAAATCCTATGTCTCTGATAATCAAAGAGAAGGGGAAAAGTATTTTCTTTTAGTAGAGTTTGCATACAATAACATGGTGCACTCTAGTATTGGTAAGGCACCCTTTGAGATCATCTATGGCAAGCCTCATTTACTACCCATTCTTCTTATGAAGGATAAGTTATTTGCAGCATATGAGTTTGTTAGAGACATTGATACAACTTTCACTCAAATAAAAGCTATTATCCAAAGGACATGAGACAAAAATAAACATGAAGCTGATAAGCATCATCGTAAGTTAGATCTCAAGTTGGGACAGAATGCTCTTCTTAAGCTTGAGAAGGCTCGCTTGAAGAAGAAGAAAGGTCAAAAGGGTAAAGTGGTTAAGCTTTCTAATTGCTATTGTGGCCCTTTCAAGATCACAAATAAGATAAAAAATGTGACTTTTTGTTTGGATCTACCAAGTCATTCGAACATTCATAATGCTTTTCATATAAATTTTCTACGTCCCTATATTGGAGAACCTCCAATGGAACCAATCAAGGAAGATTTACCTGACATAGAAAAAAAAGAAGCGTTCCTTGTGTTGCCTGAAAGAATTTTACACCATCAGAACAATACTCTAAGGTCAGGTAAAGTATTACGGAAGTATCTGGTTAAGTTTAAGAATTATCCCCCATTGGATGCTTAGTTTATGACTGAGAGAGAACTACAAGACTTTCCAGATCTTCTTAAGGACTATGTAACCCCTCCACAATTAAGGTTAAAGTTGAGGTCAACTATTTAGAAGCTAGAGCAATGTCACTAAATTCATTGCTTATTATACATGATCTATTTAATAAATTTATGGCAATAAATTAATGACTCACTTTTCTTTGTGTTGATTATGATCTAGCATGGCCATGAGACCATTTAGAGACTAGTATTCCTAGTGCATCACTTAATGGGGTGATCAGAGCATTGTGATGGGGATATCTAGTACATGCAGTACAAGTTATGAAGGAAAAAGAAGTGTCTACCAAGTTTAAGAGTGTACAAAAGAACCTAGGAGTTACACATAAATGAAGTTGGATTGATTTCTAAGAAAAGGAAGTGCACTAGCATTGTCTTTATGTATTTATGTGTGCATCCGGGGACACCTGGAAATGCTTAATTGTGTGTAATGAGCATTACATTCATTTGGGGTCATCCTCTCCCTTACAAGTCAAGGTTTTAAGATATTTCATTAAGAAAGATTAGAGGGGTAATTCTCTTTCTAAGAAAGATGAGAGACATGATCCTTTGGAAGTGAGGAGAGAAGTGATTTTCTCTTTCCAAGGTCTAAAATGACACAAGCTTTTGTGTGGAATTCAATCTTAAGGTTGAGGGCCAAGGCAATCTAATTAACTCTCCTTATCTATGGCTCAAGGTGGTTGCATGACCATAAGTTAAGAGTACAATTTTAAAAACTATTTTTCTTAAAATAGACATGGTGCATCCATTTGTAAAATAACGCAGCTCTCCCAAATCCTTCATCTCAAACTTTTGCTTCAATAGCATTTTCACATGAAGGATATCTTCATCACTGTCACCTGTCATAATCAAATCATCAACATAAATGACAAGTAGCATAATACCTTTCTCTGTTTTTCTCACATAAAGTGAGAAATCTGCCTTGGAAATCTGAAAGCCAATAGTGACAAGATACTGTCCTATCTTGTCAGACCATGCTCTAGGTGCTTGCTTCAAGCCATACAAGGCTTTCTTCAACCTGCAAACAAACTCAAGATGAACAGCATGCACATAACCTGGTGGCTGCTCCATATAGACCTCTTCTTGCAAATCACCATGCAAGAAGGCATTCTTTACATCCATCTGATGTAAAGACCATCCCTTTGATGCAGCCATAGCAGTGACTGCTCTTACGGTTGCCATCCTTGCAACCGGACTGAATGTTTCTTCATAGTCAATGCCATATGTTTGTGCATACCCCTTGACTACTAATCTTGCCTTGTATCTGTTCACAGAACCATCTGCATTGTGCTTCACCTTATAAACCCACTTACAGCCAATTGCATTTTTACCTTTAGGCAAAGATACCAAATCCCATGTAGCATTTCCTTCCAAGGCATCCATTTCTTCATCCATGTCTTTCTCCCATTTTTCTTTTCCCATGGCTTGCTCAAAAGAAGTGGGTTCTGGTTCCTGTATCACTTTGACCATATATGCATAGTGAATGGTTGTAAATCCATCATATTTCAGCCTATCCACAGGATACCTAGCTCTGGTAGACCTGCACAAAGTAGGTTCACTCCTAGGTGCTCTCAAAACATCCCTGGTCTTCCTTACTCTAGGTGTAACAATAGAAGGAATACCCAACTCATCATCAATGCTCTGTTCTGAGCCACTGGATTCACCATCCACATAAGAGTGACCTGCATTCACATCAAACATGGGCTGATCTACCTTCTCTTCTCCTTTTCATGATACCTGCATACCACTATCTGCATTGTTTTGAGAAGATTCTCCTAATCTCAATCTGCCTATCCATGGTGAAGAATATGAACCACTGCTAGAAAACACTCCAGGTTCGCTAATATTTTGTGACTGCTGCTGCGAATTCTGTGCAGCATTACCATTTTGTGCATCTACATCATCAATCACATTTACTGGTTTATACCAGCTACTCATCTCATCAAAAACAATATCTCTGCTCACTGTAAACTTACGAATAGAAGGGTTATAGCATCTATATCCTTTCTGCTGGCAGAGAGTAACCAATAAAGATGCACTTCTCAGCTTTTGGATCCAAGTTGGATCTCAACTCATCTGGCACATGAACATAGGCAATGCAACCAAAAATCTTAAAATGAGAAATATATGTTTTCCTACCAGTATACCTCTCCTCTGGAGTCATCCCATGTATTGCTGCAGTGGGAGTCCTATTCATTATGTAGACTGCTGTAGCAACTGCTTCAGCCCAGTAAAAATCTGGCAAGTCTTTTTCGTTGAGCATGGCACGAGATACCTCTCCAATATGCCTGTTTTTCCTTTCTGCAATTCCATTTTGTTGTGGGGTATGACTACATGAATATTGCTGCTTTATGCCATGCTCCTGCAAAAAGAACCTTGCAAACTCATTTGAGAGGTACTCTCCCCCTCCATCTGACCTTAGGCATTTTATTTGCAAGCCTGTTTCTTTTTCAACCATAGCTTTAAGAGTTTTGAAATGCCCAAAAACTTCACTTTTCTTTTTCATAAAATACACCCAAACTTTTCTGCTATAGTCATCAATAAAAGTGTCAAAATAATGACAGCCTCCAAGAGATGCAGCTTTAGTAGTCCACACATCAGAGTGGATTAATTCCAATGGCTTCTCACTCTCTTGAACATGTCTAGGAAATGGTTTCCTTGCCTGTTTTCCAAATTGGTAGGCTTCACATACCTTATGCATTTCTGCAACCTTGAATTTAGGCAATCCTGCAACAATATTTTGGGCCTGCATTGATTTAAGTCGCTGTACATTAACATGACCAATGCGTTTATTCGAGATATCAATATCTGCAACTACATCGGTCCCATGTGCAAACATTGCTGCACTCAATTCAGACATGTCTGCATCCAACGTAAACATTCTGCCCTTCTTCTTTCCTTTTGCTATCAAGCGACCTTTATTTTTCATATCCTCAACAAAGCATCCATGAGGATTAAATCTGACCTGCAAGCCCTGCTCAACCATTTGACCAACAGAAACCAGATTCTTGGTGATATTCGGGACATGAAATACATCGGACAGGTATTTCTTTTTCCCATCCTGCATAGACAAAGGAAAATTTTCAATTTGCACAATAGGATATGCAGTATCATCACCAATCTCCACAAATCTTGGTTTTTCCATTTTCCTTGCATCCTCCATCCATTCTGCATGACCTGTCATGTGGTTTGATGCAGCTGAGTCAACATACCACACATCGTTGCTTTCTTCTGCACTTGTCACAGAATTGTTCACGTGCTGCACCATAAACAAATGCTCATTTCTATCATCACCCTGTCTACTAGAAGATGCATAATTCCCTTGTTGCAATTTCCCATTCATGATGTCATTTTTCTTTTTATAGCAGTCTTTAGCCATATGACCCATTTTACCACAGTAGTAGCATTCGACATTGTTGTTTGCATTTTGACCTCTTTGCCATCCACCACGACCTCTTTGGCTCCCCCTGCCTCTAGAGTTACAACGTCCTCCTCCATAGGACTAGTTTTCTTGAGTTTGTTGTATATTCTGATTTCTACCACGGCCTCCAGATGGGCCTCCTCTACCTCTGCCTCTACCTCTTCCAGCATTTGAGTAGAAGACAACTTCTTTTGAAGTTCCTCCTGAAGAAGATGCACCACCATTTCTCTGCTCCTCAGAAATTAGAAGAGCAATCAACTCCTCAAAATCAGAAAATCTTTCACGAACGGAAATGGATGTTCGGAACTGTGCATAATCCTTTCCTAGACCATTCAAGGTCACAGAAACTAAATCATCATCTTCCACTGGCGACCCAATGGAAGCAAGTGCATCTGCAATCTTCTTCACCTTCATGTGGTAGTCATTGATGCTCATATTTTCTCTTTGCACATTATGCAACTCTTGCTTGAGCTGCATTTTCCTGGCTTGCGTATTTGTGCTATACATTTTTGACAAAGTATCCCATGCCTCCTTTGGCGTACTTGCATCTTGAATATGCACAATCATAGAGTCTGAAATGCTGATAGACAGCCAGTACATAACTTTCCTGGCTCTATCATGCCATGCTTTAAATGCCTGCATTTGCTGTTGATTGGGAACATCAGGAAGAACTGGTTCTTCTTCATTTCCTGCAACAAATTCCCAATATCCTTTTCCCACAAGGAAATTCGTCATTCTAAACTTCCATGCTTGGAAGTTGTTCTTGTCAAGCTTTTCAGTGACAATCTGTGAGAGAGAATCAGACGCCATTACAAAACACTGCAAAATATTCTGTCACTGCAAAGAACACAGCTTCAGCCTCACAAGGGCAAAACTGCAAAACTGACGAAAGTGGAATTTGACCACACAGTCACTTCCTAGTGACGATTTTGCATCAACAGGCAATAAGGATGATTCTGTAACTCCCAATGTCTCTGCGCACAGGCATACGATGCAATTTCTACAGTAACTTTTCACCGACCTGTAGAACAGTGGCTACATAGCATAAAACTGGGCCTTTTCCTGAGTGCGTGCAGAAAACTTCCGCCTCCAAAACAGGCCCCGAAATGGCCTCAAATCAAAAAAGCCCTCTTGCTTCACCTCCGAAGGGCGTCTCAACCTGAGACAATGCACTCTTGCAATTTCCGGCTGTGCTACCTGCAGAGATCTGCTCCCAAAACAGAAAATAAAAGCAACACTGCTCCTCTTACCAGAACACCGCGAGCTTGGCTTGCTTTCTTGAGCTCCTTACCACGAACAAGGCTCTGATACCATGTCAAGATTGTGGGAGAGAAGGAAGGAGTCTCACTTGTAGCTTTCTTGCTTACACAATGGGGGAATACACACAAGGGTGGAGGCTGAAAACAGTTTTCCTCTTCTTAGTTGTGTAAGCCAAAAATAACTCTTATACAAAGAAATAGAAGAACCCTATATATGGGTCTCAAACCAAACTCAACTAACTAAGGTGGCATACTAACTGAGCCACGAACTAGAGTAGATAAGGATAGCTATCATCTAGCTATTATTCATGGGCGGTGTACCAACCGCATCTGCAAATGACACGTCGGTGACATAAATGCACAACGGTCACCCTGGCATATTACGAGTGGAGCTTGATATCTCAACAGGAAGTGCATTAGCATTGTGTTTATGTATTTATGTGTGCATCCAGGGACACCTGGGAATGTTTACTTGTGTGTAATGAGCATTGCATTCATTTGGGGTTATCTTCTCCCTTACAAGTCAAGGTTTTAAGGTCTTTCATTAAGGAAGACGAGAGAGGTAATTCTCTCACTAAGAAAGACGATAGACCTGATCCTTTGGAACTGAGGAGAGAAGTGATTTTCTCTTTCTAAGGTCTAAAATGGCACAAGATTTTATGTGGAATCCAATCTTAAGGTTGAGGCCCAAGTCAATCTAATGAAATCTCTTTATCTATGGCTCAAGGTGGTTGCATGACCACAAATTAAGAGTACAGTTTAAAAAGTTATTTTTCTTAAAATAGACATTGTGAATTCATGTTTAAAATATCTTATGATATAAAGATGATCTCTAAAACGGTCCAAGAGGTTATCGGAAACACCAAGATCTACAACTTTTGTGTTGGACGTTTTTTCATCTGAGCAATGCACAAAGAGATATCTTGAAATTGGTGCTATAGAGTAGGTCTTGAAATAGTCACATCTTGTATGAAGATCAACCTTTCCAAACTTGGCACTCAAGTCTCTCCCCAAGAAGAGAAGCTCTTGAAAGCCCTGCACATATTGTGTAGGAGAGAAGGAGAATCAAGAAGGATCAAAAGGTGCCAACTTCCAAGCTCTACAAGTGTTAGCCAGTTGTATACCGTGCAAGGAACCATGATCTTGTTTCCAAGATCTACACGTGTAAGAACTAGTTTACGTGTAATAGAGGAGCTTGCTCCTTGCCAATAATATAACTCCACAAGGGGGGGACTAGCCCATCTTCTAGTCCCTAGTGTATTGTCAATCTCTCTCTCTCTCTCTGACTCTCTCTCTCTCTCTCTCTACATCTTTCTTTTAGCTCATCTGTTCTCTCTCTGTGCCAGCATAATATTCACCATATATATTTTAAGTATATAAGAAAGTCGAGCATGTATCTAAAATCTTATAATAGTGGTATCAGAGCAGGTCTCTTTGCTTTTCTCAAAGTAAAGGCAATCCTTGCAAGAAGAATGTAAATATGACAATTGATGAAGTTCCTACAAGTGAGCAATTACAAGCTCAATTGATAGAGTATCGTAGCTTGTTGGAGATTCATGAAGTACATCAATTGATTGACAGCTTAAGGGCAAGGATAGAAGTTACTTATGAAGGATTGAATCCTCCAAAAGATGGTGATACTAGAGGAAACACCATTGCACAATTGATGGTAAAGGTGCAAAGCATCCAATTGCTGAGAAGCTTCCTAGAAGGAAGAAGGACTTTTGAGTTAAGAAGAGTAAAAAGACCTCACTTGGAGTGAGGTGGATAAGGAGGGAGTCATCTCCCTCAGCAACGAGCTACTCCCCTGATTACTCAAGTTCCTCCTCCTCCTCCTCATCTTCTAGTTTCTACTCTCTTGGTTGTTCTAAGTCTTGTGCAATCTGCAAACGGACAAAGAGGGACCATAAGAGGAGCAATCTTAAGAAGACTAAGACTTTCAAGTCTGGGGATAAGGACATAAATTTTGACTCTTACTCTGGTAAGAGAGATCCTGCTAAGGTGGTAGCCTTTGTCAGGCAATTTGAAGTTGCTTTTTCTTATGGTAATTTCTCATAAAACTCCAAGCTCAAGCATGTAGGCATGCACCTGAAAGACACCGCTAGCAATAGGTGGTTGACTCTCATTTTGGAGGCAAGGAAACCTACAACTTGGGAAAATTTCAAGAAGAAGTTTCTTGACTCCTGATTTTGAGAATGATGTCAAGAAGGAGTGGGATTGGCTAGGCCAAAAAGAGTATGAGAAGGTCACTAGTTATGTGGACATGTTTTGGTCTACTCTTCTCAAGGTTACTCCTTTCATGGAGATCAATGATGAAGAGAAGAAAAGGAAGTTTGAAGCTAGCCTACTCCCTCATTTACACAAAACAATGAAGGTGTATCCACATGAAACCTTATCTTGCATAATCGAGTCTTCCATCATAGCTGAAAGTTTGCATACACCTCATACATCTCAAAAGTTGGAGATGAGTTCTTATAGAGCTAGACAAGAGTAGCTCTATGATCAACCAAGAGACAGGACTAATCGAAAAAGACCTACCTCTACCCATGACCAATATTCAAAGCCACAGGGTAACAAGAAGAAGTGCAAGTATCTCTCACCCTTTGAGATACAAAAATACAAAGAGGAAGGAAGGTGCTTTCTTTGTGGTGAGTTAAGGCATATGAAGCCTAATTGTCCTCACAAAAGGAAGGAAGAAAATGTGAGTAAAGATCCTCCTCCACTATCCAGAGATCATTTTGTGTCACGAAATACTACTGAAAGGCTACAAATTTCACCAGTTTGATTGGGAATACCAATTGGATCAGGTTCAGCATTTGAAGGACTTACAACCAATTCTACTCCTATTTAGGGGAAGTTGAATCTTAGAATTGGGGATTACCATGACCAAAAATCTTTTCTACTTGCACCCATTGGTAAGTGTGATGTAATCTTAGGTATGCCTTGGCATTACAAGATTAGACCTCTTCCCGATTTTGTTAAGAATACCCTTGCATTTCAATTCAAGGGTCAGAACATAGTATGCATTGCTGATGCTAGAGATTGGCATGTGCCAATTGTTAGTCATGTTAGCATTTCTAAATAAATGAAGAAATTTATTTTTGCGTACATGATTTTTGTGAGAGTCAAAAGAAGCTAATGATTCAAGGGCACTTGATGCCTCTAATGAACACACAATACCACCTAATGCTTCTAAGTATTAGACTTTAAAAAAAAACCTCTCTTTAATTGATCAAGCCAAACATGATTTTGTTAAACAATGTGAAGAGTTTTTTAGTGATTCACTCCTAGGAGAGTTGCCTCCTAAGCACTCGAAAGATCACACAATTGATCTTATCCCACGCAGTTCACCACCTAAACAACCGCCTTATCGAGTAAGTGCAACTCAGTAAGAGGAGATCCTGAAACAAGTAAATGAATTGTTGGAAAAAGGGTTAGTTTAGCCTAGCTCTTCTCCATACTGCTCTGTCTTGTCTTACTTGTTCAATGGTTCTTTCCGTATGCGCGTAGACTATAGATCTTTGAACAAGATCACATCAAGAATCGTTTTCCTATCACAAGGATAGATGATATCTTGGATAAGTTGCAAGGGATTGGTATCTTTAGTCGCATTGATCTAAAAAGTGGCTATCACCAAATACGGATAGCACCTGAAGATGTTCATAAGACAACTTTTTGTACAATGTTTGGACTATATGAGTTCTGAGTCATGCCATTTGGTTTGACTAATGCACCCCCCACATTCAATCGAATGATGGAGACAATTTTTAGAGCTCACTCAAAGTTCACATGTGTCTTCTTTGATGACATTCTAATATTTTCACAGTCTGAAGAGGAGCATAGAAAACATCTATCTATTGTTTTTCAAGAGCTTTGCAAGCATAGTCTACAGGTCAATGCTAAGAAGAGTGAATTTTTCCTTTCAAAAATTCATTACTTGGGCCATATTGTTTCTCACAATCTAGTGAGAATGGATCTTGACAAGATTTGAGCCATTGTTGATTGGCCTACACCTACTTCTATACATGAAGTTAGAAGCTTCTTGGCCCTATCATACTACAGGAGGTTCATACGAGGTTTTGCATATGTTGCATCTCCTCTAGATGACTTTACTAAGAAGCGAATGTCTTTTTGCTAGGGATCAAGTGGAGCCCCAAGAGGAACACCAAGGAAAAGGGAATTCTCTTGCAAGAAAATCTATCTTGTAACATCAACAAGCTTGTTTATCATGTTTCATATGATCACAATGAAGAAAAGAACACCAGGCACAACAAATCTTCATGCAGCATCATGTAGATCTCCCACGGATTTTAATAGAATCAACCATATTCTTCAATATCTTCACAAAATCCATCAATAGAACAAAGAAAGCAAAGAAGTACACCATCTTTGAATGGAAATACATCACATAGTATTCATCTTTAATATCTTCATAGTCTTCTCTCTCAATCTCTCATATACAATCACTCTGTTTCAGTAGAATTGACTATCTCTGACTCTCTCTCTCTCACTCCATCAATAATACATCATATCCTCACTACAATCTCTCAAAAATTACTCTCAATAATCACTCTTAGGTCGTGGATACCCCTCCCAAGAGGTATGTCTGATATGAAGGGTCACCAGAGCCACTACAGTGTCTCTTCACAGCTCACTACTGTCACTTCACTCTAGTCTTCTCTTGAGTCTTCAACAGCTACTTCTTCCACTTCTTTCAGCTCTTTTGCACTTGTATTCACCTCTTTCCAAGGCTAGAAAACTTTCCCAAAATCACACATACATTCCACAGAACACTTACAGAACAGTCTACAGAACAGTACCAGAACAGAGACAGTACAGAACAGAACAGAAACAGAACAGAAGCAGAAGCTCTACAGAAGACCTACAGAAGGTTACAGAAGATCATCAAAACCACATGACTCATTCTCAAACCATTCCAAACTCTCACAAAACATTCAATAAGCTTTCACAATATCTCATTCTTCATCAATCAATACTCCTTCCCTCCTTACAGAAGATAATCAGAACAAAACAGACCAAAACAGAGCAAAACAGAAGGTATACAGAACCATTCAGAACCTATCAGAACATCACAGAACCATCAACAAACATCATGAACTTCCAAAACACAATCAATATCATCCAAAACACTCTCAATCCACTTCCAAATCAACCAATCATCCCATAAAATCAACCATTCAGCTCTCAAAAACAACAAAAATCAGCCAAAAAACAAGTCATTTCAACACTCAACATATCCCCACACTTAATAAGGAAGCGTCCTCGCGACCCAGGAAAAAAAAAAGGAATACAAGTTCATTGAAAAGCTTCACTTTGATCTTCAATATCTTTTCAAAAAGAATCCATCCACCACGACCCCAACTTATAACCTGTTTCTGATATAAAAATACAAAGAAAGGAAAACTCTTTTGAAATTAACACCTCTTATCAAACTAAAAATCACCACAAATTTGTAAAGGATATAAAAGTTTGCTTCTTCTTCATCATCTTCATTTGCTTCAACTCTCCAGCCACGACCCCATCTCGACAAATCTCCAAAACATAGCTCGTACACAAAATCCAATAGGAAACCACCACGTTCGTTTGACATAAATGAACTCACAACACAAACACTAATACACAACACAACCATCTGAATGACTTCTTCAAAAAGAAAAGTTTGGCATTAAAAAGCTTGCACCATACATTGGAAAGGCATCAATGAAGATGATCCCTCTTAAAAGATTGATGTTGTCGGAATCGATCCATAGATAAGGATTCATCTACAAAGTTTTTAGGAGGATTTTGAAAAAATTGGAGACAGCACATCCTTTCCAACAGGACCAAGTATCTGCTAGGCAAACAGAGGGCATGAAAATACAATATCTCCAACTGTTGGGAATCAATGCTAACATTGACATTCATGCACAACTTTGGAATAGGCTTTGAATCATTATGAGAGTGCCTATGCATATACGCCAGGTACCAAGCAAAGTGAGCAATTAATCTCACTGAGGGATCTGCAGACTGTGAATATTGTTGGGCAAAATGAACATAGTTTTGATAAGCTTGACTTGAAACTGTCCATTCCCCTGGAATTACTGGCCAATTAATCTGTGGTCCTGTAAGGCAATCATCCGAACTCCATCCCCTTCTTCTGGAAATCTGAGTATCAAAACCGTCACAGTCACTAACCAACTGAGGTGGTTGAGATATGGAAGTGTTAGGAGAGGGTAATGGAATAAGGGAAAGTGGATGTAGGGAAGGATAGGAAAAATCATAAAAGGAAGAAAAGGTTAAAGAAGGAGTGGCAGAAATTTGTAAGGAATCACTAAGGAAAGGTGTTAATTGATAAATAGGAAATGTGGAGGGTACATTAATGAGGGGTGAAGGACAGGGTGGAGAAGGGGAAAATACCCTATCCTCAATAAAGGAACAGTAAGTGAAAATAGGAATTTGAGGGAAATTTGAAGGTTGAAAAAGAAGGGGTAAAATTACTGTGGAATTAGTTTGACAAAGGGAAAAATATATAACATAGCGGTGAGCCAATTGTTGGTAATAAAGGAGGGTAGGAACAGAAGGTCCTAAGAGAGATCGTCTATGATAGGCATCAAAGAAAGTAGCATCAAATGGATTATGTTTGGAAAGATAGGTTAAGAGATCCATCCTCAGTTGGTTAGTACTCTGGGCAAAGGTAGGAGCTGTATTTTGTCTTTGATTTAGGACCACTGACTCAATCATGGGATGCCACGAACTATCCTGACAATCAGCTACTTTAGAGGAATAACTCTGAAACATATCAGCTATGCGCAACTCCAAATGATTGACATATAGAACAGCCTGTAAAACCACATCCCCCACATACCATGCCATATCTACCTCATCTGGAATTAACAAATCTCCTCGGAGATACATGTATGACATCAACATGGTGTCTGGCGTGACAGAATCTTCAAAGACCATTCTGACTACCTCTGTCAACAACTCAGCAGACCAAGCCCCACTCCAGCCATCCTCTGGAAAAGGTAAATCCATCGTGGAAAGCTTCATATAGAAGACCAACTTCTGCAAGTGGTAGTGGACAAAGAAAGAATGGTCTGGTAAGACAAAGTCCTGAAATTGTTCAAAGGTAGACTATAACAAGTCCATTCTGGACTGCAATCTTTCCACTTTGTCTTGGAATAGAGGGCACAAAGTAGCCTGTCTCTGTAAGGCAGCCAAGTCCTGCTGTGAAAGAGAAGAAATTAATGGAACAGGAGGGCTTGGAGGAACAGAGCGGGACTTTGCAAGCTGATCTTACAACTGCTGGATTTGGGAGGCTTGGTTGGCCACTGTGTCATTTGCAGTCTGTAAAGCTGAAAGCTTGTCATCTAAAATAGCTTGGAATTCCTTCGCTTCACTAGACATCCTCTCCTTCTCTGCTGAAAGGCTAGTAACTTGTGACTGAGCCTCGAATAACTGGGTCTTTAATGAAGAAATCTCATCGCTTTGAATGGCAACCAGTTGGGTTTGCTGTTCCATTTGCTTAAATAAATCTGCTAGGGTATCCTTAGCAGAAGCTAACTCAAATGTTGCCTTATGCAACTGGTCTTTGAACTGCATGAGCTCCTCATAGAAAGATGCGTACAGCTGTTGAACACAGGCTGTCACTGACAACTCAATGGAACTTTGAATATCCTTGCAGAGGAAAGGAATGGCATATCCTGAAACGAGACTGTTCAGGGAAGGAACTGAGATCTCCAAGGATCCTTCTCTATGTGCTCTGAACAGGTTATTACAAGTGAGATACCCAGGGAGTTCACTGCCAGAAGTAGCAGGGATAGGCACTGAGGGAAGTACAGCAGGGGCTTTATCCGCTACCCTCTTCAAGCGTTTGCACTGTATGACCAGGGGAGGCGGAGAATCATCATCCTCAATGTCAATGGGTACTGACTCTTCTGAAGGTGGAGGAGGAAGTACTGGATCTGACGGAAGAGGTGGAGGCATAGTCTTCTGTAAACCTGAATAGGTCAAGAAGGCAGACAAATATGATCCATAGGTAACATTGGTAACATTACCCCGCGTGACTTTAACAAAATGCTGATCCATCTTAGTAAGGAGGTATGTGCTCCAATCAATGGCAACTCCTTTTAGCACCATCCTGGAAGCTGTGAAAAGCTCTTTGGACAAATAGTGGGATGGCGTTTTGGCAGGCATGAACCTGTCCTGAAGGAACTGGCAGATGGTCTTCCATACGGGATCAGTGATCATAGAAAACGAAACTCCTGAAGAGTTTATCACTTTCTTAACATCAAGGACTTCCCTTGTCTGCTTCTGCAACAGTTTGAGAATCTCTTCATTAGAGAAGAGCTGACGAGTGGTCACAAAAGGTTCTCCTTTGAAGGGTAAAGACAGAGCCTTCCCTAAGCCTCGAGACGTCAATGTCATAGACATGCCTTGGACTACGCCTGTCTTCTTGCTGTAAGAGGCCAGGAACTCATCACATAAGGACGGATCCTCTGGAAGTAATGGAAAAGGAGTGGCCACAAAAGCAGCAAGTCCCGCCTTCGTGAGGGGCTCAAAAGTAAGTAGGGACGAGTAATCCCTACTAACTAGTGGGACATACTGGATAGGGGGAGGAGCATGAGAAGGCGCCATTCAGATGGTTACACACACACCACAAACACAGACAATCAAAGAGAATGTCTGCAAAGCAACAGACAAAAACCAAGGATAAGAGGATTACCAAATAAAACGTGACACGACCAACTAACCCCAAGCAAACCACATCCTAGAAAAAATTTGACATGACCTTGAGACAAATGCGACCGAAAGCTTCATGCGATGCATCAGACAAACACCCTGAACCCCGTATCAGGCAATAAAAGAAAAAAAAATTGCATACCGTACCCGTAATCGTAACAAAGACTGGTTCATGGAAAACAATACCATATCCGACACATATCAATACGACATCTGTGATAAACCAAGACTGGTTCATGGAAAAGAACACTAATGACTGCGCATACCCATCCCTCGAAACGCTTCATTAAAAAGGGGAATTAAGTGCAGTGAGGGGGGATTTAATTTAATGAAGGGTTGATTTTAATCAATTAGTAAAAATGGGTGAATTTTTATTAGGTGATAAACCTTAATAAAAAAACGGCGGTTCCTTATTATAAATTTATTTACCAATTATGAGGTTAAACGGTGCAGTTATACGATTCCCGGACGTCGATTCTCGACTGGGTCTCTAAATGCAATTCATTGATTATAAATTAAGGTGATGTGGAGCGCTTTTTTGCCAGTGCGTGCTCATGTGATGGCTGGTTGATTTTATTTAAAAATTTAAAGTGCCTCTTTAGCGCACGTAGCGCGTGCTAAGTGAACGGCTGGTTTATTTTAATTAAAAAAAATATGTGTGTTGAGCGCGAATGCGCGTGGAAACGGTGGGTGGATCAAAGGGTTTATTTTAACAATTAATTGTGATTAAGGGGGAAAATAAAAATAAATAACATAAAATAAATACCTGGAAGGGGTGTGTATGTAATGCAGGAATGCGCACGGAAGAGTCCCAGTAAAGGAAAAGCAAAAAGCACTGATGAAACAACAATGAGAACACCTTAGCAGATGTGTTAATTTGGTTTATGTTGGTTGTTTATTTTTATTTATTTTATTTTATGTTTAGTTGTGATTTTTTTATGTTGGAATAAATGGAAAATGAGCAAGGGAGGTGAGGGAAATTTTTTAGAAGGTTTTTAGAATTTTTGAGGATTTGTTACAAATTTTTAAATGATTTTTCCATATTTTTTGGCAATTTAGGGGTAATTTTAGGAAAGATGGATTTTTCAGAAATTATAGGGTAGGCAGTTTCCAGCAGACAAATTTCCAAAAATTGACAAAAGGCAAAAGGAATTTTTAGAAATTTTTCTGAAATTTTTTAAGGGAAAAATTAATGTAGTGATTAAGTAAGTCACATTAATCACATTAGTCACATTAGTCACATTAGACAGAAGTCAATGAAGTCAGGTTAATAGGATAAGTCAGGTTAGTCTACCTAAGTCTAGTGAGGTAAGTCAACCTAAGTCTAGTCTGGGTAGTTAAGGTTAAGTAAGTTAGGTCTAACTAACCTAGTCTGGTTAGTTAAGGTTAAGTAAGTTAGGTCTAACTAACCTAGTCTGGTTAGTCTAACTAACCTAAGGTAGGTTAGTGGACTAACTATAGTTAAGTGAGAGTTAACCTAACCCTAGTTAAATGTGTTATTAACCTAACCCTAGTTAAATGATGACTTAGGTTAGTGGTTAATCAAACTAAGGTTAGTAACTAATTAAACTAAGGTTAGTAACTAACCTTAGTTAGGTGAAAGGGTGGGAGGAGGAGGAGGTGTAGGTGGAGGAGGAGAGGAGGAGAAGGAGTGGAGGACGGCGGCACGGCCGGGGAGGGGCGGCGCGGGCGACGACTGGGGGCGTCACAGTGGCGGGGCGCGGCAGAGGCGGCGACGATTCACACGGTGGCAGGCGGCAACCGGTCCACGCGGCGACGGAGGGCAGGTCGGCGGCCACGAGGAGGAGGCGGACGGCGCTGTGGGGGGAGAGGAAAGGAAAGGAGGGGAAGGAGAGGAGAAGGGCAGAGAAGGAGGAGGGGAGGAGGCGGGAGAAAGAGGCTGCGGGAGGGGAGAAGGAGGTCGCTGTGGGAGGTGCAAGGAGGAGATCCGCGGGCGGGCGTTGTGGAGGCGAGGGTGGAGGAGGAAACCCGCTGGGAGGGAGGGTGGAGGCGTCGCGGGGAGGGAGGAAAGGGCGCTGTGGAGGCGAGGGTGGAGGAGAGGAGGAAGGAGGAGAGGAGAAAGAAGGAAGGGAGAGGGAGAGAGAAGGAAGAGGGAGAAGAGGAGAGGGAGGTGGAGATGGAGGGAGAAGAGGGAGGAGGGAGAGTACGCACAGAGAGAGAGAGAGAAAGAAGAGAGTGGGGGAAGACGGTTGGGGGGAAGGGACGGGCAGTTGGGGGGGAAGGGTGGGGGGGGCCACGGGGTGGGCAAGTGGGGGGGAAGGGTGGGGGGGGCCCAGGGGGGGGGCCACGGGGTGGTGGACAGGGGCAATGGGCAGTGGGTGGTGGACAGGGGCAATGGGCGGGGGGAAGGGTGGATGGGCGGGGTCTAAAAGGGGGCGGATCCCCGTCCCGCGCACGTGCGCGGGGCGGGGTAAAAAAATTTGCCGTGACGGGATTGAAATGATGCGGAGAAGACGGTACGGGTTACGCGGACACGACTGGGGCACGTGGAGATTCGTAAAATCGAAAAAGGGCGCGTTCACGCGCAAAACGAGCGCGAGAAAAAATAGAAAAATAAAGAAAAATTAATAACTCCCAATCCGGACGTCAAACCGAAATATTGTAAAAAACGAAAAGTGGGCAGGACGACAGGGAGGAAACAAGAAAAATATGGGACGGGGGTTCCGGGAGGGATAAAGGGCGGTCACGTGCAAAAACACAAAAAACGAACCAAAAACGCAATTTAAAAATTAATATCGAAAGATCCGTGCATCGGAATGAGGTACAGCAAAAAGGAAAACGGTGCAGAAAGATGTGCCCAACAATCCTATCATGTCAAAACATAATTCCGACTGAGATAAGACGCGTTCTCATGGGAAAAACCCAAAAAACAAACCCGAAAATGGGATCGGCAATTAATATCGGACAAACCGTTCACCGGAATGACATGCAATAAGAAGGAAAAATGTCCACAAGAAGGAGTGGCACAGGGTTATCATGTTAAAACGCAGTTCCGGCGGAAATAGGAGGGGTTCACATGTGAAAAACTCCAAAAATACTCCCGAAAACTCATTTAAAAATTAATAAGTAAAAATCCGAATGTCGAAAAAGGGTGGAGGAAAAAGGAAAAAGGTAGGGGAAGGCATGGGGGACACGGCTGTCAAATCAAATTGGAATGCCAATGCAAATAGGGCAGGTTCACATGGAAAGATGTCAAAAATACACACGAAAAAGTCTTAAAAAACCGGAAAATTAATAACGGACGAACCGTGTATCGGAATGATGCGGAATAAAAAGGAAAAATGTTAGGGGAAAAGCGGTTGTCAGGGCTATGATGTCAGAGCATGATTCGGAAGCAAGAAAAGCGCGTTCACATGGAAAACCGTCTAAATTGCGTAAAATGCTTCAAAAATTAATAACTCAAAAACCGTGCACCGGAACAGGGGTAGGTAAAAAGGAAAAATGGACCGTTCATTGGAAGGAACAGGGCTATAAGGTTGGATGGGGACTTTAGTGAACGTAGGGTGCATTCAAATGGAAGGACCTGAAAATCAAGGAATGAAGGAAAACTGCAAGGAAACAGTCCCAAGGGTGGGTGGAACATAACCGGGTGGGTGGGAGGGAACCCCATTAGGGTAAAAGCAAGGCAAGGCATTCATGCATGAGCAAGATAAGGCATATGCAGAAGGGTATGCAACATAGACGCGCAGGGACGCGTCCCCACACTTAAGACCTTAACGGATAGGGTTAACCGAGCATTAGGGACCTAGGACCACGCCACAGACCATCCACTAACGTCCCCACACTTAAAACATGACCGGCACGAAGAAACCAAAGTGTAGGGTTAGATAAACTTGGCCCGTTTCGTCCAGAATCAAGGTTGAGTGTCGATGGCACGTCTAGTGTTGTTGTCGGTGCTGGAGGGACCAAGGCATCTTTACAGCACACGTCCGTCATGGAAGAGACCACGCGGCAGCACCCAGGGAGGTAACTGATGGAAGGAATCGCAGGAAATTCGTTGTCGATGATGAGGGATATTACACTCAACTCGCAATCACTCAAACGAAATGAAAGAACAGTCACTCGCCCCATGACTAATATCACTCGCGGAAGAATGATTAAAACCCAGATCTCATACCCGGTTGAGGAATCAGCAAGGGGGAAATGGTGCAGAAAGAGTATGCCAGGGTGCACAGTTGATGATGCATTAGTGCATCCAACCCGTCTGGCATAAGTGCAAGGAGAAAGGCAAGGGAGCCTTACAGTGCAGTGTACAGAACAGGGTGATGTATTTTGTGTTGACGGCAAAAACCCATCTCGTGGGTGCATAGGGAAACGGGAACATACCTGACTCCAAGTGTCGTAACGTCTCTCAATCTCACCTCTCGGTAATTGATTGAAGAAACTCCTGTCACACTCAACCCACCCTCTGTCTCACGCTCTGTTGATAGATACAGGAGGGCAGCCTTTTCCTGAAACCCATTGATGTAATCCTCACAATCACTTGTGCAAAGGGTGTATGCCTTGTGCGCATTTGATGGTGCAACTGTGCATCCCGCCCTGTGCCGGCATACGGTGCGAGAAGGAAGGCCAGGGAGCCTTATGGTGCAGTGCACAGAAACAAATCGTGCTCTACGCTTTGAGAGGCCCATCCCGTGCGTGCAACACTTCATTCACACTTCTCACCTCTCATTTGATTTGAAGGGAAAAGACTGGTCTCTCGCCCCACCCTCTGTCTCACTCTCGGTTGATAGATACAGGGGGCAACCATACTCACTTCCCCATCCGGTTAGGATGAAAGCTCAAATCACTCGATTGTTTGTCGATGAAGATCGCGTCATCAGTTGTTGAAGAGGCGTACCCAGGGAGGTAGCCATCAAATTGAACATTGTGTTGGATAGGAACATGTCGTCTGCTAGAGGACAGTTAGTCACTTTGCAAAGTGACCCAGGACACAGCATACCAAGGGAGGCAGCGTCGGAATTGGATCCTAGGGATATCAATTAATGAATCCACTTTCTGGACTGCTGGGTGTTACCACCTTTTCCACAGCCAGCTTCTCGCCCAAGGGTGTTTACCACCTTTTCTTGGAACGAGGCCCGCTATGACAGGGAATTGCTTCCTTTTCTCTCATAACAGATTTGTTTTGTTTGTTTTTTTTTTCTTCTTTGTTTTTTTTTCTTTTTCTTATTTTCCCCTATTCCCGAGGGTGTTTCCACCTTTTCTCGAAGAATAGGTCGGCATGACAGGGACCTAAGTCCTTTTCTCCCATGACTGATATATGTTTTTTTTTTTCCTCTTTTTGTTTTTCTGCAAATTGAGCAAGGGAATGGTAGAAAAACCATGTGTCAAGACCAACCTCGCCACTGTCGCTGGTGGAAAATAGAGGATAAGAGATCAAGGCTGAAAGGGGGTTTTGAGGGGACAGAGGGTTGCGTCCACTTTATCAGGACTGACTGAAGAACAGCTATCAGAAGTAGCATCATAACAAGTACAGTGCCATGCCAACGAGGGAAAAGATCAAGTGTCCGTAATTGTCAAGATCCCCAAGGAGGGAAATACTTCTTCAGGCGATATCCATTAATCAGAAAGGGATCATCAGAGGCATCAACGGTCTGCACTTGAACAGAACCATTAGGGTTGACTGCAAGTACCTTATAGGGGCCCATCCACTGCTGTTGGAGCTTGCCAGGAAACTTGCCAAAGCGTGAATCATAGGCTAGGACCAAATCACCTTCTTTGAACTCCTTGTGCTTGATGAAACTGTCATGGTAAGCCTTACGTCGAGCTTGCGTGGCTTCCATGCACTGTAGAGCCATCCTACGAATTTCGTCCAAACATTCCAAGTGCAGGAGACGGCGTTGCAGTGAATCATCGTCCCCCAAACGCTCTTTGATAGCCACTCTCAAAGAGGGTAGTTCCAGTTCAACAGGAAAAACTGCTTCTGTACCATACACCAGCTGGAAAGGTGTCTGTCATGTTGCTGCTTTATGGGAGGTTCTGTACGCCCAGAGGGCCTCTGTAAGTCGATCGTCCCAATCATGACAATGTGCGGCGATTGTTCTTGTCAGAATCGAGCAGAGGATGCGATTCGTGACTTTGACTTGGCCGTTGGCTCTGGGGTAATAGGGAGTGGACTTGCGATGGCGGATCTTATACAACTCTGTCAACTCGTCCATGACTTTGTTGAGGAAATGAGTGCCTCTGTCACTTACCAGCTCTAAGGGACTGCCAAAACGGGTGATGATATTCTCGTACATGAACAGGGCCACGCTGTTACCATCGTCCCGCTTGAGGGCTTTAGCTTCACACCACTTTGTGACATAATCCGTACATACGAGGATGTATCGGTTCTGTTTCCTTCTGGTAGGAGGATCGATTGGACCTACGAAGTCAATACCCCACTTCTCAAACGGCTTCAAAGGAAGGATAGGTTGCAGTGGCATGGCACTTGTCTTGGTGGGTTTCCCCATTCTTTGACAAGCATCACATCTTTTACAGTAATCACAGGAATCCTTATGAATGGTAGGCCACCAATATCCTGCTAGCAGAGCCTTCCTGGCTGTAGCTTCTCCTGCAAAGTGACCTCCACATGGCTCGTCGTGGCAAGCCTTCAGAACAATCCCAATCTCATCTCCTGCAACACATCTTCTGAGTACTTCATCTTTGCCCTTCTTGTACAGTGCACCGCCTAGCAGGGTGTATGCGGCTGATTCTAGCATGAGCTTCTTCCTTTCCCGACTAGAGATACCAGGAGGGTACTGTTGGGTTGCCAGCAGATTGGCAATGTCCGCATACCAGGGAGTGATAGTTTCTACCAAGAATAGGGAAGCATCAGGGAGGTCTGGATCATCCTGCTCCTCGTCTGCAATTTGTGGGATACGCGACAGATGATCAGCTAGAACATGGGAACGACCAGGCTTAGTAATCACCTCAAAGTCGAACTCCTGGAATAGAAGGAGCCATCTCATCAGTCGTCCTTTCACATCTGCTTTGTTCATCAAGAAGGACAGGGCCTCATGATCCACATAAAATTTAAAGTGGGTAGATAGGAGGTAATGGCGAAACTTCTCCAGGGCAAACACCATTGCCAAGCACTCCAGCTCTGTCACTGTATAGTTTCGTTCCCTATCAGTGACTTTTCGGCTTGCATAATAGATCGGTTGATCCAACTTCGAGGAGCCCTTTTGGCAGAGGACAGCACCTAAGCCTTCAATTGACGCATCAGTGTGTACGTGGAACTCTTTCGTCCAATCAGGAGGTTGCAGAATGGGTGCCTCTATCAGACACTGTTTCAGAGTGTGGAAGGCTTTGTCACATTCTTCCGTCCAAGTAAACTCTGCATCTTTCCTCAGAAGCTTGTGCAAGGAAGTTGCCTTTGTCGCAAAATGGGCTATGAACCTTCTGTAGTAACCCACATGGCCTAGGAATCCCCTCAACTGTTTGAGGTTGGTGGGTGCTGTCAGAGCTGCAATCTTTTCGATCTTTGCAGGGTCTATTGATATCCCTTGTGCTGAGACAATGTGGCCCAACAGAACTCCAGAAGAGACCCCAAAGATGCATTTGTCAGGGTTGAGGGAAATCCCATACTCCCGGCATCGGTCAAAGCATTGTTCCAAATGTCCCCAGTGTTCACTGATCAAACTATAGACACAGAAGTCATCCAAATATACTTCAATAAAGTCGTGCAGATGATTTTGAAAGGCAGCCATCATGACTCGTTGGAAAGTAGCAAGGGCATTGCAGAGCCCAAATGGCATCACTCGGTAAGCGTAGGTCCCCCATTCTGTGGTGAAGGTTGTTTTGGACTGGTCTTCTTCTGCGATCTGCACTTGGTTGTATCCGCTGAATCCATCCAGAAGAGAATAAAACTCATGTCCTGCCACTGTGTCCAACAGTTGGTCTGTGAAAGGGATTGGAAAGTGATCCTTCTTTGTTTTGGAATTAAGCTTTCGAAAATCCACACATATTCGCAATTTGCCATTCTTCTTGGGTACAACCACGATGGGTGAAACCCATTCACTATTTGCCACTGGATAAATGAACTCGGCTTCCAGAAGCTTCAGCAGCTCTGCTTTTACCAATGTGGAATAATTCGGGTTCATTCGCCTCTGTCGTTGCCGTACTGGCTTGGCATCAGGCTCCAAGTCAATATGATGTTGACATATTGTGGGATCAATCCCCTTTAGGTCTTTGTAAGACCATGCAAACACGTCCAAATTTTCTTTCAACAAGTTGTATAAGGTTAACAACTCCTCTTCTGGGAGACTGCTGCCCACCTTCAAGTGGCGTTCAGTGCCTTCTGCATCCACAAAGGTTAACTGCCTTTCACCTTCTACTTCACGAATGAAGGTCCCGTGGACCGCTTCTGGATACAGATCCGACTCCTTCAAGGGAGTGATGTCCTCTTCTGATGTCCCACTAGAACCAACTTCTTCTTTTGGTGTAGACTGAGGTTGCTCCTTAAGACGTTGGAATGGGATAAGAGCTGTTTCGGGTTTGGTTTCAAAATTAATTACCTCTTGGCTTGAAGACTCATCTGCTGATGATACATCCAGGAACGTCACATAACATGGACCCTCTGATGCCTGTTGGGTTGGTGGGATTGGTGCTTGTTGGCACGGTGCATCATCATCATCTTTCTTTGGCAAAAATAGGTTAGGACGGCATGAGCCACACTTAAAAGACGGCTTGCTCTTCTTAATCCATTTTTCTAAAAAGGTTTTGTATATGAGATGATCCATTTTCCAGACCAAATGGTATCATCATCATTCTGTCCCATAGCATGAGCTCATCGGCTTCTGATGCTTCTGGAACTTCTTCCTCAAATGTATCCTCTTCAAGTGGGATAGATTCTTCTGGCTCACTTTCATAATCTTCTTCGTCCATTTCATATTCATCCTCTTCTGTCTCTGTCTCTGCTTCTGCTTCTGCTTCTGCTTCTGCTTCTGCTTCTGCTTCTGTCTCTGCTTCTGCTTCTGTTTCTGTAGGAGCTCTGTAACAGAAGAATAGATTCTCTGTCTCCTCTTCTGCCTCTATCTCTGGCTCTGCTGTGGCCATATAACAGGGAGAGCAGTACATCCATGCTTCTATCTCACTGTCAGAAGTGATTTCCGAAGTCATTTCTGGTTCAGGCAAGAAGTATTCACCCATTGATAATGGCTTTGCATCTTTTGGAAGTCGGCTTACAGTATCCGCTGTTAAAGAATGTGCCATTGTTTTCTTGGGAAGGATCTGTTTGACAGCATCTTCGTCTGCTGATGTTCCATCTGTAGCCTCTTTAGGGGAATCAGAAGATAATTCCAAGGAGGTGGATCCATGTCCTTTTTGAGAACCATACAGTTTCAGCACCACTTTATTGGGTCCTCGACCCAAGGTCAAGGTTCCTTTGAACCAATCCGTCCTTGCTCGAGCTTCAAAAAGCCATGGTCTGCCTAGTAACAGAGGATAGGATGTACCATAAGAGTTTGGCTTCACCACCAGATAGGTTAGCCAATAATCTTTTCCAGCCACAGTAGTCTTCACATATGGGAGAATGCCCAAAGGCTTGATTCTACTCTGATCCGCCAGTCTGATTAGCCATTGGGTGGGTTGCACACCTTGTAGGCCTAGATCCTTCATTGTCACATCCGTCATAATGTTCACTGATGAACCACCATCAATCAGTGCATTTGAAATAAAGCAACCTTCGATCCATACGCCAGTCTCTGGAGTACCCGGATCTAGAAAAGCATTAGCCACATCCACTTCTTTTACAGGCTCTGGAGCCTTGTTGGACTTTGTCACTGTTGAGGGAGCAATCCTTAAACCACGTCTTTTTGTCAGTATACTTTTAAATCTTTTCCGGCAACTGGGGGACAACATCAATAATTGTCGGAATGTGAGGTTTGGTTTAAAGGTATCTAGATCTCTGACTAGATCGTATTCCTTAATAGGATCCACTGGCTTCTCTAATCGGTTAGGGAATGGGGCAACACCCATTTTCATTTTCCCTCTTTCTTCCAACAGAGGCATTACAGGAGCTTCTTCTGCCACTTGTGGCACTTCCTCCTCTTCTGTATCCTGGACCTCTGGTCCTGTCTCTGTAACTCTCTGTGGCACTGTAGGGCTCTGTACAGCACTGTTAGGCTCTGTTCTGTTCTGTTCTTCTGGTGGAAGATTGAACTTCACTGTTCTGGCAGGAGGGTTATTTTCTTTCTGGATAGGTGGTTCCTTCAGCTTTGCACGCGTGATGGCAGCAACTTCCAATTCTACCAAATTGGAGGTAGGCTCTTGGGCCTTGGACGGACTATCAGTAGCACTGTTTTTCACTGGGGCTGGGCTTGGACAGTCTTTTGCAGTGTGGCCTTCTCCTTTGCATCGACTGCATAAGGGCTTGTAATGCACTGACCTTCGAGGATTTGGACAATTTGGTGAGATGTGTCCCTTTTCTCTGCATCTGTAACACTCCACTTCTGATCTCTGACCACCGCCAGACTGTCTTCCTCTGTAATTTTGGGAAGGAAATCTTCTGGGTCCGAAATTAGGACCAAACTCTCTAGGCTTGGGTCCAATATCTTGTGTTGTCATTTTGGATTCCAACAAGTTAAATCTTGCGTCTTCTTCCTTTCTTCTCCTATCATGCATCTCCTTCAGAGAGAAAATGTCCTCTGTATGGTTCTTCCGCAAACAGTAGGAACAGAAGGCTCCAGGGATGGTTGGTTTCCGTGTACATTCAGTGGCTAAATGGCCTGCTTGATGACACTTACCACACCAAGTATTTGACCGCATCACATCTCTTCCTGCTCCTGCAACGTTGGATATGCTAGCGGTATTCACTTTCAGCGTCTGTAGTTGTTCTGTAATCACATCCATCAACTCCTTCTTAATGTTTGCAACTGAGTTGGATAAATAATCCTTCAAGCTTTCTCCTCCGGACGTACTGACAGGAGGGTTTTGAGGAGTCTCTGTAATCACTGCATAAACTGGTTGGGTTGGTACAGAGGGGTCTCTATTCTGGTTCTGATTCAGAGCTCCTGTTTGAACTGTTGGCTGTTGACTCCAGTTGGTAGGGTTCCACTGTTGCTGCTGATTTGGCATTGAGGAAATTGGTTGAGACCATGGTTGTTGTGGTTGAACCATCATTTGAGGCATGGAGTGTGGCCACTGTGGATTTGGTGCACTGTACTGTGATACCAGGGGCATCTGTTGGTAGGGATAGGGAACAGTCCCTGGAATTGCATTTGGTGGATACATCATTCCTGGCATCAGAGGAGGTAGGACTCCTCTTCCTGTATTCATTGCTAATCTAGCTTCCACTTCATCGTACAGTCTGGCACCTTCTGTTGCAGCTTGCAGGGTGGCTGGTCTTTGTAGCTCCACAAACTTACGGACTTCTGGTTGTAATCCTCTGAGAAACACTCCCTTCTGAATGCCATCATCTAGATTATGGTTAGTCCATCTCTTCAGGATGGATTCCATTCGTAAGACATAGGCTTCTACTCTTTCTCCAGAGGACTGACTTAGGTTCATAAATTCCTCTCTCATCCGCTCTTCAAAACCTTCACGCCTGAATTTAGTGAGGAAAGCCAACTTCAGGTCGTCCCATGTGCCAAAAGTTCCTGCTACTTGTCTCTCATACCACTGAAACGCCGCGCCCTTGAAAGTGGCGGGGAATATCGCTAACCAATGCTCAGGGGTTCTGGCATTGTTAGCCACACATGCTACCATAAACTCTGCTACATGAAGATCGGGGTCTTCATTGTACTCTCCCTTAAAAACTGGCAATGGGACTACATTCGCTGGTCTGTCATCAATATTTCCAGGACGGATCTGGCTTGGAAGTGGACCTCCAGCAGGAGGAGGAAGGGCTTGATGTGCCATTGGGACTTCTGTAAAGAGTTCCGCAAGGGCGTCAAAGGCGGCTTCTGCTGCGAGCTCGCTCTCGGCTCTGATTTTTGCTTTCTCTCTTCTCACGTACCTCTGGACTCGTTCTAACGCTTGCCTTTTTATTGCGTCATTCATCAGGGGGTTGGCTCCACTATGTTGTTAGTGCTCCACAGAGGGTTAACAGAAGGCTTCAGTCTCTGGAGGACTCTCTTGCCAACATTTCTTCTACTTCTTTCTTTTCAACGTCCCTGAATTCTGCTTTCATGCCACTGCACAGAGGAAGGTATTCGGTTCTGAAGGTGTCAAAATGCATACGTCTGAGCATTGTGGTGGTGCCATCATCATAGTAATGCCAGCTTCTGATGGTTTCAATAGTGTATGTGGTGAAAAACACTCTGTCTACCAACTTCCAGTGGGTTGCTAATTGAACAAACAGAAGATTATCAGTACACCAAGCATCCCATGTATCTTGCTGTTGAGCGTCCATGAACAAATTCCAACTCTTTTCCTTCTTGTCTTTGTGAACCTCTACAGACCAAGACTCCTAAAGCTTCTTCACAATCTCCCACTTGATGTTGTCTGGAAACTTCTCAATGAATGCCAAATCTTCCATGGATGTTCATTCTCTCTGTTTCTGCTCTTCAGTTTGTTCCCAAACAGTTTGCCACCAAGATGCAAGTTTCTGCTGCTTCAATAGGAAGAGGAAACTGTCCACCACATAGAGCATGCATCATGATGGTGATGTGTTTCCGCCATTGTGGGATGAACTTCTTATGGAAAGTGGCTTTGATTATGAGGAATTCCAATTCTTCAGTATAAGAAGGAACTTTACAAACATCCATTGAATTCTTCTCTTCTTGGCAATGCCATTTCCTTCATTTTCAGCCTCTTTTTGGTGCTTGTTGATGGCAAGCTTTCCCCGGCTGCGCACCAAAAACATGGAGCCCCAAGAGGAACACCAAGGAAAAGGGAATTCTTTTGCAAGAAAATCTATCTTGTAACATCAACAAGCTTGTTTATCATGTTTCATATGATCACAATGAAGAAAAGAACACCAGGCACAACAAATCTTCATGCAGCATCATGTAGATCTCCCACGGATTTTAATAGAATCAACCATATTCTTCAATATCTTCACAAAATCCATCAATAGAACAAATAAAGCAAAGAAGTACACCATCTTTGAATGGAAATACATCACATAGTATTCATCTTTAATATCTTCATAGTCTTCTCTCTCAATCTCTCATATACAATCACTCTGTTTCAGTAGAATTGACTATCTCTGACTCTCTCTCTCTCACTCCATCAATAATACATCATATCCTCACTACAATCTCTCAAAAATTACTCTCAATAATCACTCTTAGGTCGTGGATACCCCTCCCAAGAGGTATGTCTGATATGAAGGGTCACCAGAGCCACTACAGTGTCTCTTCACAGCTCACTACTGTCACTTCACTCTAGTCTTCTCTTGAGTCTTCAACAGCTACTTCTTCCACTTCTTTCAGCTCTTTTGCACTTGTATTCACCTCTTTCCAAGGCTAGAAAACTTTCCCAAAATCACACATACATTCCACAGAACACTTACAGAACAGTCTACAGAACAGTACCAGAACAGAGACAGTACAGAACAGAACAGAAACAGAACAGAAGCAGAAGCTCTACAGAAGACCTACAGAAGGTTACAGAAGATCATCAAAACCACATGAATCATTCTCAAACCATTCCAAACTCTCACAAAACATTCAATAAGCTTTCACAATATCTCATTCTTCATCAATCAATACTCCTTCCCTCCTTACAGAAGATAATCAGAACAAAACAGACCAAAACAGAGCAAAACAGAAGGTATACAGAACCATTCAGAACCTATTAGAACATCACAGAACCATCAACAAACATCATGAACTTCCAAAACACAATCAATATCATCCAAAACACTCTCAATCCACTTCCAAATCAACCAATCATCCCATAAAATCAACCATTCAGCTCTCAAAAACAACAAAAATCAGCCAAAAAACAAGTCATTTCAACACTCAACATCAAGGCAACTACAAGCCTTTTGAAAGAATTAAGTTTCTTGTGACTCAAGAACCAGTTCTCATAGTTCCAGATCTTCAAAAACCTTTTGAAGTTCACTGCTGCTTCTGGGGATTGCATTGGAGTTGTGCTTAACCAAGAGCATCATGTAGTAGCATTTGAGAGCCGAGCCTCAAGGATCATGAGCTACATGCTCCACTATATGAAAAAGAGATTATGGTGGTGGTACATGCTCTTCAAGTATGAAAACACTATTTACTTGGTGTAGATTTTGTTATTAAAACAAATCACCAAAGTCTAGAATACTTCCTCACTAAAAAAAAACTCTCAAAGAAACAAATGCGCTAGGCAAACTTCTTATCTATGTTTCATTTTCAAATCCTTCACACATCTAAAACTAAGAATGTGGCAGTTGATGCTCTATCATGGTAACCTCGAGTGAATGCAATCTCAATTGTTTACCATAATGAGTTCATGGATTTACCCAAAATTTATGTAGATGATTCCGACTTCTCAACCATATGGGATCAACTTAACTCAAGCCAGTCAATTACACCTTACTCGATTCGAGATGGTTATTTGTATCATCGTCAAGCAATTTCTATAGCATTACCATTGCGACACAAGGTAATGGATGAAGCACATGCATCTCCATATGCTGGACATAGGGTTACTCTACCCACTACTCAAGCATTGGAAATATATTTCTTTTGGCCCACTGTTAGAGATGACATTGAAAGATATGTCCACAAGTGTAAGATATGCCAAAAAGTAAAGTATGATAGGCAGAAACCACCTGGTCTACTGAAGCCATTACCTATTCCCAATGAGCCTTGTGAAAGTATAGCCATGGATTTTATCATGGAGCTTCCTCACACACAAGCAGGCAACGATGCAATCTGGACTATCATTGATAGGTTTAGTAAGCAAGCTCACTTTATACTGTCTGAAAGACAATCAAAGCCAATCATATGGCTAAGCTATTCATTGCTCATATTTTCAAGCATCATGGCATGCCTAAGTCCATTATAAGTGATCGAGATCCCCACATGACAAGTCTCTTTTGGCAAGCTCTCTTCAAGAACCTCAGGACTCATTTAAAGTTTTCATCCTCTTATCATCCTCAAATGGATGGGTAGAGTGGAAGTGCTAATTCTACTATTCTAGATCTTTGAAATCCTATGTCTCTGATAATCAAAGAGAAGGGGAAAAGTATTTTCTTTTAGTAGAGTTTGCATACAATAACATGGTGTACTCTAGTATTGGTAAGGCACCCTTTGAGATCATCTATGGCAAGCCTCATTTACTACCCATTCTTCTTATGAAGGATAAGTTCTTTGCAGCATATGAGTTTGTTAGAGACATTGATACAACTTTCACTCAAATAAAAGCTATTATCCAAAGGACATGAGACAAAAATAAACATGAAGCTGATAAGCATCATCGTAAGTTAGATCTCAAGTTGGGACAGAATGCTCTTCTTAAGCTTGAGAAGGCTCGCTTGAAAAAGAAGAAAGGTCAAAAGGGTAAAGTGGTTAAGCTTTCTAATTGCTATTGTGGCCCTTTCAAGATCACAAATAAGATAAAAAATGTGACTTTTTGTTTGGATCTACCAAGTCATTCGAACATTCATAATGGTTTTCATATAAATTTTCTACGTCCCTATGTTGGAGAACCTCCAATGGTACCAATCAAGGAAGATTTACCTGACATAGAAAAAAAAGAAGCGTTCCTTGTGTTGCCTGAAAGAATTTTACACCATCAGAACAATACTCTAAGGTCAGGTAAAGTATTACGGAAGTATCTGGTTAAGTTTAAGAATTATCCCCCATTGGATGCTTAGTTTATGACTGAGAGAGAACTACAAGACTTTCCAGATCTTCTTAAGGACTATGTAACCCCTCCACAATTAAGGTTAAAGTTGAGGTCAACTATTTAGAAGCTAGAGCAATGTCACTAAATTCATTGCTTATTATACATTATCTATTTAATAAATTTATGGCAATAAATTAATGACTCACGTTTCTTTGTGTTGATTATGATCTAGCATGGCCATGAGACCATTTAGAGACCAGTATTCCTAGTGCATCACTTAATGGGGTGATCAAAGCATTGTGACGGAGATATCTGGTACATGCAGTACAAGTTATGAAGGAAAAAGAAGTGTCTACCAAGTTTAAGAGTATACAAAATAACCTAGGAGTTACACATGAATGAAGTTGGATTGATTTCTAAGAAAAGGAAGTGCACTAGCATTGTCTTTATGTATTTATGTGTGCATCCGGGGACACCTGGAAATGCTTACTTGTATGTAATGAGCATTACATTCATTTGGGGTCATCCTCTCCCTTACAAGTCAAGGTTTTAAGATATTTCATTAAGAAAGATTAGAGGGGTAATTCTCTTTCTAAGAAAGATGAGAGACATGATCCTGTGGAAGTGAGGAGAGAAGTGATTTTCTCTTTCCAAGGTCTAAAATGACACAAGCTTTTGTGTGGAATTCAATCTTAAGGTTGAGGGCCAAGGCAATCTAATTAACTCTCCTTATCTATGGCTCAAGATGGTTGCATGACCATAAGTTAAGAGTACAGTTTTAAAAACTATTTTTCTTAAAATAGACATGGTGCATCCATTTGTAAAATATCTCGTGATAGAAATACGATCTCTAAAAACGGCCCACGAAAGTTATAAAAAATACCAAGATCTACAACTTTTGTGTTGGACGTTTTTTCATCCGAGAAATGCACAGAGAGATATCTTGAAATTGGTGTTGCAGAGTAGGTCCTGAAACAACCACATCTTCCATGAAGGTCAGCCTTTCCAATCTTGGCACTCAAGTCTCTTCTCAAGAAGAGAAGCTCTTGAAAGCCTATAAAAGAGGAGGCTCTCCTTGGGTGTGGGGGAGGTGAAGAAAGCATCACTTTGCATACATCTAAGAGGAGAAGATAAGGTGCAAGTGATGCAAAAGCTCTACTGAAATCAAGTTCCAAGAGGAGAAGAGAAGGTGCCAGTGCTACGAAAGCTCTACTAAAATCAAGTTCCAAGAGGAGAAGAGAAGGTGCAAGTGCTGCGAAAGCTCTACTGAAATCAAGCTCCAAGAGGAGAGCCCTATATATATTGTGTATAAGAGAAGGAGAGTCAAGAAGGATCAAAAGGTGCCAACTTCCAAGTTGTGCAAGTGTTAGCTGGTTGTATACCATGCAAGGAACTGTGATCTTGTTTCCAAGATCTACAAGTAAGAACTAGTTTATGTGTAATGGAGGAGCTTGCTCCTTGTCAATAATATAACTCCACAAGGTAGGGGACTGGCCCATCTTCCAGTCCCTAGTGTGTTGTCAATCTATATATATATATATATATATATATATATTCTCTCATTTGTTCTTTCTCTGTGCTAGCATAATATTCACCCTATATTATTTAAGTATATAAGAAAGTTGAGCGTGTATCTCGGATCTTATAAGAGTAAGGCAAAAGATTAGACAAATGAATTTTGAGATGAGAAAGCATCTTTTTGAGGAATTGATGCATCTAAGGAAGAAAGGTCTAATCTTTCTTTTTGAACACACTAAATGGTGCTCATAAGGAAGAAGAAGAACAATTGAATACACATATGCTTAGATTTTAAGAAGTTGAACAAGCAAACAATAAAGAACTACTATCCTCTATCCTTTATTAATCAGATTTTAGATCACTTGGCAAGGAGAGAAATGTACTCCTTCACCATGGATTTCTTTGTAGGCTATAATCAGATGGCCATAGCTGAGGAGGATAAGTTGAAAAGACATTCACTACAACCTTTGGTACCTTTGCATACCATGTCATGGCTTTTGGTCTATGTAGCGCTCCTAGGTCTTGGTAAAGAATGATTGACAAGATGTTTGCCAATATTTTCCCTAAAGAATTTAGGGTTTTTTTAGATGATCTGGGGGCAACTACCATGATCTGTGATAGATAACTCAATATTCTATGTAAGTTCTTTGAGAGTTGTCATGAGTACTACGTAGTATTGAATCCTTGAAAGTGTGTATTCGAGGTTCCTTACGCCTTATTGTTCCTTATGCCTTATTGTTGGGTCATGTTGTGAGTGTAGTTGGCATTTCCACTGAACTTGAGAAAGTACAATTAGCTATAAGGAACCCTGAATACACTCACAACATGTACTTGTGTCATTAGAACTAATTCCTTTAATTATAGCATTCTTGTTATTTTATGGCATATCTACAATTACAAAAAGCATGGACACATACATATACCACTCACACTTACTAACATACTCTTATCCAAGATCCTCATCCAAGCTTAGACACGCATTTCTACTTAGTTTATAGTGTAATGACACACACACGCACATTTTTATTGGTTGACATCTTGTTATAATGGAATTAATGCATTTATGTAGGCACTGTTATATTTGCAAATACATTTTCACTTACATGCATATCTAGCACATGACTTTTTATACAAAAAACCTCTATCTTCACATTTTTATTACTTGACATCTTGTTATAATGGAACTAATGTATTTATGTATCCAATGTTATACTTGCAAAGACTTTTCCACTTACACGCATATCTAGTACATGACTTCTTATACAAGCAAAACATGTATATTCTAATTGTTGAATGAAAGCTCTACACGCATATCTACTACATGACTTCTTATACAAGCAAAACATGTATCTTCTAATTGTTGAATGAAAACTCTATTTTGTGTGTGTGTGCGTGTGTGCGTGTGTGTGTGTGTGTGTGTGTGTGTGTATGTGTGTCCTCTTCTACATAGCTCTTAAGCTTACATAGACATACACATGTTTACCTCAATAATTGTATGCTTTAGATACAAACACTAACCTTGTTATAATATGCTTTGCAAAAAACTTGTCTACTACACTTATTTTGTTGACCTTAACTTGTAACATTGATGTATTGAGACACAGACTCTTACTTTTTATAATAGGAAAAGTAATATTAACTTGAAATTTTATAATCTATACACACATAAGTAAGCACATTCATAGCCCCCCTAATCTAACTCCCCTCTTCTAGTTACTTGGATAATTTTAATTCATTTTTTGATTACCTTTTCCCCCTCTTCCTTATTATATAAACCCCCTTATTAGTCAAATTCTCCCTCGTCCCTCTCAAGACCTTAATTCTCTTGGATGTCCTTCAATGTCATGCTTCCTCCCTCAATCTTCTCTGATGTTCTCCACATCAACATACTCTAACACTCTTGTAGAGGATTCTCACTATTGCTGCGTAATGATCACCATTTGCCTCTTGAAAATTCACAAATATAGCAATTATTAATATTATTAATTTTGAGATAATACATCTTCTTATCTCACACCCTCTATCCATGCTTTGTTGAATTATGAAAGCTAGATTTTGGGACCCTTTTTTGAAGCGCAAAAGCAGCCAAGAGAGACGTGAAAGACCAATTTTTCATAAAAATTTGAACAGTGGCAAATGGTGGAGAGCTGGAGTTTTCCTAGGTGGATTTTGATGCTAGGAACCCCATGCAAGTCTCTGTTCATCGATCGGAGTCCGTTTGACCCCCCATTTAATCCCTGCATGGTTTGGTATTCTAAAGCAACTATGTGATCTAGGAGTCGAAAAGTGCGCGATAGAGGCTCGGTTGATAGATTTCAATGCCACGAAGCCGTTGTCCACGAATCTTGATTTTGAGGCCGTTTGCACCCTCAACGGAGGTGGAACTACTTGCCAACCAATGTGAACATGAAAGATGTGAACTAGTTATTTTAATAAGGTTTAAAACCTAACAAATTGGAAAAACTTGACAATTGGGAGCAAGGGGGTGCTTTTTTTTTTTGCCCCATTGATTTGATGGATTGGGCCATTCTGCAACAACTGAGAGAATCATCAGGAATAGAGGGAGGCATGAGATCTATTAATTTTTTACTTCAAATCACGTGATTTCTCACAAAAAACAAAGCTATGAATAAAATTTTCAGTTTCTAGTATTTATCTCTCCTCTTGAGGTATGTTTTCATGCTTTAATCTATGTGAGAAGGGGATGGGTTGAGACGAGAGATATGGATTGTGGGATGGTTTTGGAGCATGAAGGAGAGTAGGAGTATAAGTGGTTGTTGGGAAGTGTCAATGGCCTTCCAATCATGAGATGCGTATGAGATAAAGTATGGTTTTATAAGTAAGGGATAGATTTCATCATTTTATGGTAGGACTTGTGATTGCCAATGGTTGAAAATGGTTGTTATTGGTTATCAATGTTGTGATCTATCAGAAATGTTAAGGAAATTTTAAAAAAATCAGTCATCTAATAATTTTTCCATAAACAGAAAAACCCACAACATTGCAGTTTTAAGGAAAATCATGGGTTTTGGGGGTTTTTTTATGTGTGAATGCTATTCTCATGGGATGAAATGTGGTATGAAAATGATTCTTAGAAATCCTAATCAATCTACATTAGTAAATCAGAAAATATCAATATTTATCAATAAATAAATAGAAAATATAGAAAAAATGAGAAAAATTAGGTTTTTTGCATCTAAAAAATAGAAAAATTCACATTTGTATTTGTGAATGTATGATAAGGCCAATGCATGAGTTTTAGCCTTAGTTTGTTCTTATCTTTATGTTAAAGTGAGTATCTATCCAATTTTTATGAAGGAAAAATACATTTAAATGTTGAGGATTTAAATGCATTTAAAAACCTTAAGGAAAAACAACCTTAATAAGTGATAGGGAGAAGGGGGATGTTAAGTGCTGATAATATATTGATTTCTAATTTTTTCTAATACATGGCATATAAGACACGCGGTTTTGAAAATTAAGAGGGTCTAGTAGCACGAGCATGCTCGATGGTGCTGATCCTATGGAATGCAACAATTATGTTTAGAGTAAAGGCATGAAAAGATTTTTTTTTACACCTTCACAATGCTGGTTGTTGATGAAAAATATATATTTGAGCACTATGAATCATTCACAATCGCATTTGCATTCACCACATGGTATCATCCTAGATGCATGGCAATTGTCTTCATCATAAACATTGACCCATGCTGAGAGTGTAAGAGGAAACATGATTCAGAATGTGTCCGTGTTGCCAACTCCTCCTAGTGTGACCATGCCTATGCCTAGTCAGATGACTCCACCAAGTGTTGGAGGCCAAATAGTAAATCGTAATGTTGTTCCAAGGAATTAGCAACTAATTCCCACTCAAGTGGTTAGGCCAATGGAACAATAGGTAGACGATCGTGGCAGTTATGAGTCAAGAGCCTCAAATGTCCTTGGCAAAGTTAAGGATATGATGAAGCACTGTACTGACATAATCACTGAACAATATAGGCAAATAGCTATTGATTTCAATTTCCTTAAGAAGTAGCAAAATTTGATCTAAGGGAGTCAAAACCCTAAAGAGGGTGCCCCCTCAAGATTTAGTGGTAAGTGGTGTGGGAGCCAACATTTCCTTAGAAATTGTCCAAATGCTAAATGTGACATATGCGGCAAGTCTGGCACTTAGCTAGTAGCTGTTGGAGTAATATTAGGCTCTCTCCAGTAAGGAAGTAAAGAGCCAAGTCCAATCAACCATCAAGCGCAAGGGAATAATCTCCACCATCAAGATAAGGGACTGAAACAAATATTGCAAAGAGGAAAGGTTGTTGTAGAGGAGCTACCTAGTGGCAATGGAGTCAGTCTTATTGAAGTTGTATGTGTCAATGGCATTGAAACTTTCAATCTACAGGTCATTATGAGAGGTCAAACGGGTAAAGATGGTGACAAAGGCAATGTAAAACGTGTCGAGGAAAATCCTAAGAAAGATGATAAGGGGACACAAGTCTTTAACCTTGATATGGAAGGTAGATCTCTTAAAGCCATTGATAGCAAAATTGACCCCAAGAAGGATAAGAAAATGCCAAAAAATAAGGAAAAATCCAAGAAAGAGGCACTAAGGACTGTTCAAAGACCAAATGAGAGAATGGTTTGGCAAGAGAAGAGAGCTATTGCTAGTTATCATGAATTAGATTTAGCAAGTTCTCTTTGCAAAGTTAAGTGAGATGTAAATCTCTTGTAGCTGATTAAGTTATTCCCAAGAGTGTGTAAAGAATTTAAGAAGATTCTACGTACTAGGTATATCATGGAGCCCTTGGGCATAGCGCAGGTAGGAGATGATTGGTTTGAGCATGTTGAAAAGCATTGTCCAAGGTTAGCAGCATATGTTGATGGCACATTAGTGAAACATGCCATTGTGGATATGGGATCCTCCATCAACATTATGAGTTGAGAATTGATGGAGAGACTAGGGTTAAAGATCCAAAAAGATGCCTCCATGATTCTCCGAATGAATGATGATAGTTTAAGGCAACCTGAAGGTTGCATCACTAAATTCCATGTAACTGTTGCTAATGTGGAATGTTCGCAAGATGCGGCCTAGCTATCAAGTAATGCTAGGTAGGCCATAGATATTACAAGTGAACTGCCAATTTAATATACCCACCACTGGCTGGTTGATGTTTGACAGAGGTGTCAGATGTATAGTAGTAGATGTCTACCTTGAATCTCCTCATGAGAGAGTTTCTTTATCCTCTACAAAGTTAGATATATTAGAGGATCCATCTACTAGTAGTGAGAAGTCATCAAGTGACAAATCCAACAAGGGATCCACTACAAAGGATATCTATCAGGTAACTTTGAATGAAATGATAGAAGCTGAGGATAGGATAAGAGATGCACTTGAGTTGAACTTTGGGATGAGGAATGATTCATGGCCAATTAAATTAGGGTCCATGCTTAGCTTGGAAGAAGAAAGGAAGGAATATGTGTCCTTGATTTAGAAATTCTGTGACATCTTTGCTTGGAATTATGACGAGGTGAGAGGTATTCCTCCCATCCCTAACTATTCATACAATTCTCTTAAAGGAAGGGAGCTGCCCTATGCAACAAAAAGTAATGCGTATGCCTTTCGAATTAAGGGATTGGCTATTTGAATTACAAAAATTTGGTATGATATTTTTTATCAAACTTGGCTTTGTGTAGTTTTTAGAGAGCATAATAATAAGTAGATAGTTACTATCCATTACCATTCATTGATCAAATTTTAGATCAATTAGCAGGTAGAAAAATCTACTCATTTATGGATTGCTTTACTGGACACAACCAAATGGCTATTGCAAAGGAAGGTAAGCTAAAAACAACGTTTATCAATGTTTTCAATACCTTTGCATATCACGTGATGGCCTTTCAGTTATGTAATGTGCCAAGGTCTTGGCAGCGTACATCTAATAAGAATTTTGGTGACATCTCCCTAGAGGAGTTGAAAGTTTTCATCGATGATCTAGGGGCAGCCACCACAAGGGAAAGACAACTAAGTATCTTAAGAAAATGTTTTGAGCATTGTAGGCAGTTCTGCATTACTTTTAATTCACAAAAATGTGTTTTCAGGGTACTCTACGAGCTGTTATACTGGACCATGTGGTTAGCTCAACAAGAATCATAGTGATTGCTTGAAAAGATAAAGATTATAGTTACTATGAGGCAAGCGTGCACTCCAAAAGATGTACACAGCTTTCTAATTAGTGACGTATTATTGGAGATTTATCAATGCACAAGCAGAAAGAACGTTTCTCAAACTTGTTATCTTTTAATTGTTTGTTTAATTGGAGTGAAGCATGTCAAGTATCCTTTAAGGATTTGAAGCAAGAACTAGCAAAAGTGCTAGTCCTAAAATCAACCATAAGGGGCGAGGTCTTCTATATATTTTTAGCAGCCACAATGCATAGCATCAACTCTACTCTTTAGCCCAAATTTGGGAGGAGAAGTGGTATCATCCAATAGCCTTTGCTGGCTTAAATTGGGGATATTTGAAATTAATTATACTTATATGGAGAAATTGTGCCTTGGAAAGGTTTTTGTAGAAAAGAAGTTTAGACACTATATTTGGTATTTTTTATGAAGGCGAAAGGACTTAGATTGTTGATGAAGAAGTTGCAGCCACATGACCATTTAGCAAAGGGGTTAATCACTTTGTAGGAGTTCAATTATGAGATTAAGAGTAAGCCACCAAAGCTACAGGGAATTCTAGAATGTCTTGTGGATTTTGGGGAGGAAAACAAATTTTGGCTAAAGGAAGTGATCTCAAAGGTTTATTCAAAATCGATAGAACTTCCATCCCTTCCTCGTATGCAGCTATAATGCATTTTCTCTATAGGAGAGGTTGGGGTTGCTCTATCAAAGTCGAAAAAGAGAAATATTAAGCAACAAGCACTACGCTTTTCAATTATAACGGATGTCTTGTATCGAAAAGCTGTGGATGAGATTTATTGCCATTGCAAGAAAGGAGGGATTGTACATGTTATACATTCTCTCTCTCGGCTTAACTTGGATTATTATAAGTACAAGTGAGCTAATCAGTATGATGTGGCGTATCAATGAAGACTGGGTCTATACTTTGTATTTTGATGGAGCTTCTAGAGGATCTGCTAAGCATGCGAGTATTGGTGTGTTCATTAAAGATCCCTGGCATAGGGTTGTTATGAAAATGAGAGTATATTAGGACACTCTTTCACCAATAATATGAAAGAATATAAGACCTACGGAATTGAATATAGCCCGATGTGGTAGTATCCACCAGTTATTGGTGAAAGATGACTCTAGTTAGTGATCAACTAGTTGAATGTGTAAGAAGCTGGGAAGAATAAGGATGTAGTGTGTAAATAATATTGATATTATGCCATGTCACACTGACATTGGTATAAAAGGACAGGACATGTAAATTTTCTCATCTTTTTGACACATTAATACATTACTATCCTTCTCTCCCATCTTGCTTACAGCTTCTATGGATTCTCTCTCTTTCTTGTCTTTCTCTCTCCAATTTTAGTATTTCTCTCTCCTCCTCACTCTCTTTCTCTCTCTTCCTGCAGTCTTTCTCTCTCTTCTGCACTCTTTCTTTCTCCTCTTTATCTCTCTCTAGTCCACTTCTTGACAAGTGGTATCAAAGCATTGGTCTTTGATCCATTTTTCCTTCTATTTTCAGTCTTATTTTTCTTCATCAAAATCAATTTCAGACAAGTACTGGACAAGAGAGTGACTAGTGGAGGGTTGCAGACCATCTACAGTTAGTAAGAGACTACATCTGGAGATCTCCCAGGTTAGATATGGCTACAAGAGACTAAACTAGTAGGTCATCATCAAAATTTCATGTAATCTGGAGGTAACTAGGGTAAAGGAGGGTTAACCGAGCTTAGTTTTGGAACAAACTATGGTTACTTTAAAAAGAGGGAGTTCTCTTTCCCCTTTCTTGGAGTTTCCTACAGATTTCATGGAAGTCTACCATCAAGATGTGCTCATCTCTCTCGAATCCCTGATCTTCTTGGCCAAGCACCATGTGGAATAGTTTCCCTGCTTCAAGATCTACAGGTTGACTACCTATTTGACCAAGATTGGCTCATCAATAGAGCCAAGAACATCCTCAAAAATTACGGTGCAATTTTCAGGCTGATTCTATCTTGTTCTCTGCATCATGTGCTTTAGCTCCAACCTCTGCACTCTCTTTGATCTTTGGAAAATGAAATCCTTCAGCAAACTCTCCATATTGAACTCCATTTGTGAACTTTCAGCCTTCCTATAAACCCTAGATGAAGAGTCCATGGCAGCCATGAAAGCTTTAGCCTAAGCTTTCATATCTCCACAATTTCTTGAAGAATCTTCATCTTTTCAGCCCGTGGGATCATTTCAGTAAGGATTCTTCAACAAATTGCAAGGATTAAGCATGATTGGTCAAAGCTCAAGAGCTTCCATGGAGCCAAAATTTGGGAAAAACGAGTTTAATGCTTCAATCTCAAGCATCTGAAGCTTCAAGATTGTTCTCAAGCATTAAATACACAAGTCTTGAAGATTATTATTGGCAACATTGGACCACCAGAGGCTTTATCAAGCATATGAGGATTGATCAAGTCATCATCAACCATGTCAAAGGTACTCTTCTTCAATTCTTAATCTCTCTCATTAATCCATTTGCTGAGCTTAATCCACTTGATTGAGAGATTTTAGAATTGAATAATCTCCATCAAACTTCAGTCAACTCTTGCTTGAGTCAATCCATTCATGTAATGCAATTTTTGCTCTATGCATATTAGTTCTAATCAATGAATTAGAGGCTTCAATCTGAAATTTCCAGCATAACATTTGAATCCAATTGATTAAATCTATTGATTGATGAGTTTGTTCACTCTAATCCATTGATTGGTTGAATTCTTTTACCCAAACTGAAATATTATAAAAAGGGTAAGTACTAGCAATCAGTGAGTCACTGAATTGCATTGGTAAGACCCTTATCCTATCCAAATTTTCAAGATTCTATCCAATTGTATCTCATAAAAGGGGCTGAATGAATATTTCAAAAATGCTGATTGATTAGACTAGCATACTACAGCCATGTTGATATACCCACCAAGGAAAAAGGTGGATGCTGGGGGAGATAGTGGAATAAAAGAGAGGTGACCCTCCCTCACTATTGAAGATCCCAAAGGGGTGCAACCAACTGACTGTGAAAGTACATGGATCTAGAGCATGGCAGTGAGTTATGGTGGATGGAAGGAGAAGAGTAAACTCATGATGGAGGAGACAAAGACACTGTTTGTTACACAAGTGAATTAGGTTCCAAGATTGAGACTTGGACTCATAAACACAATCTTGTGTATGTGGACAATGACACTGACACTTTACTAATAAGAAAAGAGTAATATCATTGCATTAAGAAAAGGAAGCAAGTACAATGCTTTATAGGAAAGTAGGAAACTGCAGTAGGCACCACTGTGCATATGGGATAGGTAAGCCTACATGTCCTTGGCCCTGAAGCTCCATACAAAGTGGCTGTCAGTGAGTGCGATTGCTAAATCTCAACACCCCTCCTCAATCACAACTAGAAAGGCACAAAGTATGTAGAGGCTGTAATGAGAACCACCTGCAAAGTGTGGGCACACCACAAACATGGTAGACACCAGAGGCTGTCACAAAAAAGGCTAAGTGTGGGCACCAAAACATGATGGACATCTAGAGGCTATAACAGGGGCCTCACAAAGTGTACAGGGACTGTAATGCCAAGTTACATGAGGAGTTTACAAAGCTTATGACAAGAAGCATTAAGGCAAGGAAATACAAGGCTTTTTAAAACAGTCTATCAGAGTAATGAGAGTAAAAGGATTGATGAGTCTTGTCCTTCCGATCCTGGTGGTCTTCATCTTCATCTTCATCTTCACAGTTGCAAGATAGGCCTTTTGGGACCTCTTCCTAGCATGACAAAACTTCTCAGTGTGTTTGGTCCTTTTGCAGAAGTCACAAATGAGTGGTTCCTTTTTTACCTTTGTATCTGTTGTTTACATATAACATTTGTTCATCCTTTGAACTGCTAGGCTCTTCTTTGCTTTTAAGTTTCTTTTCTTCTTCTAACAGAGAGGCTTTAATATCAACAAGTTGAGGATTAGGCATATTGGTTAGAGTGGTTGATACATTATCATAGGCAGGAGGCAGACTTTTTAAAAAGACACCAATACAAACATCTTTATCCATTTTTAGCTTTATCCCTGCAATTAGACCATACTTAGACGACTTTGACTGTGCACCAAATAAGGTATCCAATTTGTCCCAAGTGTCATGGGACGTGTCACAGGCATCCACATGATGGATGTAGCTGTCATCCAATTCTAACTGAATGATGGCTTGTGCCTTGTCATCATTCTTCTGACAAGTCACTGCAAGGTCCGCATCCCGAGGTTTCTTCTCTTTGCCATTGGTAATGGCCCAAAGACCCTTCTTTATCAGAATGAGCTTGATGCAGGTTTGCCAGGTGTGAAACCCGACTCCCTTGAACCGAGCATTTGGAGAGTCTTTTCCCATGTTGGATGGCTGAAGCAGCAGCAAATCAGCACCAATCTCTCAGATTTCAGCAGCAGAAGAGTTGGTTGTGTCACAAGACACAAGTGCTAAGAGCACTAGATGAGTGTCAATGGACACTATGTTTGTATCTTCTTCCTTGAGTCTTCCAAATCTGCAAAATTCTTCAAGATCTTCAAAATCCAAATCTTCCCCTCCTTGATTTGATGCTAGGAACTTCAGATTTAGTAGGCTTTAGCTTGGTTTAGTGGCAGGAGTGAGAAACTGAGAGAAAAATGAGCTTGGGAGATTTTGGCTATGGTGGAATTAGGGTTTCTGAGATAGGGGCTTGGTTTTTTAGCTGTTGTGAACTCAATACTTGATCATTTTCAAATTATTTTTTATGAAAATGCAGCTTATTTCAAGGGCTATCAAAGCCCCATAGCAATTGACCAGATCGTGGGCAGTACGGCACGCGCAGAGAGCTTAATCAGAAATGGCGCAAATCAGTACATGCGATGCCGATTTCTCCAATGCCGGGGGCCAAAGAGCAACAATGTGATCGATTGATGTGCTAGGGTGGAGCACATTGATCAGGAGAACAATCCCCTAGAAGGAAGCAGGAGCTGAAGTGGCCTAGTTGAGGAGTTATGGAAGATCCAAGTGAGGTAGGTCCTGTCTGGCTATGGCAGACACAGGGCAGAGATTGAGAATTTTCACAATGATGAGCTCTAGACAACCAAATCTCATGGATTGATGTGATATAGAGAAGCTTTGTGAGCTGGGGAACACTTTTTCAGAAGGAAGCTCCAAGAGATTTGACCTGTGGAGAGAGATCCACGACTTGAAGCAGGCTGGCTATGGCTGCCAAGGAAGGTCAAGTAGAGATGGAGGTGAGAAATGGAACCATAAACTTGACTTGAGTTGACCTGAGATGGAGATGAGCCGAGAGAGAGTAGAGGAGAGCTAAGCCATGCTCAGTTGAGCTCTGATACCATGTGAAAGTACATGGATCTAGAGCATGGCAGTGAGTTATGGTGGATGGAAGGAGAAGAGTAAACTCATGATGGAGGAGACAAAGACACTGTTTGTTACACAAGTGAATTAGGTTCCAAGATTGAGACTTGGACTCATAAACATAATCTTGTGTATGTGGACAATGACACTGACACTTTATTGATAAGAAAAGAGTACTATCATTGCATTAAGAAAAGGAAGCAAGTACAATGCTTTAAAGGAAAGTAGGAAACTGCAGTAGGCACCACTGTGCATATGGGATAGGTAAGCCTGCATGTCCTTGGCCCTAAAGCTCCATACAAAGAGGCTGTCAGTGAGTGTGATTACTGAATCTCAACACTGACCCGGGGGAAACTTTGCCCATCTCCTGGTGATTTGGAGCCCGTGTAGGGAGCTTGTCATGCCATTTTATTCCTCACATAGGTACAATGAGTGGAAAATTGAAGATTGAAGAGTTTCCAAAGGCTCAAGTACCTTCAGAATCAAAACAGGGTTAAACATGGATTTTATAAGACACTATAGGGCATTTACAGGTCCATACAAGTACAAATTTCATTATTGAAGTACAAGTGTAGGTACTACAGGGTACCCATAGGTCCTACTCAGCCTTTTACAGGGTTTGATAGCCATTTGGGAGGTTACTATTTTACCTTATAGGGTGTAAACAGGGCATTCACTGGTTAAAACAGGGTGTATGCCTGGACAGTTTAGACTCAAAGATTGAGTTGCAAATTTTTCTATCTTAAACATGTTATAGTCTACTATAGCTCATCTCAAAGAGGGAATTCTTAGCTTTGATTTGAACTAAAAAGTTTTGGAATCGGAGTTTTCTAGCCCAAGTTATAGCTATTTTTCTGACAGGGGGTACTGTAGGACTGCACTATTGTGGCAGGGCATAAATGAAAAAATAAGGTCCAAGATGATTATGCTCAGCAAATTAGAGATTCCATTCTAGATAATGTACCCCAAGAGAGCCCTGAGGAGCCTCAAAAACAAGCGGAAATTATTGTACTCAATGATACCTTGTGTATACATGAATGAAGGCATAGAGAACATCATGAGGCTCTATTATCAAGAATAGAGCAAATGGTTTTATCTACTGATCAAAGGAAGTCTTCCATTGACAAGTTAGTGGATTCAAAGACTTAAAAAAAGGCTTCTATTGACAAGTTGGTGGAATCCAATGCTCAAATTATAGCTCAATTCTCCCAATGGATGCAAATGCAAATGGGATCTAAAGAAGCGAAGGAAAAAGCTTATTCAAACAATGAGCTTTTAGTTCCACTTCAGCCACCTAACCAAAATGGTCATGGTCATGGAATTATTGGATGAAGAGGTATCCCAAATAGCCAATATGAAGTAGGTCCGACTTCACAAAGGCATGATGACTATTTGGGCAGTTTGAATGGAGCCAACACTCAAGCTTTTGGACTGAATACTCAACTTCCTAGGGTCCTCTACCAACGAGAAGATTGCATAGTGGTTCTCATCCACCTATTGGGAGATTTTCATCTCACTTTGGGGGTTCAATGCCTGGAAATCATGATCAATATATTTTGGGACAACAACCATTCCATGAAAGGGAACTAAAAGACAAGATCATTTTGGCCAAGTTCAATGGTCAGCCATCTTTACCATCTGATTTAGAGGAGTGGATCTCTAAACTAGAATCTTACTTTGACATATTTCTTAGAAGTAATGACATGAAGATTAATTTTGCTTCCTTGCACTTGGAGAGATTTGCACATACTTGATGGAGGTATATTAAAAAAGAGAACATACTTGTAGAGAATTGGGAAGCTTTCAAGACACTCAAGGTTGAAGTCTTTGTCTCCCATCTTCAGAAAGAGAAATTGGCACGGAGATGGTACGGTTTGGAGCAAAGAGGCCTAAGTGTAAGAGAGTACACTAACCAATTTCTCAACCTAACCATGTATGTAGAGAGCATCAGTGATGAGGCTAAGCTCCACAAGTATATGTATGGTTTAGAGCCATCTTTATCAACTGATGTCATGGCACAAAACCCTATTTCTCTCTTTAAAGCTATTGAGCTTGCAGAGCACTATGGAAGAAAATATAGAAGAGAATCTTCATTTCAGCCTAGTTTTGGATAGCCAAGGATTGTTTTAAAATAGGGACAAGTTGTAACATTTATGGTAGCAATCATGTGCCAAATGGGGGCTTAAGAGTACCAACTTATACATCGTTCAATGCTTCAAGACCTCAAAGCAATTTCAAGACAGCAACAAGCAGTCCTAGAGTTTAATTGAAACAAGGGGACAACAAGCCTAAATCCATTTTAGCCAACATGAATCCTAAGTCTATCCCTATGGATCTCAAAAAGAAAGAAAGGAAAAAGGCTTATGTTTCAAGTGTGGGGAAAAGTATACGCCTGATTATGCCACAAAGTGTATATATAGAAATATCAAACCCAAGCTTCAGAGTATGTTAGTCTTTGAGGTTCTTGAAGATGAGATTGACGAAGCTAATGCAATCGAAGCTAATGCTGAAAATGATGATCTTGAGGAAGAAGTGGGCAAGAGTATTTTTATGATCCAGCTGACTCTTTTCCTTTTGATCCAGGTGGAAGTGTTTTTTTTAAAGCTAGTGGGACTTGTCATGAGCCATTTGCTGCCACTAGTTTTTCCATTTCCATGGATGCTTGGACATGTTCTGCGAGCCCTAATACACTCCGTATGAAGGGTAACATCCATGGAAAGGCAGTGTTCATCTTGATAGGTAGTGGCAGTACATGTAGTTTTATGAATTAGTATGGACAAGCTAAATTGTATTCCCATTGATTTACATCAGCCCATTAGAGTTCAAGTTGCCAATGGTGAAGAAGAAATCAACACACAAATATGCCCATAGGTTTCTTTATAGCTGGCTGAAAATTTTGAAGAAAAAGCAAACCTAATTACTTTGGAAATGGAGCCTATAAAAATTTTACTCGGTTGTGATTGGTTGATGACATTAGGAAAAATCACTATGGATTTCTCACAGTTGTATATGGAGTTTATCTTCAATGGACAGCTCATCCATTTACAGGGATTTCCTAGTAGATCATATGTTTAGCTTATTACCATTCAACAACTCAAAAGGGAGTACAAGAGGCATTTGCAAATATTTGTTTTTCATTTGAATTAAAAGATGGACGATCAGCCTAATAATTCAGCAAGTCATCTAGCCTTGATAGCTCGTCTTGAGGAGTATAGGGATTTTTTAAAGGTGCCTACTTCATTGCCTCCCAAGAGGGTAGTAGATCACCCTATTGATTTGGAGCCCAACTCAAAGAAAATAAATAATCCACCTTCCAGATTATCCAAATGTGAGTGGGAGGAAGTAGCCAAGCAAATCAGGGAGCTTCTTGAGATGGGATTCATAGAACCAAGTTCTTCACCTTATGCATCTCCAGTTTTGTTAGTCAAAAAGAAAGATGGATCTTTCAAGATGTGCATTGATTACAGGAATCTTAATAAGATCATAGTGAAGCATAGATATCCAATACCCAGGATTGATGATTTGCTTGATGAGCTCAAGGGGGCTCGATTCTTTATGAAGATTGATTTGAGGTCAAGGTATCATCAGATCTGCATGTGAGAGGGTGATGAAGTTAAGACTGCTTTCAAGACTGATTGTGGGCTCTATCATTTCTTAGTGATGCCATTTGGACTTACAAATGCTCCAGCTACCTTTCAGAGCCTAATGAATAAGATTTTGCAGTCTTTCCTCTTTCAGTTTGTCTTGGTGTTCTTTGATGACATTTTGATTTACAGTAAGACTTTACAGGATCACTTAGCACATATGAGGAGGGTTTTTTATGTATTGAGACATCATAGGCTTTTTGCTAAGGAGAAGAAATGTTATTTCATGGAGACTGAAGTGGAATACTTGGGACATATTGTTAGTGAGAAAGTAGTACATGCTGATCCCAAGAAGGTGCAATGTATCAAAGATTGGCCAACACCCACTACTACTACTTCTCTTAGAGGATTTCTTGGTCTATCTTCATTCTATCGCTAATTCATCAAGAATTATGCAGCTATTGCAGCTCCTTTGACTAACAGGTTGAAGAATGAGGCTTTCTTTTGGGATGCTCTTGTAGATAGTAGCTTCAACCAGTTAAAGGGACTCCTCACTTGTGCTCCTATCTTAGTATGCCTAGACTTCTCCAAAGAATTTACCATTCAGTGTGATGCCAATGGTTGTGGCATTGGGTCTATTTTGTTACAGGAGCATAGAGTGATTGCCTTTGAAAGCCGTAAGCTGACAGATAAAGAAATGGCCATGAATATTTATGATCAAGAGATGTTGGCTATCTTGCATGCAATAAAGAAATGGCACCATTATTTGTATGGCAGCCGATTCAAGGTCCAAAGTGATCACAAGATTCTTAAGTATTTACTTACCCAGTCCAATCTTATTCCTAAGTAGCATAGGTGGGTAGCTACACTACAAAAGTACAACTTTGACATTACTCATACGAGAGGTAAAGACAATATAGTGGTTGATTCTCTTTCTCTTATGTGGGCTTGCAAAGTTTCAACAATGACTGAATTACATAGTGATTGGATTGAAGACCTACAAGAGGCTTATCTTTTGGATGAAGAGCTCAGCCATACTTTTCAGAAATTACAGCAAGGTTTTATGGAAGAGAACTCGCATTATTAGCTTAAAAATGGCTTATTTGGTTAAATGGTAAGATTGTCATTCCTTCTACCTCTTCTTTTACATGGAAAATTATGGAATAACTATATTCTTCACCTTTAGCTGGACACCTTGGAGTTTTCAAGATCTATGACAGGATCAACAAAAGTTTTTATTGGAAAGGGCTGTGGAAAGATGTCAAAGACTTTTTCATGAAGTCTATGCCTTGTCAATAGAATAAGGATAGCACCCATAAGCCAGGTGGTTTGTTGCAGCCATTACCCATTCCTATAGGAAAATGGATGCACATTACCATGGAATTTATTACTAGATTGCCTACTACCAAGAAGGGATGGAATAGTATATATGTGGTGGTGGATAGACTCACCAAGGTAGCCCATTTCATTCCAACCAAGACCCAGTTTAGTGCCTCTCAACTGGCAAGTCAGTTCATGGAGCATATTTTTAGACTACATGGATTACCACAAGTGATTGTTCATGATAGAGACTCAAAGTTCATGAGTAACTTTTGGCATGCGGTATTCACATCTATGGGCACTAAATTGGCTCCTTCTACAGCCTATCATCCACAAACTGATGGACAGACAGAAAGGGTAAATAAATGATTAGAGACTTATCTTCGCCATTTTTTCTATGATGTCCAAAATTCATGGGATTCTTGGTTACACTTGGTTGAGTTTGTCTACAACAACTCTACTCATGCTAGCATTGTAGTTTCACCCTTTGAGGCTATGTATGGCTATAAGGTGCCCTTACCCACCGTCATCTTTAATGAGAGAATCAATCCTCATGGGAAAGAAGAGTTGGAAAGAATACAAACCCTTCTTCAGCAGTGTAAGATGAATCTTAGGAAAGCTTAAGACCAAATGAAGATGTATGCTGATGAGAAGAGGCGGCCTTTAGAGTTCCAAGAAGGGGAATCAGTTTTAATGAAGGTGCCCAAGTCTACATACTCTACTTTGAAAGATGGATCTAGTAACAAACTTGCTCATCGATTTTATGGCCCCTATCGGATCTTAAAGCGCATTGGAGACTTAGCATATAGATTGGAGCTACCCTCTTCCACAAAGATTCATAAATTTTTTCATGTTAGTCAGCTCAAACCTTTCTATGATGATCCGGTTCATACAATTGATGAGCTGCCACCTATTGATGAAGAAGGTCTTATTCAGTATATCCCTAAGACTGTCATAGGTCAGCGTGAGAAGAAGCTTTGATCTCATTATATCATGGAATATTTAATCAAATGGAGAGGTTTTTACCACCTCACGAAGCTTCTTGGAGGCCTGATTCTATATTGGATGAGTTTACATTAGTGGCTGAAGCCTATTGATTATGGAGCTAGTTTTGGTGCAAACCAGGTCAAGATAGCACGTTGTTTTAGAATAGTTTTTATTATGCCCAATTTTCAGAATTAAGCCACTTACATAGGGTCAAATTAATCTTCAAGAGCTACGTTTTGACATGTGGTACGCCTCATTTGGATACTTCTACTAGCAGTTATGGCAGATTTGGTCCAATAGGGTCTGTTTTCATAACAAGCTGTCTACTTCATTTTGAGTTCATCAGTTGAAGATTTTATGGCTCCATATACTTTTGAAGCATTCATAATCATGTATATAGCTGAGGTTTACTCTTGTTCTTCCATTCTATTCCATATGATTGGTCATTTTTTATTTAATTTCCCATTTGTAAAGTTGTAAAAACAGAGTAGTACTCTATTCTATCCATCATTTTCTAGTATTTTAAGTTTGTTATTTAGGGCAAAAACCTTTGGGATGGGATGGATTATAAGAAGCTAGAAAGAATAAGAATTTAGTGTGTAAATAATATTAATATTATGCCATGTCACACTGACATTAGTATAAAAGGAGAGGAGATGTAAATTTTCTCATCTTTTTGGCACATTAATACATCATTGTCCTTCTCTCCCATCTTGCTTATAGCTTCTATGGCTTATCTCTCTTTCTTGTATTTCTCTCTCCAATTCTAGTATTTCTCTCTCCTCGTCACTCTCTTTCTCTTTCTTCCTGCAGCCTTTCTCTCTCTCTTGCACTCTCTCTTTCTCCTCTTTCTCTCTTTCCAGTCCACTTCTTGACAGAATGGGACCTATAATGTGCGGGATCCCATCCTATGAACGTACCATCATACAGCCTTGCATATGGGAGATTTTATTTTGGCAAGCTTTCATTTTTGTTCTTTTGCAATCAGTCCTTTTTTTTAATCTTTTTCATGCAATGTGTTGATTCTACAAATAAATATCTCTATACAACATACCCCCACGTGGTAGTATCCTAGGTCATATATGATTTGCATGCATACATTCATAGCATGATTAGCAATTCATAGTTATACAAAAACTATAGACATGAAGTGACACAAAAAGAAAATAGCAATTCTTCACTATTGCTAAAAGAGTATGATGCTTTGCATTTACATGAACACACATCAAGAAAGAGAAAACCAACATGGCATATTCTCAACACAACCAACCAAATCAAATATCTTAATGCATGCAATCTCTTAGGTAGAGTATCCTTTGTGTAGCGAACATTTTTTAATACGATATATCAATCACCCTCACTTGGGCTCCCAAAATGAACTCACCTATATGCTTTGGAAGCACATAGTGACCAAGAATCTCTAGTTGGCCAAATACTCATAGCAAGATCCATGCAACACGTAACTAGACGCTATTAGAATATGTTCCACTTGGGAATAGTCATATCCTCTAAAAGAAACATTATAGTCATGACAAATGAGAAGTGATTTTGATGTAAACCTTTTATGTGAGAAAAAAACATTTACCCAATGGAGTGGAACCTAAAGCATCCACAAGCAAGCTTGTATGAAAATCTACAAATATCAATTAAGCTACCTCTTGACATGGAACTCCATCTTTGCTATAAAAATGTGTCTTTTGTGTTGCAAAAAAATGGTTCATGCTATTCAGAAAACAACACATAGTTGTTGATGCTAAGTAAACAATGATACAATGCTACATTCAACATGTAAATTGATGTCCTTGCAATATGTGATTGTCATCTTTACATATTGAGGGCAAATCTATCAATATAACTCAAGTCTAACTCACATCCACTAGCAAAGCATCAACATATATTTGATACTAGAACCTTGTAAAAATTATTTCAAGTAATATATTTTTAATAATCATATATACAAGTCTTCACAATGGGCAACAAAAAAACACATGAATTTTAAGCTAATATAAGACTACTCACCTACTAAACAAGTCATAGGTCACCTCTCCCAAGTCTTTCAACCAAGAGATGACTTTGCAACAAAGGAGGTGGTGGATGCCATAGAGGACTCTAACACATTTTTTCTCTATGGACAAACATTTTCCTCCCATGCCATCAGTTTCCTCTCATGTAATACTGGAGAATACATAGTATTCTTGCCATGGATATCAATCCACTCTCTTGTGAATTTTTGAGCTACATCTTGCCAATCTCTTCTCTTTTATAGATTTTACTATCCATTTACAACATTCTCGATGCGTGCAATCTCCTTTAAAATTTTGGATAGAAACTCCTTGGTCAAGAGAGCAATTTCTAAATATTAAACCAACCACCCAACCTTGGGCTTTGACATGGAGTTTAAGGTAGAAAAATCAATAACATGAATAGGCTTTCACTCATCATTCCATCCATGTTTCATAATGACCAAAGCACTTACCATGAGAGCAAACTAATGCATAAGTATCATAATAAATGAACCACCCTCAGTTGGTAAAATTTAAGGTGAAAAGTTTAGAACAAATGCTCCTTTCATCAAAGCCAGTGTTTTAAAGTTCAAACTTGAGAAGTAATTTAGATACAAACGTGTAAATCACATGTTTGGTTGAGAACACAAGCTTTGGCATCTTTTCTAAAACATCTAAATACTTCATCGCATCCAAGAGATGTACAAAAGTCTACACATTTTACAAACACCTAACAATGGCACATACATATTTTAAGAAAACACTAAAGTACTTGTAACCCTTATCTTTGAGGTGCTCCTTTTCCACTCTTGTAGCCTTCTCTAAATGTTTTTTCCTCTCCACCTCATCTAGACCAAGAGTCTCAAGCTTCACAATTTCTTTTGAGATGAAGGCATGGAATTCATCCTATCATTTCAAAACAAAAACTATAGCTAATGATAGAAAAACATCTTCCATACAAGAGAGTTAGAGATAGAAAAACATCTTCTATATAAGTTGAGATATTAAATCACAAGGAGAGTTATAACATGGAGTGGACCATGATAATTCCTTGCCCCTATGCTCATCTCAACCTCAACCCACTTTCTCATGTCTAGACTCAATCTATCTAGAATGGAATCTTTGTTTGCATTACCAAAATTTTGGAACATATACACCTCATGTGCAATATTTGGAGTAACATGCGCTCTCGAAATACTATTGGAAACAAACATAGGCATAACATGAGAATGTAAGCATAAAATTTTCCAATGAGGAGCATTTTTGAAGGAATAAGATTTACGGATGAATGGTATCCAATGCAAGTAGAAGATTTACTTTGCCTTTGGCACCTCAATGAATTGACATTGTAGACTAATATGGTAATCAACATTATCAAAGTACTCTAGAATTGAGAACCAACTAACATAAGAATGGGATACAAACATTTAATGCTTGCATGTATAATGGACAAAGTATAAATTATTACTTACTTCCATACCAAACCAAAAGCTTCTTGCCACTCTCTCCCAAGATCCCTCACAAGCTCCTCGTTTCTTTGATGTCAAATCAGACACTAGTCATCTAGATTGCTATTTGTCATAGGCATGGTCTCTCCTTTGGGACCTACAACTCACACAAGGACGTGTCCTATAATCTCAAGATAACTTATGGAATCAAAGGATGGAATCAACCACTAGGCATCATCTAGGGTAGATTTGACAACCTCATGAGCCATCAATCTACAAAGAGGAATAGGAGGAGGTATTCTTTTCCAACCTCATCCTCCCCTTGACCACTATCACCAATCACCTCGTCATTATCATCTAGACTCGTGGTGCACATTAGTCTCTATAAATAAAAATGTTACTAAACAATAATGAAAAATAGCATAATTAAATCAATCACATATTAATGATTAACAGTAAATAAAGAATCATGTATAAATGAAATGAATATATAAGCGACTACCTATGTGCTCAACAACTTTGTTAATACTATTGGAGTGCTCAGCTACATGTGCTTCGCCTTCATCGTCAATGAAGTTACATTTCTTTCAACCACTTCCTTTCTTTGTTGGAGGAGTGTCCAAATGTCTCACACATGATGATCCTTCTTATCTATGATCTGCCTACGAATACATCGTGAATATAGCTTCATGCTCATTTTACGACCACTATGAGGTGAGACATCTCTCTCTCTCTCTCTCTCTCTCTCTCTCTCTCTCTCTCTCTCTCTCTCTCTCTCTCTCTCTCTCTCTCTCTCTCTCTCTCTCTCTCTCTCTCTCTCTCTCTCTCTCTCTCTCTCTTACCAAGCACTCTTTTAGGTGCCATAATATGCAATGTAAGCACAAAGCATAGAAAAAGTTAAAGCCCATCATTTTACTACTCTATCAAGGTTTAAATAATTTTTGAGACTTTGTTTCATATAAATAATGGATAAAGCAATATGGTTTGTGCCACTTATGGTGGTAAAACAAGAACAAACAATTGAAAGTTTGTGTTAACTTGAAAGTTCAATGCAAGTATAAGATTTATCATTTCTAGATGGATTAGTGCCTGTGATTAGATTTAAAGGGCTTAAAACCATTCTTCTAAATGTTATTAACTTATGTTGGTCAAATCTTGACAGAATTCTATTAGTAACTTGCACTAAAATGAGCTTGAGAGTGCCATGATTAATTTTCTTTAACCCATCTTTCTTCACTATTTTAAATACCTATAAATATTTTTTTTGAGCCATTTCATAACATCCATGAATTCCTTAAGGGAAAAAAATTCATGTCATCTCAACGTTGGATGGTTTGCAAGAAGCTTTTCCTCCTTTGGATTGCATAGCATTTGGCTTCACCCCAACCGATTCTTGGCATACAATACTCAAAATATGATTTCCTCATATCCACTTTAGATAAAGCCTCCAATTCAAGATTATTACATAAGAAAACTCATGCATAATTGAAAAAAATTTCTATTATGTGAATCCCTCCGATCAGAGTGGGTGAGAGCTTACCACTATATTCTCGCAATTAGCCATTAGTATATATATTATTCTTGATCCCTTCATGTTTGCTACAAGCTTGATGTGGCTAGGTTCTACCTAGAAGCTCTAGATGGTATCCATGTCTCATGGCTAAAACCACTAGTAATGCATCAAAGAAAAATGCATAACCTCCCACCATCCATACAATATTTAAGACACTATTCAACATATCTTCATGCTCCAATTCTTGCACTCCTACACACTACTCCTATTGACAAGAGTGCTATGTTACACAATTAATATTATTGCATGATGCTGCACATGAAAATTTGCTTAGAATCACTATGATCCATGTACAACTATGTAATCAAACAGTCCCCTAAGCTTCTAACAACCACTCTACCTTGCAATCTTGCTTATCCACTAGCTTTTTTCACCCTTTTGTTATCTTTGCATATTGTTCTCCTTGCTATCTTAGATCACATTCTACATGATTGATGAAAGAAACCATAAGTAGTTGTGCTAGAAAAATCAATTACTACAAAAATTGACAAAAAATGGTTCTCATTCATAGGCCCCTCATTCCTAAGGACCTTTGAAAGCTAGTCTCTAAGGGATCTTAGTTATCAATGAGGTGAATAGTGCAATATTATCCTTTGATCAAGAGTGTTGTCCACACAACTTGTCATTAATAGAAAAGAAACCATGGGATGCATGTAGCCTCCTCCTCATATATCATAATAGCAACCACTTTCTTATCTCTTAGTAAGGGGATGCCACTATAAATTTTAGATCCTTCTAAGCTTATGGATTGAATTGATAGCTATAGCTAAAACTCCTCTCGTAGGTTGTTTGTAGTACACATTTTTGATAGCCAACCTCATTATGAAGCTTTCCCTAGATATCCTCTTCAAGACTTCTTATGTATATTAGATACAAATGATGATACAACAACAAAGTTCTATCAACACAACAAACTAGCAAGGTAGAATTTAGCTTGGGTGGCAATTCTTCCAAAATGAACTTCTAAATTATGAACCTTGGGGCTTATGAGTGTTTGCTAGAAATGGATTTGCTAATTCCATAAAATGCCCATATCCATTTTGGAAAGGGCCAAATCACATTACAAAACTCAAAGGGAGAATAAGGAACCACTCAAGGAGAAGTAGGAAACCCTAAGGTTCAATTAGCTAAAGTTATGCAAATAGTAAAGGGACTGAAGAAAGGATTACCAGTCTATCTAATTAAACTCAACAAGGCTAAGCAAGATAGTGAAGCCAAGGATCAACCATCTTGGCTAAAAGAATATGCGGATGTTTTTCCAAAATGCTTGATAGAGCTCCTACTAGCAAGGGAAGTAGATTATGAAATTCAACTCATTCCAAGCATTGCCCCCGCCACCAAACGGCCTTACTGAATGTCAATTCCTGAAGCCATTGAGCTGAAAGAACAACTCAAGTAGCTATTAGAACAGGGATACATCCAGCCAAGTAACTCACCATGGGGAGCCCCAATTTTATTTCATAAAAAGAAAGGCAGAACACTCCACCTTTGTATCGATTACCGTGGATTAAACCAGGTGACAGTGAAAAACAAATATACAATTCCCAGGATAGATGAGTTTCTTAACTGACTCTAGGGAGAAAATGTCTTTTCAAGTATCATTCTCAAAGGGTCATTATCCAATTCCCAAGATAGACCAGTTGCTTTTAATACAAGGTTGGGTCATTATGAGTTTATTATGATGTCGTTTGGGTTAATAAATGCTCCTGCCACATTCAATAGGTTGGTGCAAGACATTTTCCAACCCTACCTTGATGACTTTGTCCTCATCTCCTTTGATGATATCCTAACGTATTCCAAGAATGAAGAAGAGCATGCACCACAACTATGAACAATTGTTGAAACAATGAGGGCCCACAAACTATATGTTGAAAAAAAGAATGTGCTTTCTTCAAGAACCGAATTGAATATCTAGGATTCATAGTATCAACATATGGCATTTTAGTGGATCTTGCCAAGGTCCAAGATGTACAAGATTGGCCACCCTCAACAATGGTCAAGAAAGTGCAAAGCTTTCTGGGGCTAACGGACTGGTATAGAGTCTCCATTGAAGACTATGCCTCAATCACCGCACCTCTCAGTGACCTTCTAAAAAAGAAGGTCTCCATTACATGGGCATCCACCGAACAATCTAGCTTTGAGAACCTTAAGCAAAGTTTGTTAACCGCCCCTATCTTAAGTCTACCAGACCTTAGCAAAGAATTCAAAGTCGTAATTGACACAACCTCTCTTGCTTTGGGTTGTGTGCTTATGCAAGAAGGACATTAGTAGCCTATGCTTCAATAAAATTAAAGATCCACGAAAGAAACTATGTTGCACATGATCTAGAATTACTTGTTGTAATCCATGACTTTAAACTATGGAGACATCACATGCTTGGTAATAGGATTTCTCTAGTCATTGATCATAAAAGCCTAAAGTTGATTTTTACTCAGCTAGATCTCAATATGAGACAACATCAATGGATTGAGCCCTTGCAAGAATTTGACTTTGAAATCAAGTATAGACTAGGAAAGGAGAATGTGATTGCAAATGCCCTAAGTTGTAAATCATTCCTTAATGCTCTAATCTTAAAAGAACCCTCTAGGGTTGGAACTCTTGCCACAATGATTTCATTGCCCAGTAACCCTCTCATAGAAATGGCTAGAGAAGAGGCAACGAAGGATCCAAGCTATCAGAACTTGTTAAGAGAAATTTCTGTCAAGGATTCAAATCCAAAACTCAAGAGAAAGTATTAAGACTAAGAAGGATCCAAGATATCAAAACTCAAGACTCAAGAGTTTGTTCTAAGCTCTAGGAGCCTAGCTCTGCTTCAGTACTACTTACCATCCCCAAATCAATGGTCAAATAGAGCGGATCAACCAAGTTATTGAGGACATACTGAGGGATTATTTGTATAAGGGAACCCAAATGGTGAATCCAATACCTACCCTTAGTTGGATTTTCCTACAATGCATCATACCATCAAAGTATTAAAATGACTCCTTTTCAAGCACTATATGGGCAAGATTGTCTTACACCATAAAATTTTTCCGATCTTACCCTATGGGTAGAAGCATCTAGGAAAATGCTAGAGGAAATGGATCAGCAATAAGTGAAAGCTATAAGGCAAGATATTGAAGTTGCCAAGGATCGACAGAAGGCATATGCCAATCAATGAAGGCAAGAATGCATCTTCAAAGAACATGGTATGGTTTTCCTATGAGTTCTCCTAAAGAAAAGTCTCTTATCTTTGGGGGAATTCAAGAAGCTAAGTTTCAAGTACTGTGGGCCATATAAGGTGCTAAAGTGTCTAGGGCCAAATGCCTACAAGGTGCAACTCCCTAATAACTTGAAAGTACATGATGTATTTCATGTCAATCTATTGGAAGCATATGTTCCTAACCCAAACCATGTACTAAACCACCAACAAATTGTAATACCCAGTCCAAGAGTCCTTGAACTTCAACTAGAAAAGATACTTGACATGCGAGAGAAGACTCTAAGAAGCAAAACCCTTAGAGAATATCTCGTCCAGTGGAAAGACTACCTTGAAGAGGAGCCACTTAGATTGACCATGAATCACTATGTCGTCAATATCCCAAGTTTCATTCTAGATGAGGACATCTTGATTCCTCTAAGGGAGAGAGGATGTGATATCCTGACTTTAATTTAAAATCTTCCCGACTTCCAGAATGGACTTGAAGAATCCTAAAATCATTAAATAGAGAAGATCTTGAGTAGAAGGACCCAAGGATTGTAACCCCACATTTTTTCGGATTAACAAAGACGGTAGCCATCCATCACGCAAGTGACTACGCAATGAGAGTTAGGAGCCATAAGTCAACTTTGACTACACACATTTAAAACTTGGTAAGTAGAGATAAATCACAAAATCTTTAAGCATGAAACCTTAAAAAGCTTGAGAAAATAGAAATAAGAGAGGAAGATGACGATGATCTAGCTGCCCCCTCCCTTTTTTATGGAAAAAAATGGTGCACTATCCCCCGCTATTCGGCATCTCCAATTCTAACCTAAAAGCCTAAATTCAGCTCAAAGATTCAGCAAATAACTCTAGTAATCTCCCCCTCTTCTCAATTTGACAAGAGGCTTATGATGAAGCCAAGATCATCCAAGAGCTAGGAGAATTGGTCATGGCATCTCTGACAACCTCTCTGGACCTCAAAGATCAAATCGCTAGCATCAAATTACATCTTGGAAGCTTCAGATTGCTGATTTTGTGAAGATCCCCTCCATAAAGGGCTCTTCTTCTTAGCCACAACCCTTCTTCTTCAATTGAGCTATAAATACTAGGCATGGAGAGTCGTTGAGGGGAGTCCAAGCAAGAGGGGAGAGGCCCTTCTGAGGAGTATAGAGCAAGAGGGAGTGGGGCAAGAGAAGTGCAAGCACAGGAATTTCTTGTGAAGAAGATAAGGAGGATACTCTCCAAGCTCTCAAATTCAATTCCTCCATCCCTTCTATCATATTCCTCTGTGGAATCAAGACTCTTCTCGATTTCTCAAAATTGTTGGTGATCACCTTTCATGGGCCTCCCCTCCCCGTCAATCAAAATTCTGTCAATCTAGTTACCCCCAAGCTCCTTCACCAAATTCCCATTTTTATGATCTTGCAATTAAAGACCATGGCCTTGAAGAAGAAAGTTACAAAGGTCACGAAGGCAAGAGATGCCAATAATGCTGCAGACACAATTACTACAAACAGAATGGCAACTACGAGGATTACAAATGAAGCCGTGAATACCATTAACCAAGCACTCATCATGGATCCTTAGGTACTATTTTCCTTAAGTAAAAATAGCTAGATGACATTTATCCCATGAACATGCAACAAAAGATGCATGCGTAAAAGTAAGATCTTTATTGGATTCCTGCATATAATCTCTTTGAGAAATACTTAACCGTGAATTCCAAGGGGTAACTTGGGTCTGTACAAGATGAATCTAAGCGAGTACAAGGAAGGTACTTTATCCCTTTAAAAATTAATATTTATAATTGTTGTGTTGATCAAATGAAATTTTTGATGGGTAATCACAGACGTTAATCTCCAGTATATAAGAGCCTTGAGATGAATTGCCAAAGGATACTATTTGTAATCAAACTAGCCAAGATTTTCTTTTATTGTAGGCAAAGACCCATAAAACTCCAAGGGAGTTATCTCAAGTATGAAATTCTTTCTTAGATTTAGTCCAAACTAATCCCCAAGGAAGGGGAAATCCAGGAAGACTATTGGAAGGTATTGCCACTTACGCTAATTTTTCCACTTATGCTAATTTGTCTCAATGTTATTAAGTATTTTCACTTACGCTAATTTTGCTACTTATGCTAATTTGTCTCGATGTTATTAAGTATTGCCACGTATGCCAATTTTGCCACTTATGCAAATTTGTCTCGTTGTTATTAAGTATTGCCATTTATGTTAATTTTGTCACTTATGCTAATTTATCTTTATGTTATTAGGTATTGCCACTTATGATAATTTTTCCACTTATGCTAATTTATCTCAATGTTATTAAGTATTTTCACTTACTCTAATTTTTCTACTTATGCTAATTTTTCCCGATGTTATTAATTTTTGGAAAGAAAAGATTAGTCTTGGAAATAAACCTGTTAGAAATTTGAGTATAATGCATTTAAAATAAAGATATTTGTGATTGCAAGCTAGGTACTGATCTTTTCTAAAATCATCAGGCTAAAAGATGGATGACTGAGTTCAGATCACTCACTGAGGCAATATTCTGGTGAGCATAGAACGGTAGATTGAGACAGTGTTCCTAATGGTACTAGACCTCCCCAAGACAACGTGAATAAAGCCTACTCTAGGGGTTTTTCTATTTTGTTTCACGTTAGTGAGAATAGACCAATCATGTTGCGAAAGGTCTTGTTGTAGGGAACTCTAGTCGGTAGGAGTAGGTGAGGATACCAAGGGGCTCTGGTTACAAACTCCTTAGGCTCTTATGAATTGCCAACTACCCTTCGATTTCAAGACTATGTCCTAGAAGTTCCAATATTAATTGGGGAATGGAACTTGGAGAGAATAATGCTTTGAATAGAAAATATTATAAAGGTCATTTTTTTTCTGAAATGAACTATTAAGAAGGAATTGTTTTACTCTTTTTTTGTGTCATGAATTAAAGGCGTTTTACAAATTTGCATTAGGAGATAATTCAAAGAGGTTGTTTTTAACATAAAGTGGTAGGTAATCAAATAACTAAAACTACTCTCTCGAGGGAAGTGGAAGGATGGAAGGATCCAAACCTATGGTTGGGTGGTCGCGGTAAGCTGAGAGCTTTCCTAAGAAGGAAAAAAAAATCACACTTGATGGACCATTAGAAACCAGAAAGCCTATATCAAATCAATTTAGAATCCACGAATACTAATTAGTTGCTAGTAGTAGATTTGACTAGAAAAACTTAGGTCAATCATCATGGGAGCAACCAGAACTTCCACTATGGGGTAGTGTCAAGCGAGCCTAGTTAGCAAACTCCGAGGGTTTCATCAAAATCCCAGACGGTGCTTCCTAGGACATCTCTTGATGGGCTACTGAGAATGTTCCGCCAAGAAAAGCTCTGGCGCCATGTTACAACATAATAAACTTGCTCATAGGTATTATGATCCAAACCTAATAATTAAGAGAGTTGGAGATCTTGCCTATCGACTTGATTTACCTTCAACTACATGTATCCACAATGTCTTTCGTGTATCTCAGCTCAATAAGTATGTTGGCCCTAAAATTCAAGTTCTTGGAGAGCTACCTACCCTCGATGAAGATGGTTTGTTGATCATTTATGAACCGAAAAAAGATTATTGGTAAGGGAAAGAAAGTTCTAAAGAATCGAGTTCTTGTGAAGAATCTTATTCAGTGGAAGGGTTTACGTATGGAAGAATCTTCTTGGCAACATGCTTCATATTTAGAACAATTTCCATGGCTTCTTCAACAGGATAGCTCATTCACTGGACAGTAATCAACTTGCTGTAATACATTCCTGTTCTAAAGTTAAATGCTAAATCTTCATAAAAAATCAAATTTGATGTCATGCTTGGATACTACCTAATTTCATCTACATTTCTATACCTCACACATGGGGAAATTGGACACTACTACTTCAAGATATGGCCGGATTTGTACTGCGGCACTTTGTTCCATTTACATGGTCTTTCTTCATCGACTTATTTGGTCTTCTTCAGCATGGACTCCTATTTCAACATGACTTCATCTATTTCAAGCTATTCTTGTACTACTCGTCCTTGTATATTGTTCCCAAATTCAGCTTTGAGGAAAAAGCTCTTCTAGGTCGAGATGGCTTGTAATAGAGTACAAGTGCCTGAATGCCTTAGCTGATATTTAGCCTACTATAGTTATGTATAAAAGACTAAGTTGTAACTAGCCTAGGATCTTTTTGACATTTTACAACATTATATGTTTGACGTTTCAACCTCCCACCATCTAAGAGGGTGAATACTCTCGGCCACCATAGCTGGGCTTGGGCTACATACCATGCTATAGCCTCTCATCATTTGATTCTCAACCAACTATCATTTCATGCCTAGCCACCTTGGCTATGGTTTCTTGGCATTTTCGTCTACTTCTTTGTATTTTCAGTTTGATGGCTTCTTGTGGGAGTTAGCTTCTTTACATTCCCTCAATAGTGAAATCGCTTTGTGGATTCCCTAGCCAATTATGCTTTTGTTGAAGATGTCTTTTTCAATCATGGTTCAGGGGAGCTCTTACAATTACCTTCTAACATTGGCCCATGACTACTTTGGGGTTTTTTTGCGGACACGTTCCATTTTGGCCACCAATGGCTAGTTTGGGTTATAAGTCAAGTAGCAATTAAGCACCTTTCTATTTTGTTATTGATGCATAGGATTGTTGATTGACATGGGAGCACCTGGAACTTCCACTACAGGGTAGTCTCAAGTGAGCCTAGTTAGCAAACTCCGAGGGTTTTATCAAAATCCCAGACGGTGCTTCCTAGGACATCTCTTGATGGGCTACTAAGAATGTTCCACCAGGAAAAGCTCGGGTGGCATGTTACAACATAATAAACTTGCTCATATGTATTATGATCCATACCTAATAATTAAGAGAGTTGGAGATCTTGCCTATCCACTTGATTTACCGTCAACTACATGTATCCACCATGTGTTTCGTGTATCTCAGCTCAGTAAGTATGTCGGCCCTGAAATTCAAGTTCCTGGAGAGCTACGTACCCTCGATGAAGTTGGTTTGTTGATCATTTAAGAACCTAAAAAGATTATCTGTAAGGGAAGAAAGTTCCAAGGAATCGAGTTCTTGTGAAGTATCTTATTCAAAGGAAGGGTTTGCATATGGAAGAATCTTCTTGGCAACATGCTTCATATTTAGAACAATTTCCATGGCTTGCTCAAGAGGATAGTTCATTCACTGGACAGTAATCAGCTTGTTGTGCTAAATTTCTGTTCTGATGTTAAATGCTAAATCTTCATCAAAAATCAATTTTGATGTCATGCTTGGATACTACATATTTTCGTCTACATTTCTATACCTCACACATGGGGAAATTGGACACTACTACTTCAAGATATGGCCGGATTTGTACTGCGGCACTTTGTTCCATTTACATGGTCTTTCTTCATCGACTTATTTGGTCTTCTTCAGCATGGACTCCTATTTCAACATGACTTCATCTATTTCAAGCTATTCTTGTACTACTCGTCCTTGTATATTGTTCCCAAATTCAGCTTTGAGGACAAAGCTCTTCTAGGCCGAGATGGCTTGTAATAGAGTGCAAGTGCCTAAATGCCTTAGCTGATATTTAGCCTACTAGAGTTAAGTATAAAAGACTAAGTTGTAACTAGCCTAGGATCTTTTTGCCATTTTACAACATTACATGTTTGACGTTTCAACCTCCCACCATCTATGAGGGTGAATACTCTCGGCCACCATAGCTTGGGCTTGGGCTACATACCATGCTATAGCCTCTCATCATTTGATTCTCAACCAACTATCATTTCATGCCTACCCACCTTGGCTATGGTTTCTTGGCATTTTTGTATATTTCTTTGTATTTTTAGTTTGATGGATTCTTGTGGGAATTAGCTTCTTTACATTTCCTCAACAATGAAATCGCTTTGTGGATTTCCTGGGCAATTATGCTTTCGTTGAAGATGTATTTTTCAATTGTGGTTTAGGGGAGCTCTTAAAATTACCTACTAACATTGGCCCATGACTACTTTCGGGTTTTTTTGCTGACACATTCTATTTTGGCCACCGATGGCTAGTTTGGGTTATAAGTCGAATCGCGATGAAGCACCATTCTATTTTGTTAGTGATGCATAGGATTGTTTATTGTCATGGGAGCGGCCAGAACTTCCACTACGGGGTAGTCTCAAGCGAGCCTAGTTAGGAAACGAGGAGGGTTTTATCAAAATCCCAAATGGTGCTTCCTAGGACATCTCTTGATGGGCAACTAAGAATGTTCCGCCAAGAAAAGCTCGGGTGGCATGTTACAACATAATAAACTTGCTTATAGGTATTATGATCCATACCTAATAATTAAGAGAGTTGGGAATCTTGCCTATCTACTTGATTTACCTTCAACTACATGTATCCACAATGTCTTCCGTGTATCTCAGCTAAATAAGTATGTCTGCCCAAAAGTTCAAGTTCTTGGAGAACTACCTGCCCTCGATGAAGATGGTTTGTTGATAATTTATGAACCTAAAAAGATTATCGGTAAGGGGAAGAAATTTCTAAGGAATCGTGTTCTTGTGAAGTATCTTATTCAGTGGAAGGGTTTGCATATGGAAGAATCTTCTTGGCAACATGCTTCATATTTAGAACGATTTCCATGGCTTGTTCAAGAGGATAGTTCATTCACTCGATAGTAATCAGCTTGCTGTAGTAAATTTTTGTTTTGAAGTTAAATGCTAAATCTTCATCAAAAATTGATTTTGATGTAATGCTTGGATACTACATATTTTCATCTACATTTCTATACCTCACACATGGGGAAATTGGACACCACTACTTCAAGATATGGCTGGATTTGTGGTGCGGCATTTTGTTCCATTTACATGGTCTTTCTTCATCGACTTATTTAGTCTTCTTCAGCATGGATTCCTATTTCAACATGACTTCATCTATTTCAAACTATTCTTGTACTACTCGTCCTTGTATATTGTTCCCAGATTCAACTTTGAGGACAAAGCTCTTCTAGGCTGAGATGGCTCCTAAATGCCTTAGCTGATATTTAGCCTACTAGAGTTAAGTATAAAAGACTAAGTTGTAACTAGCCTAGGATCTTTTTGCCATTTTATATAATAATTGATATATATTTAAGTATATAATTATTAATATGTATACATATATTTATAAGTATACATGTTATTATATTGTAATACATGCAATACAATCGTATGCTAATTCAATAATATATATATTAATAATAGCTATTAATATATTAAAATAATTGATTATGAATCAATTATGAAATATTAGTACATTAATTAGATGCTAAGAAAATATGTATAACGTGTGTGTGTGTGTGCGCGCGCGCACGCACGCACGCACGCGCGTGCTAATGTATATATTTATTATGTGCGTGTGTGTATGTGTGTATAACTATAATCTATAACATTAATTAACGTATTGTCATTTTAACTAATACATATTTTATATAATTATCCTTGCTATAGCCTCTCATCATTTCATTCTCAACCAACTATCATTTCATGCCTAGCCACCTTGGCTATGGTTTCATGGCATTTTAGTCTATTTCTTTGTATTTTCAGGTTGATGGCTTCTTGTGGGAATTATCTTCTTTACATTTTCTCAACAGTGAAATCGCTTTGTGGATTCCCTGGCCAATTATGCTTTTGTTGAAGATGTCTTTTTTAATTGTGGTTCAAGGGAGCTCTTACAATTACCTGCTAGCATTTTCCCATGACTACTTTGGGTTCATTTTGCTAACACATTCTATTTTGGCCACTGATGGATAGTCTGGGTTATAAGTCAAGTAGCGATTAAGCACCTTTCTATTTTGTTATGGATGCATAGGATTGTTTATTGTCATATTCATCAAACACCCCTTGCTTTTTATGGAAGGAGTTAGTTAATAATTTGATGCACTTAGTATAGGCTCTAAGGAGCCCTTATCCTTGGTCAGTCTTGTACTTTAGTGGAGTTATGTTGGGACGACTGAGGGCTTGTTTCAATAGTATGTTGCTAAATGGTCATTTTGTGGATTATCTTGTTAGGCCGAGAGGGCCATTTTTGTTGGGTTGTATGTTCTATTTCATTAGGCCAAGAGGGCCAGTTTACTTGCAATGAAATGTTACATCTCCTTAGGCCAAGAGGGCCATGTGTCTGTTTAGTGCAGGTTTGGTTAATGGGTTTTGTTTTAGTACTGTGCTAGATAGATTTAGTGAAACCTGGAGGGAGCCTCTTGCTATGTAGAAGCTTCTTGTGGCCAATCCTAGGTGATGTTCTTCGTTTATGAGTACTTTTCTTTTATGCTATATGTGTTTATGTACTTTGGAATAATTTTTCTTTTGTTGGGGATTAGGTTAGGTATATCTAGGGGAGGTTCAAGGAGTTGTCTACCTCTTGTAAAAACATTGTCACACATTGAAAGACTTGTTTTTAGAAGACATTCCTCCTAGTGACCCTATTTTGCTAGCCTGCTAGGTAGCTATTCTAGGAGTCCCTGCTAGTATGAGGCAGTTAGAGAAGCTTGCTGAAATAAAAAGAAGAAACAAGAATGAATATATCTTAAATATAAAATATAGAGGTATGTAAAATGGGATTCTAAAGCCTAAAATAAAAAAGAAACGAAATAAAAATTCTAAGAGAAGTTGTCCATGGCCTTGCGAGGGTGTGCTAGGTTTCTAGGGACAAGTTAGATCCGGTGCCGATGACTTATCTTCCTAGGGGTGGCATGAGCATCTCAGGAAAACAAATAAGGAAGGTTGGAGCGAAAATAAAAGTAAGTGGAAAACAAATTAATTAAGTATCACCTTGTGAGGTCTTGGCACATTTTTGCATATCGAGTCAGGACGAGGCCGATGCCTTATTCTCCTTCGGTCACTACGCTCAACTCCCTCCTTTTTACATGCTGAGTATGGAAGATTGAAGGAAAAATATCATAAAATGAAAATATATTATGACCAAGCTATAGGATTCCTCGCTTACTAGTGACCTAGTCTAATTGTCCTAAGGTAGGTAGGTAGTTCAGCCCACCACTCAGGATGATTTCTTTGATAGTTCTTTTTAGTCACACTATGCTAGAGCAATTTCTTAGCAACTATCTCTAGACTTTTGTCAAATTATGTTGGGCCTATCCCCCGTGGGTTTCATGCCTTGATTTTGTTAGGGGGGAGGGGTAGGGTGAGAGATGTGATATGTTTTGTTGAACATCTTTCTTATATCAGCTTGATGCTTTTTATGGTTTTTGTTTAGTGATGATCAACTTGTGGGATTCGACGGGCTAAGTCACCTTATCCCATGGTCGCCAATCAGAGCTGGATTTTGGGACCCGTTTTTGAAGCTCAAAAGTGGCCAGGAGGCATAAAAGACCAAATTTTCAGGGAAAAGTAAACGTTAGCTCGGATGGTTGAGCTGGAGTTTTCCTAGGTGGATTTCAATACTAGGAACCCAACACAAGTCTTCATTCGTCAATCGGAGTCCATTTGACCCCCTGTTTAATCCCCGCAAGGTCTGGTGTTCTAAAGCGGCTATGTGATCTAGGAGTCAGAAAGTGCACGACGGAGGCCAGATTGATAGATTTTGATGCTATGAAGCCACATGTGCAATCGAATCTTGATTCTGATCCATTTGCACCCTAAATGGAGGCAAAGCCACTTGTTGGCTAGTATGAACATGAAAGATGTGAACTAGTTATTTTAATAAGGTTTAAAACTTAACAAATTGGAAAAACTTGATGATTAGAAGCAAGGGGTACAAATTTTTTTGCACCCCATCGATTTGATGGATTCAATCACTTTGCAAAAATTGGGAGAATCATCAGGAACAAAGGTCAGTCATCTAATAATTTTTCCATAAATATAAAAACTACAACATTGCGATTTTAAGGGAAATCGTGGATTTTGGGGTTTCTGATGTGTCAATGATGTTCACATTGGATGAAATGTGGCATAAAAATGATTCTCCACAAGCCTAATGAGTCTACATCAGTAAATTAAAAAATGTCAATATTTATCAATAAATAAATACTAAAAATAGAAAAAATATAAAAAGGTTTTTTGTATCTAAAAAATAGAAAAAAAATCACTTTTGTGTTTGTGAATGTATGATAAGGCTAAGGCATAAGGTTTAGCCTCGGTTTGGTCTTATCTTAATGTTAAATGAGTATTTATCAAATTTTTATGAAGAAAAAATATATTAAAATACTCTCTAAATCTACCACTGAATGCACAACCTTAAGCGGTAGGGAGAAGGGGGGTATTAAGTGCTGACAATATACTAAATTTTGATTTTTTTTTCTGATGCATGGCATATAAGACACGTGGCTTTGAAAATTAAGAGGGTCCAGTAGCACGAGCATGTTCGATGTTGACCCTATACAATGCAACAATTGCATTTAGAGTAAAGGCATGAGAATAAATATTTTTATACCTTCACAATGTTGGTCATTGATGAAAAAAATTGTTTAAGCACTATGAGTCATTCACGATCGAATTTCATTCAACATATGGTGCCATCTTGGATGCATGGCAATTGTCTTCATAAACATTGATCCACGCTGAGAGTGAGGTTCCATAAACTTAGGTCTCTTTGTTCTAATCCATACCATCTTCTTGCTTACTTTTCTTTTTCAAGAGGAGACACAAAAACCTCAACCATGATTATCTTAAAAGTATCCCAATTCTCCACTAATATATTCTCTTTCTTAATGTACCTTCATGAAGTACGTGCAAAACCTTCAAAGTGTAATGAAATAAAATGAATCTTCATATCATCATTTCTAGGAAATATGTCAAAATATGATTCCAATTTTGGAATCCATTCCTCTTAGTCGGATGGTGGAGAGGACTACCCATTATATTTTGCTTAAACTATTTTGTCATTTGATTTCCATTCATGGAAATATTGCTATCCCAAACTAGGTTGATAATGATTGCTAGGCATTGGACTTCCAAAATGCGATCATGCTAATTTCAACCTGTAAGTGCCATGTTTTCACTTGTACGACCAAATTTAATGCACCTAAAGGCTATCAAACCCTAAGGGGAGCTAGCCAGGACATTTGGCCAACCTGTAATACCTATACTTGTACCTCATTGATGAGGATTGTACCTTTAATGACTTGTTGACTTGGGAATTAGTACCATTGCCTAGGGAAAAAAAGCTATTGGTTGTAAGTGGGTTTACAAAATCAATCATAATGTAGATGGTTCTATTAGCAGGTATAAGGCTAGGCTAGTTACAAACATATGGTATAGATTATGAAGAGACATTCAGTCCAATTGCTAGAATGGAAACTATTAGATGTGTGATTACTTTGGCAATAGCCAAAGGTTGGAGTTTGTACCAAATGGATGTCAAGAATGCCTTCTTGCATGGTGAATTTCAAGAAGAGGTGTATATGGAGTAGCCAATAGCTTATGAGGATTTAGATTATCCCACATATGTGTGTAGGTTAAAGAAAGCACTCTATGGACTAAAGCAAGCACCTAGAGAATGGTTTGACAAGATTGGCCAATATCTTGTCAGCATTGGCTTTTGTGTTTTTGATGCTAACTACTCCCTTTATGTGAGAGAAAGGGAGATGCAGGCTTGGTCATCATAGTCATCTATGTGGATGACTTGATTATTATAGGATTAGTGACAGTGGGATTGATGAAGTTAATGATGGATAAGTTGGCACTCTATAGTCCCCCACTAGATGCATAATTGCTATCATAAACATTACCAACCTGCCCTTGTTTAAAACAATCCTTAGTTATCTAAAAGTATACTAAAATATAAGCTCTCTTCTATACTTTCTTCCATACCTTTTCACAAGCTCGATTGCCTTGAAAAGGATAGTGGGACTTTGTGCCGTAACATCAACCAATCCAAGCAATAGGGCTAGATATTCGTTCCCTCTAGGCAGTGTTTAGTGAAGATTATATTTTATCTCCTGGAACGTTTGTTAAAAAGAGGAGTATGGATCACACGTCCTCTATGTGTTTATGGTGCATCTCGGGGCCAATCCCAAAGGTGTAGGAGAGCCGTAGTGGGGCCACGACAATCAACCACTAAGGGGTGCTCCCTTTGTCTATGCTTACATGGTGTATTACACTAATATGTGCAAGGACTCCCTTTGAGGAGTGTGGGAACGGTTATCCATTGGATTACAATTCATAAAAATAAGAAGTTCTACATTGGAGGTTAGGGTTCTATACCCCTTAGATGCTCTTGGTCGCGAGGCCGTGGGGTGGTTTGAGTGTGTAGTAGAGTCCCATCTAGTACCATAGAGCTAGTGTCAAGCACGTTCTTGGTTACCAACCAATTCTATAATATGCCTTCTTCTTCTTTTTTCATGACCCCTAGGACCTTGTTCATCATCACCTCTACTATCATACTCTCATTCTATCGACAACAGTTCACTATTGATGCCTAGCCTCCTCTACTTCCTGGACTGCTATTGTTAACCCTTTAGTGGCTCCATTTGACCCTACCACCTTGTTTACTGCTACATAATCCCCTTAGCCTACCTTCAATCCTATAAAACTCCTCTTCTTAATACAATGTGGTTCCCTCCCTTTCCATAATAGCTCTAGTTATAGATGATAGAGGATTGAATGGAAGGTAGTCCATGTAGACTCCCTCCTCTTTGTGCAACAACACAAATATTGACCCCGCCTACTACTTAATATAACATCAATGTTGATCTAGTAACCTTAGAAAAGGTAAAAGCCCCCATCATTTTAGATAATATATTCTACTATATTCAAACTATGGATAAGAAATTTACTTATATTAATCTACATTAAGTCATTTTGATTGACATGATGTGGTTGCAGTGTGCTTCTTAATATATACTAAAACATTGTAGTTCACATGCTATGTTTGCAACTTACATTGCAATCACATCATGTTGCTAATTTCTTAATGATACTTTACTTTCTCTTCTTTCACCAAAAATGGGCGGAAACTTGGAATAGTGATCCCTATGGATTGCAGGATAGCCTTCGGGCGGATTGTGGATAAGCCTACGGGCAGAACTCTTTGTATTTCAAAGGTAAATATGATGACCTGTTAATAAAGAACTAGTTTGATATTGTTTTTCAATGTCAAGTGATAGGATTACGTGAAGAAACCAGTGCCTAACGAGTTAATTAAAGAAGCTGGTTGTTACATATCCAACTAATGTGTTAGATAATTAAATAACTAAAACAACCCAAGGAAAGTGCGGAGGATGGGCCATGGGTCCGTCCTACGGATGGGTGGTCTCGGTTGGCCAGGAACTTTTCTCAAATCATGAGGAATAACGGGATGATCGTCAAAGGACACGAACAACAAAAGCGTTGACCTAGAGTTATGTTTTAACCCGATTTACGCTGTTTTAGGGGAACGGAATGGGACTATGCCTTATGGCAAATAGGTTGAAATTGCTTCGCAAGCCGCTAAGGCAGCTTCTCTGTACTCAGCTTCTGTACTAAACAATGCAACAGTAGGCTATTTCTTACTCTGCCACAACTGATCATATTGCTATCGAATCCAAATGCATAACCACTGGTTAACCTCCTGTCATAGGCACAACCAGCCCAATCAACATCAGTAAACCCTATCAAGTTAAGGGATTTTCCATATGCATAAAATAGCCCATAATCTGTAGTACCCTTTACATATCTCATGATCCTCTTGACTGCATCTAAACGTGGTTTGCGATGCTTCTGCATGAATTGACTAATAAACCCCACTGCTTAACATAAATCAGAATTTTAGAAGTTCCCTCTTCATCATCTCTAGTGATGATAATATCATCTACATAAACCACTAGAAACACATACCCATGATCTGTCTTCTTCGTGAATAGACTGTGATCTACATCACCCAATCTAAATCCATGTTGCTATAAATAATTGTTAATCTGAGCATTCCATGCTCTAGGTGCCTATTTCAGCCCATATTCAGGGGGGTCACTCATCAATATATGTATATATAACGTGAGTTCAAAATAAGGGGTTTTTAAATCACCATTTTTATACATTTTTAACATACAAAAGGGTGTCATATAAAGGGGTTACTTACTGATTGAATAGAAAATGGTTGTGTTATATTCAAGAAAAATTCACAGATTAGGATATTTATAAATAGGCCACGAACGCATGTTATATATGGAAATATATATAGTGAACCCCTCGAGAGCCCATATAAAGCCTTTTTCAGCTTATATATATGTGTAGGAAAGTCTGGGTGAACATAGCCTTCAGGCTGCTCCATATATACTTCCTCAACCAAATTTCCATTCAAGAAAGCATTCTTGACATCCATTTGTCATAATTTCCAGCCTTTCATGTTGCCAAAGCAATGACAATTCTACATGTTGCCATTTTAGCCACCACCGGACTAAAAGTCTCCTCATAGTTAAGGCCATACTGCTGCGCATATCCTTTTGCAACTAGCCTGAACTTATAGCATTCTAAACAACCATCTGACTTGCACTTAACCTTGTACACACATTTTCAGCCAATGGGGGCTTTGCCTTCAAGAAACTCAACCAATTCCCATGTCTCATTTTTAGTCAGGGCTGCAAACTTCTCATCCATGGCAGCACACCAGTTATCATCTATAATTGTATCATCAAACTTTGTAAGTTCTTTGTAACCTGTCACACTAGCCATATATGCATATCCATTGGATAAATAATGAGTGTATGTAAACCTCTCAACTGGTTTTCTGACTCTGAGCTTGCCTCTCATGAGGCAGTACATAACGACTCTGCCTTGCTCCAGGGGTTAGACGGAATGCCCAACTCACTATCCAAACTATCACTGTTGGATGACTCATCCTACTGTAAGTGGACCTGTCACATCCTCAAGCATCTTTTCTTTTCCCTTATCCAATCTCCCCCTCACTGACATATCTATTTCAGTGGACGTAGGAGTATGACTTCGCAAGCATCCTGACCAAGGACTTACTATAGGTGACCCATCACATGCAGGACCAGTCATAGATGTACTCACTATAGGTGTATTTTCAACATTACTAGTGATGGTTGATACATCAGTAGTAGCCATTGCAACAGGATTACCATACCACGATGCCAGCTCATCAAAAACAACATCTTTGCTAATCAATGTCTCATGTGTAGATGGTACATAACACTTATAAGCTTTCTGATCTTGTGCATAACCAAGGAACACACTCTTGACAACTTTAGGATCCAATTTCTTCCTCTTTTCATCAGGAACATGCACATATGCATGTCAAGATTGTGGGAGAGAAGGAAGGAGTCTCACTTGTAGCTTTCTTGCTTGCACAATGGGGGAATACACACACAGGTGGAGGCTGAAAACAGTTTTCCTCTTCTTAGTTGTGTAAGCCAAAAAGAACTCACGTACATAGAAATAGAATAACCCTATATATGGGTCTCAAACCAAACTCAACTAACTAAGGTGGCATACTAACTGAGCCACGAACTAGAGTAGATAAGGATAGCTATCATCTAGCTATTATTCATGGGCGGTGTACCAACCACATCTGCAACTAACAAGTCGGTGACATAAATGCACAACGGTCACCCTAGCATATCACGAGTGGAGCTCGATATCTCAACACTCCCCCTCGAGCTCACTCCCAATTCGTGCACACCAAGCAGGTTTCTGAACTTGCGCAGCTTCTCTGCGCTCAATGCCTTCGTGAATATGTCAGCTACCTAATCCTCTATGCTGACATAAACTAGATCAATAAGACCTAGTAAAATCCTCTCCCGCACATAGTGATAATGCACCTCAATGTGCTTTGTTCTAGCATGATAGACTGGGTTATTTGCCAAGTGTATACTACTCATGTTATCACAATAAATGACAACTGGCCCATCTGTAGGCTGATGCATATCATAAATTAGCTTATGCAACCAAGCTACCTCACATGCAACCATTGCTGCACCCTTGTACTCAGCCTCTGTGCTGCTCGACAAGGCAACTGTAGGCTGTTTCTTGCTGCTCCAAGTGACTGTAGCACTCCCAAAAGAGAACACATATCCACTGGTAGATCGTCTATCAGAAATACTACCAGCCCAATCAGCATCAGTGTATCCATGCAACTGTATCTGAACCCCAGTCTCATAAAATAGTCTTTACTACAATGTGGACTTCACATATCTGAGTATGCGTCTAGCCGCATCCAAATGTGGTTTCCTTGGAGCGTGCATAAACTGACTTACCAATCCAACATCATAGCTCAAATCTGGCCTGGTAATAGTCATATAAATCAAACTTCCTACTATGCGTCTGTACATAGTAGGGAATCGAGAAGCTCACCTGCATCTGCGCTCAACTTCACATTCTGCTCCAAAGGAACTGAAATAGGCTTACAGCCTGTCATCCCATATTTAGACAGCATGTCCAATCCATACTGCCTCTGCAAGAGCCATATCCCACTTGGTGATCTAATCACCTCAATGCCCAAGAAATAACGCAGCTCTCCCAAATCCTTCATCTCAAACTTTTGCTTCAATAGCATTTTCACATGAAGGATATCTTCATCACTATTACCTGTGATAATCAAATCATCAACATAAATGACAAGCAGCATAATACTTTTCTCTATTTTTCTCACATAAAGTGAGAAATCTGCCTTGGAAATCTGAAAGCCAATAGTGACAAGATACTGTCCTATCTTGTCAGACCATGCTCTAGGTGCTTGCTTCAAGCCATACAAGGCTTTCTTCAACCTGCAAACAAACTCAGGATGAACAGCATGCACATAACCTGGTGGCTGCTCCATATAGACCTCTTCTTGCAAATCACCATGCAAGAAGGAATTCTTTACATCCATCTGATGTAAAGACCATCCCTTTGATGCAGCCATAGCAATGACTGCTCTTATGGTTGCCATCCTTGCAACCGGACTGAATGTTTCTTCATAGTCAATGCCATATGTTTGTGCATAGACCTTGACTACTAATCTTGCCTTGTATATGTTCACAGAGACATCTACCTTGTGCTTCACCTTATAAACCCACTTACATCCAATTGCATTATTATCTTTAGGCAAAGGTACCAACTCCCATGTAGCATTTGCTTCCAAGGCATCCATTTCTTCATCCATGGCTTTCTCCCATTTTTCTTTTCCCATGGCTTGCTCAAAAGAAGTGGGTTTTGGTTCCTATATCACTTTGACTATATATGCATAGTGAATGGCTGTAAATCCATCATATTTCAGTCTATCCACAGGATACCTAGCTCTGGTAGACCTACGCAAAGTAGGCTCACTTCCAGGTGCTCTCAAAACATCCCTGGTCTTCCTTACTCCAAGTGTAACAATAGAAGGAATACCCAACTCATCATCAATGCTTTGTTCTGAGCCACTGGATTCACCATCCACATAAGAGTGACCTGCATTCACATCAAACATGGGCTGATCTACCTTCTCTTTTCCTTTTCGTGATACCTGAATACCACTATCTGCATTGCTTTGAGAAGATTCTCCTGATCTCAATCTGCATGTCCATGGCGAAGAATGTGAACCACTGCTAGAGGACGCTCCAGGTCCACTAATATTTTGTGACTGCTGCTGTGAATTCTGTGCAGCATTACCATTTTGTGCATCTACATCATCAATCACATTTACTGGTTTATACCAGCTACTCATCTCATCAAAAACAATATCTCTGCTCACTGTAAACTTACGAGTAGAAGGGTTATAACATCTATACCCTTTCTGCTGAGAGTAACCAATAAAGATGCACTTCTCAGCTTTTGGATCCAACTTGGATCTCAACTCATCTGGCACATGAACATAGGCAATGCAACCAAAAATCTTCAAATGTAAAATATCTGGTTTCCTACCAATATACCTCTCCTCTGGAGTCATCCCATGTATTGCTGCAGTGGGAGTCCTGTTCATTATGTAGACTGTTGTAGCAAAACTGGTTCAGCCCAATAAAAATCTGGCAGGTCTTTTTCATTGAGCATGGCACGAGATACCTCTCCAATATGCCTATTTTTCCGTTCTGTAATTCCATTTTGTTGTGGGGTATGACTGCATGAATATTGCTGCTTTATGCCATGCTCCTGCAGGAACCTTGCAAACTCATTTGAGAGGTACTCTCCCCCTCCATCTGACCTTAGGCATTTTATTTGCAAGCCTGTTTCTTTTTCAACCATAGTTTTAAGAGTTTTGAAATGCCCAAAAACTTCACTTTTCTTTTTCATAAAATACACCCAAATTTTTCTGCTATAGTCATCAATAAAAGTGACAAAATAATGGCAGCCTCCAAGAGATGCAGCTTTAATAGTCCACACATCAGAGTGGATTAATTCCAATGGCTTCTTACTCTCTTGAACATGTCTAGGAAATGGTTTCCTTGCCTGATTTCCAAACTGACAGGCTTCACATACCTTATGCATTTCTGCAACCTTGAATTTAGGCAATCCTGCAACAATATTTTGGGCTTGCATTGATTTAAGTCGCTGTACATTAACATGACCAATGCGTTTATGCCAGATATCAATATCTGCAACTACACCGGTCCCATGTGCAAGCATTGCTGCACTCAATTCAGGCATATCTGCATCCAATGTAAACATTCTGCCCTTCTTATTTCCTTTTGCTATCAAGTGACCTTTATTTTTCATATCCTCAACAAAGCATCCATGAGGATTAAATCTGACCTGCAAGCCCTGCTCAACCATTTGACCAACAGAAACAAGATTCTTGGTGATATTCGGGACATGAAATACATCTGACAGGTATTTCTTTTTCCCATCCTGCATAGACAAAGGAAATTTTCCAATCTGCACAATAGAATGTGCAGTATCATCACCGGTCTCCACAAATCCTGGTTTTTCCATTTTTCTTACATCCTGCATCCATTCTGCATGACCTGTCATGTGGTTTGATACACCTGAGTCAACATACCACACTTCATTGCTATCTTCTGCACTTGTCACAGAATTGTTCATGTGCTGCACCATAAACAAATGCTCATTTCTGTCATCACCCTGTCTACTAGAAGATGCATAATTTCCTTGTTGCAATTTTCCATTCATGATGACATTCTGCTTTTTATAGCAGTCTTTAGCCATATGACCCATTTTACCACAACAGTAGTATTCAACATTGTTGTTTGCATTTTGGCATCTTTGCCATCCACCACGACCTCTTTGGCTCCCCCTGTTTCTAGAGTTACCACGTCCTCCTCCATAGGACTGGTTTTCTTGAGTCTGCTACATATTTTGATTTCTACCACGGCCTCCAGATCGGCCTCCTCTACCTCTGCCTCTACCTCTTCCAGCATTTGAGTAGAAGACAATTTCTTTTGAAGTTCCTCCTGAAGAAGATGCACCACCATTTCTTTGCTCCTCAGAAATTAGAAGAGCAATCAACTCCTCAAAATCAGGAAATCTTTCACGAACTCAAATGGATGTCCAAAACTGTGCATAATCCTTTCCTAGACCATTCAAGGTCACAGAAACTAAATCATCATCTTCCACTGGCAACCCAATGGAAGCAAGTGCATCTGCAATCTTCTTCACCTTTATGTGGTAGTCATTGATGCTCATACTTTCTCTTTGCACATTATGCAACTCTTGCTTGAGTTGCATTTTCCTGGCTTGCGTATTTGTACTATACATTTTTGACAAAGTATCCCATGCCTCCTTTGGCGTACTTGCATCCTGAATATGCACAATCATAGAGTCTGAAATACTGATAGACAGCCAGTACATAACTTTCCTGGCTCTCTCATGCCATGCTTTAAATACCTGCATTTGTTGTTGATTGGGAACATCAGGAAGAACTGGTTCTTCTTCATTTCCTGCAACAAATTCCCAATATCCTTTTCCCATAAGGAAATTCATCATTCTAAACTTCCATTCTTGGAAGTTGTTCTTGTCAAGCTTTTCAGTTACAATCTATGAAAGAGAATGAGACGCCATTATAGAACACTGCAAAAAATTCTGTCACTGCAAAAAACACAGCTTCACCCTCATAAGGGCAAATCTGCAAAACTGGCGAAAGTGGTATTTGACCATACAATCACTTTCTAGTGACCATTTTGCATAAACAGGAACCAAGGATGATTGTGTAACTCCCAAACTCTCTGCACACAAGCATACGATGCAATTTATGTAGTAACTTTTCACCGACCTGTAGAACAGTGGTCGCACAGCATAAAACAGGGCCTTTTCCTGAGTGCGTACAGAAAACTTCCGCCTCCAAAACAGGCCCCGAAATGGCCTCAAATAAAAAAAACAGAGCAACCCAGGGCTAAAGCCCTATCTTGCAACATATACTGCCCTCTTGCTACACCGCGATGGGCGTCTCAATTTGAGACAATGCACTCTTGCACTTTCCGGCTGTGCTACCTGCAGAGACTTGCTCCCAGAACAGAAAAATGAAAGCAACACTGGTCCTCTTACCAGAACACCGCGAACTTGGCTTGCTTTCTTGAGCTCCTTACCACGAACAAGGCTCTGATACCATGTCAAGATTGTGGGAGAGAAGGAAGGAGTCTCACTTGTAGCTTTCTTGCTTGCACAATGGGGGAATACACACACAGGTGGAGGCTGAAAACAGTTTTCCTCTTCTTAGTTGTGTAAGCTAAAAAGAACTCACGTACATAGAAATAGAAGAACCATATATATGGGTCTCAAACCAAACTCAACTAACTAAGGTGGCATACTAACCGAGCCACGAACTAGAGTAGATAAGGATAGCTATCATCTAGCTATTATTCATGGGCGGTGTACCAACCGCATCTGCAATAACTGACAAGTCGGTGACATAAATGCATAACGGTCACCCTGGCATATCACGAGTGGAGCTCGATATCTCAACAATGCAATGCTGCCAAATACATTCCAGTGTGAAATGCCAGGCTTATGACCATACAACCTCTCATACGAAGTTACATGTAGAATCCCTACTATAGGGATTCTATTTAGCACATGGACAGCACTCACTACTGCTTCAGCTCAATAACCATTTGGCAAAATCTTCTCATTAAGCATAGCTCTTGCCAATCCCATCAGTACCCTATTTTTTCTTTCTGCTACACCATTTTGCTACGGTGTAGAGCTGCAAGTTAACTGTCTTTTGATCCCATGTTTAGCAATGTACCTGTGAAAGTAATTAGAGACATATTATCCACCTCCATCTTATCTAAGACATGAAATTTTACAACTCAACTCATTTTCAGCATGCTTTTTCAAGTCCTTGAATGCATCAAACACATCATCCTTATGTTTCATTATGTAAAACCAAGTGTACGTGCTGAAATCATCAATGAAGGATACATAGTAACGAGCATCACCAAACAAAGCATTATGAGACAGACCCCATACATCTGAATGTACCAACTGCAAGCGTTGTGAGAAACTCCGTACATGTCTCATAAATGGAAACTGTGTCTAGTTTCCAAACTAATATGCATCACATACATGTCCAAAGTCATGATACTTGAACTTAGGCAGTCCAAGCACAATCTCGTTCTAATGCATAGATTTCAGCTTTTGTACATTCACATGGCCAATCCTCTTATACCATATCTCAACATCCCGTATAGCACCACCATCATGTGCAAACATGGCTACTTTTAATTTTGGAATTGACACATCAAGAGTAAAAATTTTGCCATCTCTTCGGCCTCTAGCAATCAATTTGCAACCATTACCATATTCTATCTCTATTACATCTCACCTGTAGATTCTGTTCTGCCATCTATACAACTAACAAAATATTATTGGTTATTGTATGTACATGTAGTACATCATGCAGGCTGAAAAGAGCCATGGCCTCTGCCGCCTTTGCCACGCTGGCTAGAGTAAAGAATAGTGTCTCTACTTTGAGATGTACTAGAACCTGGATCAGCCCAAGCTTAACTTCCTCAGGCAACAGCAAAGCAATGAGCTTATCCCAATCAGGGGATTCAACTCTCGCACAGAAATAGACGTATCAAATGCTTTATACTCTTTGCCAAATCCATTCAATGTCACTGCAATCATATCATTCTTAGACACTGAAGATCCAATGGTGGCAAGCTGATCCGCTATGTTCTTGATCTCTGTAGTGTAGGCCTGAATGCTTTTGTCATTCCTAGACATGTTATTGAACTATTACTTCAGCTGAATCTTTCTTGCATGTGTTACATTTCCATAATTCTTCATGAGTATGTCCCATGCATCCTTTGGGGAACTTTATCCAGTAATCTGTATAACCATAGCATCTGATATACATAAGGAAAACCAATGTAACACCTTGCATGCTCTCTTTGTCCATAGCTTATGAGCCCTTTTCTGATCATTTGTCAGATTCCTTTCAGGCATTTCAGGTTTAGCCTCATCTCCTATACATAAGTCCCAATAACCTCTGCCAACCAAAAAATTCTTCATACGGAACTTCCATAAAGCAAAATTTTTGTTGTCTAGCTTTTCTCCCATAATTTGAGTGATATTGTTAGTGCCTTGAGCATTCGCCATAGTTGCAACTTAGGTATTCAGTGATGTATACAACCTATAATTATCTAACTCCTTTTCTTGCAGTTCACAACCAGTTTCCTGCAATTCAGGACAGTTTCCTGCAATAATTTTATGCACCAAAGAAATAGGGTATTTCAGCCCTTTACAACCTCAGAAACATCCACAAGCATGTGGGATAACCCATAGATATTTTAGTCAATGCATAGACTCTACAAGTATTGTATCTCTGTCTCATGTATTCTTACTGGAGTGAAGAGAATATGCGGTCTAAAACCTGCAACTTGACATTCAAGCACCTTCTTGACATTCAAAAAATCAACTCCTTTGAGATCCTGAGTGATAAATGATGTTATTTTCTTTAGGAGTGTAGAGAGGCAATGTCATACACTTCATATACTCTAAATGACAAGCCAACAATTAGATGTAAAGGCATTTGTTTCATCTCCATATTTTAATCCTTAGTTGCATCCAATGCTCTCTTTAGTTTTCCAAGCATTCAACATACATATGTCAGGTCATACAAATGACAAGAGCTCCAAAATTACATGTAATGCTTTAGTAAGAGACAACGCTTGTTGCCTACATTCAGTGACAGTTTCCAATCATTAAAAAATTCCAGATTTGAATATTTTTCAGCATAAAATCCTAGCTCCAATGCATGACATCAAGTTCATATGACTTCCCAACATATACCTATGCTTCAATGGTACTCTTGAACAAGTTTGCGAACTCCAAGCTCATGTCAGAGGTGTATACATGTTGTAGGTTGTCTATATATAGTAGACCATTGTTATTTCATATCTGTAAGCAGTTCTTCAAGCTCCCATATGAGCTTTCAGTCAAGCAATAATGCTATCACCTGTTGTTTATTGCAGTAAACAACTAGTCTGCACAAGTCTGTGCTGAATATCTCAAAATCTATGAGGAATTTGAAAAAACTTTCTTTTGCAAAGTTGTAGACCACGTCGAAACAATCAGGATTAGCAGGTCATTTCTCCAAAAACCATTTTTGTAGCAAGATATAGCTTTTGGAAAAAAATTAGCTGCATGCACAGTCTCCTTTGATGACATTTTCTTCAGATCTGACGTTTTGATGTCAAATGGCCACTACCAAGCCTTCAGGCTTCAAGCGTTCAGCTCTGATACCATGTTGGAAGAGAGGAAGAGAGATAGAGTGGAGCAGAAGATGAGCCTTAGCTCATTGTTATTCTTCTTCCATTATCTTCCTTCATACTCATTGAAAGAGACTTACACACATAGGTATGACTAGCCAAGACTCACTGTGGTTAAGTCACTGACTACACCGACTTATTGAATGTCACACACGTGTATAGTTGTATCCAACTAATGTTGGTCACACACATAAAGATAGACTGACTGAAAAGTAATTGGAGCTTGATATTCTAACAGGATCCAGATTATCTTGCTATTCTTCTTTGGTAGTACCATGATGGAAGATACCCACTCACTATACGCAACAGGATATATGAATCCTACATCCAAAAGTTTAGTTATCTCAACCTTGACCAGTTCCACATACACAAGATTTATTCTTTATTGACATTGTCATATGGGTTCTGTGCTTGGTTCTAGATCAATATAACATTGACAAAGTTTAGCTTTGATACCCTTAATGCTAGTATAAGACCAAGCAAATCCACTAACATGTGCTCGCAATACTTCTTCAAATCTCTCCTGATCTTAGGGTTCAAGTTAATCCCCTAGATTTGAGTATTTTCCTTCAGTCATGTCTATTTTAAGTACTTCTAGTTCAAGCTCTTCAACATATAAATAGGCTATTTTCCAAGGCTTGACCATAGGCACATCTTTTGATATTTCTATTAAAACATTCTCAAGCAAACTATGTCTAGCACTCTGTTTGAGTTCTTCTTCTTTCACATTCATAAAACGTACCATTGTTAAAGCCTTAGAAGGTACAATAGCTAGGTTATCCTAAGTATCGTAAGCCATTTATATTGTATAGATATATAACATATCATGCAAGAGATTTCTAGTATATCTTGTATTTTACTTAAGCAATATAGGGTAGTTTTCAAACCCCTATTAGACTTTACTATGAGCGTAATGTTAATAAAACCAATTTCATGGAGAATTTGCTTCTAATTACATGAAAATTGAGCATGTAGCATTCAATGATAACAACAAAAAATTCTATTATGCTTTTCCAAACATTTTTGGTCATTTAAATTCCAAGACCATTAATTATTTCTAAGCTTTAGTTATTTCTAAGCTTGAGGATTAATGAGTGTGAATTGTCATCTTCTTCATCTTGGATCCGACATTGAAGATAGTGTATAACCTATTTTAGCTCCAGAGAACACTTGGGTGCCAAGGGTTCAAACCATCTAGGTTGTGGTTGAACTCCATCCCCATAGACAATAAAATCCATTACTCTTTCCTTTGGATGAGGTGCTATTTAGTTTCATTTATGTCATTTCTTACAATATCACCTCTTTCCATGAAATACAATTGAACTTCGTTGCTCTTTAAATGTTTAAATGATTAGTTTATTTCAAATTTTAATAGGGACGTCCTTCTTTCCTTTCTTTAAACTAAATAACAAGCAAGGTAAAAACAAACCTCATTTTGCACTCTCTTGCGTGTATATGCAAAGCTTATTTATAAACTTAGAAAATTTCCCTAATTAATAAATTATGCCATTAGCCCTCCTCTCTTGCCTTTCCTCACTGAAAAAATAATTAAGTTGTGTTCATGATGAAATAAATTTATATATATATTAAAGTTTAAATTCAGTGTTGAGGTTAAACCCTCATACCACTCACATTGGATATAGATAAAGAAACTATTTCTAAATATTGCAACAAATTTATAACTTAATTATTTGAATTGTTTTTTTGCATGAAAAAGATAAACTCATATCAACTTAAATATTCACTCTAAACTATCACTCATCCCCAATACTCTTACATGTCACAAATCAAAGTACATATATATTTTCATTTAGCATATAGTTGAAAACAATAAATTTTCATATAAATACTTTTTAAAATATATATTTAATTTATTTTCTCTTTTTCTAAAATCTCAAAAAATTAAAAGAAAGTTAAAAATGGCATAAATTCCTTGCAATTTAGCATAATTCTCTTATGAGTATACATAATATTTCACTAATAAAAGCCTTCATTTTTACCCAAGATGATCACTTTTTAATTTTAAAAAATATAAAAAATTATTAGAAAATATCAAAAATTAAATAGACCTCTTATTGTATACAATTTATTTAAAAATATCACTTTATAGTACTATACATTTTGTATTTTTTATATTTTTAAATATCTATTTTGACTGATTTGATGAGTTTTATCATTTTTCTATTTTTTAAAATTATGAGACAACATGATTTACATTTCATATTAAATATAGAATATACACAACCAAGTTTAAATTCATAGATTAAAAATATTGAACATGACAAAGTAATAAATTTTCATACTGTTGATTGGTAAAACAATAACGCACTTACTTGACAATGATTTGCAAGTCATAGTCATGTCCTTGAAGTTTGTGTCTCTACCACAAAATGCTAATTTGATAAATATTGTTTGTGCACTAGGATCATATTCACAATGTATGACGCATGGCATGGTATCAGTCCTAGATTGCATAGCAATTGTCTTCCTAGGATATGACTTATACACTAAGTGGAAAGGAGCCTTTGTTGTAGGTCAGTTGTACACTTTCCTTGGGACTGTTTGGTAAGGATTTATATATTCATGGATCATGCAAAACAAGAAGAGAGTGGAGTATGTGTGTTATATTTTATATATTGGAGCGACGCATCTTGGGGCCAATCCCCGAGGTGTAGAAGAGTTGCAAGTGGAGCCATGGCAATCACCTGAGGGGAGCTTCCTGATGTTTGTGTGACAAGGCACTATGCCTACATGTTATGGGATCTCCCTCTGAGGAGAAGGGAAGGTAAACGTTGGACTACATATCGGTTACAAATGCATAATTAAGTCTATCTAGTGTTCATCAGTGTATTACAGACGCTCTTGGCCCGCGAGGCCGTGTGGTGGGGTTGTCTGTTGTGTGCATGAAGTCCGGCTAGTGCCATAGAAAGTGTCGACCCATTTAAGGTCCCATCAGTGGTGCATTTGCGAGGATCTGCCTATAAGTCACAGTTTCCGAATCTAGGTTGTAAAGGGACCTAAATTTATAATTTCCATTAGTAGTGTGCTAAGCTACCCATAAAATGGGGTTCGTTCAAGGATGGAAAACCTTGGCTTTCCCAATACAAAACTTACTGATGGATTTAGTTAGTTACGTAGAGCAAGAGTCCTCTACATAAGATAATTTAGGTGCTAAGAAGAGTAACCAAATAGTGGTTACCCCATCCTCTAATGCAATGGCATGGGCCAAGGTTCACCTTGGTGTGGTCTCTACCCAAGAGAAATCGTGTATAACAATCCATCAACCTAGAGGGCATGGAACAAGTATGTTGGAAGCTACGACGGTCATGGCATCCATAAGTAATTATGCTAAATCTGTTGTGCCATGGGAAAAACTCGACATACAATGGAGTGCACTTATGGACGAAACATCCCATTTGGTGGGGCATCATGCCAAAATTTTAGATATCAGAAGGATGCTAGAAGCCCTAGCTGTAAAGGGAAAACCGTTGCTGAAAAGGCACAATCTCCAAGTCCTAAGTGCTAAGGATAAGTTTGCTTTTGATGAGGGGCAGAAGCTCCTAGATAAAGCCATCGTGGAACTACCTAGGAAGGGGCAAGATATGGAAGATCCTCTAAGAAAGGATCGAAATGACATGCTAAGAGCTATAGGACTCCCTAGACCACTCTATGAGTTGGCAGAAAGGGATGGCAAGGATAATATTGACCTCCCTACACCAGTAAAGGTGGAAATGGAAGAGGTTGGAGACCCCAAGACACTAGAGTTAGGTCATGAATATGAAGATTTTAATGGCCCGGTGCTAATCCCAAAGGAGAGGACTAAATGCCCTACTCCTTATAGAGATCTCCCAGTATTTCATGGGTTGGTAAATGAGGACCGAATGTTGCACTTAAAAGAATATGGCCTAACTTGCCTTGCAAGTGGGTTCAATGATTTTCATCGGATGCTTGTATTTTCTAGCACCTTGAAGGGAGTAGCTAGAAAATGGTACTGGAGCCTCCCAAGGGGATCTATTAAATCCTTTGAGGAGTTGAGTGATCGAATTTTAGATGAATATGAGAAGAAGGTGCTTATGACCCAAGTTTTAGGGCAGCTGATGCAGACTAGGTACGAGTCCTATCCTTCTGTTAAAGAATATGGTCTAACCTTTGATGATATTCTGAGGCTTTGGCCAAGAAGAGCTACTGCATTGCCAGGTGATGTGCTATGTGAGCTCTTTTTGAGTGGCTTAGAGATTAATACGCAAATCCAAGTGAGGATGCAAGATCCTAAGTCATTAAATGAGACCAAGGGGCATGCAATTGACTATGAGCAATATATTCGAAGATGTTGGGAAAACTTTTGGAGTTTCCCTCGCTTATTGCAAGTGCATCCAAATATCCAACCAATTTTGCAAAGAGAAAATCATTTCGCTATGAGTAGTGATAACATGCCTCTTGGGGATAAAAAGATTCCACGCCCAACAAGTCCCACCAAGGCTTGCAATAGTTCCACGAGAGGTAGTTGCGATGGTGGCATTGATAGGACCATTGGGCCTATGAGTATGGATAAGTGTTCTACGGGTGGTTCTAGTTTTGCCAGTGGAAAGGCTCTACAGAGACCTTTGCCATCTTTAAATGAGTCATGCTTTCTAGTAGATGTTATTCCTTTTAGTAAAAGCATGGTTCCTATGAATAAGCAGTTGTTGCAAAGTGGACAAAGGCAAGTAAAGATATCTCATATGAAGAAGGTGTACTATGCCCAAGGTCCACCTATGCTGAGTAGAAGCGCTAAGGATGTGAGGCCATCTGGCTATAGCAATAAGTCCACATTGAGTCCATCGAACCAATGTGGCAAAATGAGGCAGTCTAAAAATATGAAAAGGAATATGAGATGGGTTTGGAGACCCAAAATTTGTAAATGCATGGTCCCGCTTCCTGAGTCTTTTCCTTTAAGCAATTAATTATATATGTGTATGTAAGGGGTATTTTCTTTTGTTTATTGGGGATCAGCAATCAAGACATGAAGTCCCAAGTTTAGGTTACGTATGTCTGGGGGAGGTCTAAGTAGTCATTGCCTCTTGTAAAGGCATTGTCAGGCCATTGAAAGACCTGTTTTAGAAGTCAATCCTAGTGACCTTGTTCTGCTGACCTGCTTGATGGCTGTTCTAGGAGTTTCTGCTAGTTTTGAGGCAATTAGAAAAGCTTGCCAGAAAAAATGATGATGCAAAGAAGCAAAATCTTGAATAGCTGAATAATAAAAATATACGCAGGTGTGTAAAAAGGGGTTCTAACCCTTATAAAAATAGAAAAGGAAAGAAAGAAAAATCCTTGAGCAGTTGTTTATCTCCTTGTGAAGGCTTGGTAGGTTCTTAGGGAGGAGACAAGACCCGATGCTGATGCCTTGTCTTCCTAGGGGTGGCAACTAGCTGAAAAGAAAAGGAAATAAAAGGTTGGAGAAAAAATAAAAGCGAGTCTTAGAAAAGAATTAAGTGTCACCTCGCTAGGGCTTGGTAGGTTCTTGTGTACTGAGACGAGACCTGAGGCCGATGCCTTGTTCTCCTTGGGTCACTACGCTCATCTTCCTCTTTTTTACATGCCCGAGTATGGAACATAAAAGGCTAAATGGAAAATGTGCTAAAAGACAATATTTCTTGATCAGCCTATAGGAGTCCTCGCCTAGGAGGAGCTCCTAGTTGAGTTGTCCTCAATTTGGTAGGTAGTTCAGACCACCACTAAGGATGAGTTGTTTGATAGTTCTTTTTAGCTTAGTCATATTAGAGCAGCCGGTTAGTGACTAATTTTGGCCTTCTGTTGGATTATGTTAGGCCTACTCCTTATGGATTTCATGCCTTGGTTTTGTCAAGGGGTAGGGTGAGAGCTATAATGTGTTTTGTTGTGTATCTATTTTGTAGCATCTTGATGCTCTTTGTGGTTGTGTTTATGTGCAAATCTGTTCGTGAGATTCGAGGGGCTGAGTCACCCTATCCTGTGGTCACCAATGAGAGCTAGATTTTAGGACCCGAATTAAACCCGTTCTTGGAGCGTTGGAGCTCGTTTTAAAGTAGAAACATCGCCAGAACAAGTCAACGAGCCAATTTTCATGAAAAATCAAAAAGTGGTGGATGGTTGAGCTAGAGTGTTTCTAGATGCATTTCGACGTCAGCAATCCAACACAAGTCTCGGTTCATCAATCGAAGGTCATTTGACCCCCCATTTAATCCCCGCAAGATTCGGCGTTATAAAGTAGCTATCAGATTAGGAAGATGAAAAGTGCATGGGAGAGGCCAAGTTGATGGAGTTCGACGCCACAAAGCCGTGGGTCCAGTCGGATTGCAAATGGGAGTTCGTTTGGGCCTTCAAAATTGAAAAATCAACTTGCGAGACAGTGTGAACACAAAAAGATGAACCAATTATTTTAATGTTTAAAACCTTAGGCTTAATAAAAGCCTCGAAACTAATGCAAAAACTGTCGAATTGAGGGAAGCATCAATGCACTTCCTCATTTTTGCTCAATGCCTCTCCGATTAAAACCCGTTTGGAGAGAGAGAGGGAGATTCTCGATCAGGGCAGGGAGAGGAACAAGATGGCTGCAAGCTTGCCCGTTTTAATGGAGGATTTAAAAATCTCATTTTTTAGTCATTCTCTCTTCTCCCTCTCTCTCCTCTTAAGAGGCAGTTCATGCACATGAAGAAGAATGAAGATCGGTTGAAGGATGCTTGCCCCAGATTGCTCCAAGATCAAGAGGAGGCTGAGGGGAGATGTTGAACATTGAAGATTTGCTGCTGATTGGTCCATTGGCAACCCGAAAAAATTAATTACAAAACCCACAACATGCAAATAAGTGGTATGCCTCAATTTTACAAAGGAAATTTGCTTCTTTTTTATGTTTGATGGTTGAAATGGAATTCATATGGAACAAAAATTTGTTTGGAGCTTGTTCCTATTATGATTGAAGGCTGTGCAAAAAAAAAAAGTAGACCCGGAATGATAAATAGTCGTAATAATTAAATTATGGCCTGAAAAGTACATTTTTAGAGTAAAAATGAAGGTTTTATTGGTTTCGAGTGGGGAAAAGAGATGCGCATGGGATAAAATTCTGAGACAAAACATCTTCCAGCTGTCATAATCAGTCACTAATCATAAATCAAAAAATAATTTATTTTTATATATAAATAAATAGATAAAATAGCTAAAAATGGAAAAAAAAAGATTTTTGCATTATAAAAATCTAAAAATTTATGATTCGTGGTTGTTGGCTATAAAAAAAAGTTGAGGCATAAAGTTTGGCATCATTTTGGCTTTGTTTATGTGTTATACTTCATGTTTTTCCATTTTATGCAAAAAATACATACAAAACAAAACCGTACACCTATGCAACGGAACATAATCTAAGAGTTAGAGTGAAAGGGTGATGTTAAGAGATTAAGAGGGCTGAGAGGGTTTGAATTTTTAAAACATTTGATTATGCATTCCATTTAGAATTGTGATAATTGATTCTAAGGGGCTAGTAGCACAAGAAATCAATGCTAGTCTCCATACATCAAAGCATATGTTTAGTGAAAATCATGAAAGGATTGTTTTTTCTATATCACAAAATGCTGATTTGATAAATATTATTTGTGCACTAGGATCATATGTACTATGCATGACGCATGGCATGGTATCAGTCCTAGATTGCATAACAATTGTCTTCCTAGGATATAACTTATACGCTGAGTGGAAAGGAGCCTTTGATGTAGGTCAGTTATACGCTTTCCTTGGGACTATTTGATGATGATTTATATATTCCTGGATCGTGCAAAACAAGAAGAGAGTGGAGTTTGTGCATTATGTTTTATATATTGGAGCGAAGCATCTTGGGGCCAATCCCGGAGGTGTAGGAGAGTCGTAGTGGAGCCATAGCAATCAACCGAGGGGAGCTTCCTGATCTTTATGTGACAATGCATTGTGCCTACATGTTATGGGATCTTCCTTTGAGGAGAAGGGAAGGTAAACGTTGGACTACATATCGGCTATAAATGCATAATTAAGTCTATCTAGTGTTCATCATTATATTACAGACGCTCCTGGCCCAAGAGGCAAGGTGGTGGGGTTGTATGTTGTGTGCATATAAGAAGCTGAGAATAAGGAATTAGTGTAAAAGGAGAGGATATGTAATTTTACACATATTTTTGACACATTAATACAATTACAATCTTTCTCTCCCTTCTTGCTCACAGCTTCTATGGCTTCCCCATCTTTCGTGTCTTTCTCTCTCTAAATCTAGTCTTTCTCTCTCCTCTTCACTCTTCTTCTCTCTCTTCTTGTAGTCTTTCTCTCTCTTTTGCAGTCTTATCTCTCCTCTTTCTCTCTCCCTAGTTCTCTCTCTGACAAGTGGTATCAGAGCTTAGTTTTTAGATCTTTCCTTTCTCTCTCCTTCTTTACATTTAGTTTCTTGTCAGTTTTAGGAAACCTTACTGTGCACAGGTACAGTGTTGAAGAACCACAACAGTCAAGAAGTACTAGACATGGCAGCTTTCTTGAAGACCACACAGACCATGGCAGCCTTTCTTGGAGTCATAAATGGAGCTTGGACCAAAAATGGAGGCAGACAGATAAAGATGGCAGCTCGTTTTGCAAGCTCATGCCAATTTTGAAGCATAGGGGTTAAGCATTTGGTTCTTCTTCAACAAGCTATGGTTCATGGAGAACCATTGGAGCATTATTGAGTAGAGTATGATGCTGGGATATACTACTATTTTGGTTCAAGTGTTTTACTACAAGATTGGCTTTGAGGAGTTCTTCAAGCAAGCTCGAGTAATTGGGGACAAATTTGGGAAAGTTGCTACAGAAATTAGTAGCATCATTCTAACGACAAAGGAAATACGAAAATTGATACTAGACATCACAAGCTTCGAGTGGAGCCATCAAACGTCTCATTTGGACACATATTTCTCAAGCTAGAGCCTATTTAGTACCGGCAGTTCACTAGCAGTTCACTGTGGACAGTTCTGGAAATTCTTAAACAGAGAGGGGTATTGCTATTCCTAAATTCAAACCAAGATTTCTACTTGATACTAGACATCTTAACTTTCGAGTGAAGCTATCATACACCTTATTTGGACTTATATTTTTCAAGGTAGGGCTGAAGATGGCAAGCCAACAGGATTGCAAGGAAGTATGGACTCGGTGATTTTTCTTTTGGTCTGCATGTGTTGAATCTCAGGACAGGGTACAATTGAATATATCTGTTGGTCCTGATTTGGAGACTGTGTATTTTGGGAGTATACATGTCAGATGAATGAAACCAGAATTTTAAGGCAAGGACAGGAACAACATATCTCTTCAACTTGACTGCAATGGTAGCTGAGATCAATAGCTCCAGCTCTAGTGAACAAGGTTGGCTTCAAACACAGGCTAAAATTGACAAACTTGGAGTTTTAATTGATCAGTGTATTGCTCTTATGAAGGAGGTTATGGAAAAAACAGCAAGACCTCAATCAAATGCTTCTGCTTATAGCCAACATGTATATGCTGATGGTACACTTGAATCAAATGCTTATGCTTATGGCCAACATGTATATGCTGATGAGTATCATTCCATTGAGCCTTGGTAGCAGAATGGCTATTATGGTCAACATGCTTATGCTTATGAGCATCCACCTCTTCAGCAACATAGTTATGATTATACTTGTAAAGCTCTCTTGGTTGACCAGCCCAGTTCTTATGGATGTGACAGAAATGGTTATGCTTATCAGTACCCTTCTAGCTTTGATCAACAGCAAGCAAGTGATTATGACCGACATTATGCCAATACCTATGCTCATGGATTTGCCAATAATCATACTTATGGACAACATGACCAATGCTGTGGGATCAATGATCAAAGGCAGCATGCTTATGTATGTGAGCAGCAAACATCAGTGGAAGCAAATGCATATGCTCAACCAAACTGTCCCTCTGATGCACAGCAGGGCTGTTATCACCATATGGAGTATGGACATCATGAGCATTATGGTCATGAGCATGGACAGCCATCTGTTCTACATGAGCAGCAAGATGACTATGAGCAGCATGTCAAAACTATTATAGAGCTGACCAATGGTGATGAGCAGGTGTGTAAATTGCTATCTAAGGCTAAACACGTTAGACACCTTACTAGTGATACGATACGGGAACTGCATGCTGCGAGCTTATGCTATCGATGTGCTAAGCCACTATCTTGTAATCACCAAGCCACATGCAGGGCAAAGACTGCCAAAATATTCTTGGTATTTGACTATTATGATGCAAATGATGGAGAAGACCTTGTTGAAGACCATTTTGGTATGAGTCCACAACAAGAAACTCAGTTCAAGAAAGCGGATCATGGACAGCATGTGGATTTGGATGATCATCATGTAATAGTGACTTCAGCCTCATATGCTTCAGTCACACAGAGCATGGTGATGCCTGAGAAACTTATGAAAGAGTTAGTGAATACCATCATGATGATCAAGCTTCCAGTTGTACTTGACTATGACCTTATGAAAGTTGATCCAATGCATGACAATGATACCACTTTCCCTTTTGATCCGGGTGGCTACAAGCTGATTTTGACCCTCTGTATAGATTAGTACTACTACTGAATATTAGGTAATCTTTTCTTTTACCACTTGTAATGCTGTACAGAGTAGTACTCTGCAGCCCCTACTCGGCTATACCAATAAGTCTGATATTTGTTTTTTAGGAAAAAAACTTCATTTTGAGTGGGGATGGATTGTAAGAAGCTGAGAATAAGGAATTAGTGTAAATAATATTGATATTATGCCATGTCACACTGACATTGGTATAAAAGGAGAGGATATGTAATTTTACACATCTTTTTGATACATTAATATAATTACAATCTTTCTCTCCCTTCTTGCTCACAGCTTCTATGACTTTCCCATCTTTCCTGTCTTTCTCTCTCTAAATCTAGTCTTTCTCTCTCCTCGTCACTCTTCTTCTCTCTCTTCTTGCAGTATTTCTCTCTCTTCTGTAGTCTTCTCTCTCCTCTTTCTCTCTTCCTAGTTCTCTCTCTGACAGTGCATGAGGTCCGACTAGTGCCATAGCCAATGCTGGCCCATTTTAGGTCCCATCACCAAATGAGAATAGAGAATAATGATTGATGAGAATCAAGAGAGTAATCAATGAATCAAGGCCTTATACTCTTGCACTTCGGGGAGTTGAAGGTATAACATACCACCATCGAGGTTGTCGGGGGTTTGGATACAAGATTACTTGTTCACAAACACGTATAAGAGATGTTAAACTATTGTGACATGTACCATGTCGTGATACAATTAACAAACAAATGAGTCCATGCACCTGTTCACAACTCTCCTCTCTCTCTCAATTATTTTTCTCTCTCCTCTCCCTCTCTCATTTCCTCTCCCTCCCTCACCCTCACCCTCACCCTCACCCGCACCCACACCCTTTCTTTCTCTCTTTTCCTATTATGTTTAATATCTTTTCTCTCTCCTCTCATTCTCTCATTTTTTCTCTCTCCTCTCGCTCTCTCATTTCCTTTTTCTCTCTTCCTCTGCTTCTCTCATTTCTTCTCCCTCCCTCTCCCTCTCTCATTTCCCTATTATGTTTTCGTCTCCCCCCCTCTCTCATTTCCTCTCCCTCCCTCTCCCTCCCCCTCTCTTTCTCTCTCCCTCCCTCTCCCTCTCCCTTCCTCTTCCTTTCCCTATCCCTCTCCCTCTCTCATTTCCTCCCCCTATCCCTCTCCCTCTCTCATTTCCTCTCCCTCCCTCTGCCTCCCCCTCTCTTTCTCTCTCCCTCCCTCTTCCTTTCCCATTTCCTCCCCCTCTCCCTCTCCCTCTCCCTCTCTCTCTCCCTCCCTCTCCCTCTCTTATTTCCTCCCTCTCCTTCTCTTTCCCTCTCTTTCTCTCTCTCTCTCTCCCTCTCCCTCTCTCATTTCCTCCCTCTCCCTCTCCCTCTCCCTCTCATTTCCTCTCCCTCTCTCAATATACACAAATTATACAAAAAGAGAGAGAGAGAGAGAGAATGCACTTTTCCTCCCTCTCGTTCTCTCATTTCATCCCCCTTCCTCTTCCATTTCCTCCCTCTCCCTCTTCCTCTCTTTCTCTCTCTCTCCCTCCCTCTCCCTCTCCCATTTCCTCCCTCTGCCTCTGCCTCTCTTTCTCTCTCATTTCCTCTCCCTCTCTCAATATACACAAATTATATTAAAAAAAGTAAAAGAGAGAGAGAGAATGCACTCTCCCTCCCTCTCCCTCTCTTTCTTTTTCTCTTTCTCTCCCTCCCTCTCCCTCTCCCTTTCCTCCCCCTCCCTCTCCCTCTCCTTCTCCTTCTCTCTCATTTCCTCTCCCTCTCTCAATATATACAAATTAAACCCTAAACAAGTAAAAGAGAGAGAGAATGGACTCACCGTAAAGATTTGCAGGAGGGTTTGGCAACTTCTCTTCGCGACGGCGGCTCCTCCTCTCCTTCACGAACTACGGTGGCGGCGGCGGTGACAAGCCTTCTTCCTCTCCCTCTCTCACCCTCTATGCAAAACGGTCGCTCTCCCTCTCAAAAACTTTCACGAATGCGCGAAATGAAACACGCTCGAGTTTTGGCCCGCTTTTTTTTCTTTGTGGGACGATGCAAACAGCGATGTCGCTATTGCTTTGTTTCCTTGTAGTGTCTCTATCACACACCTCTTTTCTTACTCTATCTCTCTGTGGTTGAGAATGGTGCCATGGTCTCTTCCCCTCTCCTCCCTCCCTCCTCGCCTCTCTCTCTCTCTCTCTCTCTCTCTCTCTCTCTCTCATGCCGATGGAATCCTATCAAAGATCTATGAAAAACCAAGGAAAAAGGGCTAGAATCTTGGTGCCTTCTCCTTCTTCACGCCTCCTCTCTCTCTCTCCCATGGCACTCCCTCCCATCACGACCCCTCCAACCTCCAAAATGGCCCTTCTTTTTGTTAAAAATAACTTAATTTTTTCTAGATCTTCTAACCTTAATGCAAATAAAAGTTCCCCTTCTTTCTCTAACTCCTCTTCAATCCTCTCATCATATATAACATAATTTTGACCCACCCACAAAACATCGTAGACTAAGATATAGTCAAGCATAATCTTTTTTCTTCTCCAGATAAATATGATAATTGTTGGGACTAGTTTACAGGCGATTTTTAGTTTATGCTAGCTACGAATTTGATACTTTCTAAGTGCAGAAACTCTATCAAACATGCTTTGTATTGGTCTGGGTTTGAAATGATATTTCACAACACTAAAGTACTCATGCATATGCTCTCTTCTTGTGTAAATGACTTTTGAAATTAATTACCTAAGGAATTCTATTAGAATTTGACTCTAACTCCACTCTCCTCTCTTACAAAAACTCCCTTATACCAATATTTTCCTTTTTTCAGTGGATTTCAAAGATGCATCCCCCAAAGAAAGCAACTACAATCGCATTTGCATAAAATTAATATGAAAATTTAATAAGAATGTGTCAAATGTATACAATTTTGTTTCAAATTTTGACAATATTTGGCATGGTTTTATGGGTTATTAGTGCCACAACTCCCATTGTAAATGATGTCTCAAGACGAGTTGCTATCATGGTATACATCAAACTGCCCACTACGGATGCATAAAGGATCTTGGCCATCTAAACCTTGTACTAATCCAACTACATATAATTTGCCTAATTGACCTTCACATTGTTGTGACGTTGCGCATCTACCACTGCAAACCTAAAGGCCGAGTTTTCTACTAAGATTTTGGACTCTTAAGGTAGCGTCATTATGAGTTTATTTTCCATTGTGTGTTTATTTCGTGTTTGCATTTGCATGACACACAAGCACCTATAGTTAGGCTAGGCGCATTCTCCTTAGTGCATTAATAATGTTTTGTGAACATTGTTTGATTGGTGGCAAATCATGGATTCGACATTGCATGAGTGATTGAGCGTGAAAATCCATGAAGCAGTTTTGTAGGATACATTGCATGGAAGAAACATGAAGGAAATTTCAGGTTGATTGAACCCACAAAAGATTTATTCAAGGCTTGGAAGGGAGGTAAGATCCATCCGAGGAGCTTGATTATAGAGCTACTGTTAAACTCATTGATCGGTGTCATTAGAAAAGATTCACTTCAAATTTGCTTATGTTGTGAACAATGGAAAAACTTTGAAAGTATAAAAGCTTGTAATATCAAAGCTTCAGAATTTCCCTATCCTTATTAGGCAAAACATAGGCTAGTGAAGCTATATTTTGGTTTGCTAAGCAAGACTTGCGATTACTTGTCATTGTCTTACATAAAGTGCTGAGACCATTCAGCAAGTTTTAAACTCAGGTGTCAATATGAAGTTGATATTAGACGTTCAAAAGATAAACTTAGGTGTCAGTATGAAGTTGATATTAGACGTTCAAAAGATGGTGGCCTGAATTGTTTCTGAAATTGATGAGATGTCAAGGAGCAGCAAAAAGACATCATCATTGACGATGCTTCCTGAAATTCTTAGAGGAAAACATCAATGATATTTTTTGAAGGTTTTTGAAGGTTTTTCTTCGTTGGTGCCTTATAAAAAGAAGCAGATCGATAGTCTGGAGGGGGAGCTTTTTCTTAAGCTTTATAAAAGACTGCAACGAACGGGCAGCATTGAGCCATTGGCGACACTGTAGAGAAGTCAAAGGGAGAACGTGTTGTGACACAGAAAATGACGAAGATGAAGTTGTGAAGATGAAAGGATTGCAGACTGACAGTTGAAGAAGGAAAACGAAGCAATTTTGATCATGCTGAAGAAGAAAATGAAGGGAAGGACAACCTTGGTGAGCTCAGACGTCGAAGGAGGAGAGTGGAGCTGCAGACGATGACCTGAACGAGACTACCGATGAAGCTGATATCGACGACAAGGAATGAGGGCTGCAATAATATAACGACAACGAAGATGAAGCCGGAGGAAACGGTGAACAAAATGTTGCTGGGACAAGAAGACTGTAACAAAGAAGGTGCTGAATATGCACAAGGAACTTTCAATCGTTCCCCACATAGGCAATTTGTTGAAATATAGGAAATTCTCCAATATTTCCTATGTAGACAAGTGAGTATTCCCCATCTATAACTAGGAAATTGAATTCCCTACATCTTATAATAGGGAATATAGAGCATTCCCTACATTCCTTTGAAAGTCCCTACATTCCCTACATCTTATAATAGGGAATATAGAGCATTCCCCACATTCCTTTGAAAATCCCTACATAAGGAATTATAAGGATGTGATTCCCTACTTTTATATAATAGGGAATTAAAGGTACAATGAGGATAAGATAAAGATGATGTTTATCATAATTCTCTATTTCTCAATTCTAGTTGATACTGATGGTTTCAAGAAGGTAAGGACAAAGGTGATGATGACTATCACGGTGGTGATGAGGATAAGAAAAATGAAAACAACGAGGAACTTATATTTCAATTGCAATTTGAGGCGGCTCCAGTTGACGAGAGAAAGGAAAGGCTTTTGTAAAGATTATTCAACCTTTGTTTTAATTTCATCCACGAGTCCCCCCCTTCACACCCAAAGAGACACATGCGTGGACAAAACACAAGATATTACAATTCCACAATGCTCCATGCCAACCGTTATCTCCTCCATTCCCATGCAAGCATTCGAGCTTATTTTCTTATAATCACATTTACAACATATGTCATTTCTAGAAATGCCAAGTGATTAAGAGATTATTGTGCAACCATAGCATGTGCCTCTTGTGCTAGTACTCGAGCTTGTAGAAAGTGAATGTGCCTTTGCTACAACTTATACAACACTAAAATTTCTAGCTTTGGGTATACAACACCTAGCCAAACTTGTTGGCCCCACATCTAGCCCACATACTCGACTAAGGTGACTAGATCAATCTTATTTTTACTTTACTAATATTTAGTATTTTATTTATTTTATTTCTATGTTTAACTTTTATTGAGGCCCCATTCCTAGACCACATGGGTAGCTATGATGGGTATACAAGAAAGGCTTGGTAAACTAAAATTAAACATGAGTATTTAAATATATTATAGTTGTATTTATAACATTAACATTAACTTCTAAGGGTAACAACTTTGTGCACGCTCTCTCTCTCTCTCTCTCTCTCTCTCTCTCTCTCTCTATATATATATATATATATATGGGGCTATAATGGAATAATGTCCTAGGTGGTTTGACTTAACATACACGAACAAAGATTTTGTTGTATTATATATCTGTACAACACATATTCCCAAATAAACCTAGGAAAAATGAAGTCTTAAGGGTAACAACTTTGTGCTCTCTCTCTCTCTCTCTCTCTATGGGGCTATAATGGAATAATGTACTAGGTGGTTTGATTTAACATACATAAGCAAAGATTTTGTTGTATTATATCTGTACAACACATATTCTCAAATAAACCTAGGAAAAATGAAGTCAAAGTGGCAAAATACCCAAAAACGCAACCTTTTTAGTTACTATTAGATTGTTTTTTACAGTATTGCAATGAAATGCCTTGTGTGTGTGTGTGTTTTTGTGTGTGTATGCATACCAATCTTGTAATGTATAACAACCTTCCGTGATGTGTTTTTGAAAGTATCTTCCAATATCATGTGACGTGCTTGAAAGGTGTTTACCATGTGAGAGTGAAAAGACTGCAAGGTGTGTAATGGAAAGTGATGGCACATGCTAGTGTCGGACACACTTGCACATTGAGGACATGTAAGTCTATAGAGATTCTGATGTTGAAGAAAGACAATCAAGCAGGAGAGAACAAAAACAAACAATGGAAGCAAATCATCAAGCAAGAGGATGAGAAATGAGAAAGTATTAATGATGTAGATGCATCCAACCACATTATGTTCATATCACACTACATGCATTGGGGGTTTTATTCTCAAATGAAACTACATGAATTAGCATTTAGGTTAGTAAAATGTGTTGGATGTTGTGGATTAGAACCAAAGGAAACATTGAATTTCATCCTTAAAGAGTATTAATGTTTTTGTTGTATTTAGTTATGCTAGAATTGCCATGAGGCTCTATTATCATTCATTGAAGAATACAATTCCTAAGAGCATCGAAGTACTAGCCAATCTACCAATGGCTCCCAAATGCAATAATGCACTGAAATAAAATATGAGTGTTAGCTACCTAAAATTTGTGCATGTATTTCCTAGAGGGCATCGACATCCTATTGAGGAGGTGGCGTGTGAATGATCCGTGGTCTCTTGATAATGACCAACATGGTCCAAGTATAATGCACAAGCATCATATTGTAGTCCATATCATGCCCTACATAATCCAAGGCATAATCAGTCCTATAAGTTGGATGACATTGGGATATGGACTAGCCCTGGAGTAGGTGTTTGAAGTATCATACCAACCATATAGAGAATCCTCATCCCAATCTATAGTAGCATAAATGATGGAATAGGAAGAAATATATGTGATGTCTCTATTATCCCTATTGTCTAGAAATATGCTTTCCAAATGTGTCCAAGTATTCTTGATCCACAAAAGTCTCCCAAAAGCAATAGCACGGTGAAATAAATTTTTGAGTGATGGCTACCTAAATTTCTTGCATGTATACGTGTAATACATCATCGTCCTCTTTGCAATAGTAATACCATGGGAGAGGTCAATCGTAAACAAAATTGGTATGCTTTCATGTAGACTTATGCAAGTTACCTCTTGATTAAGCGTGATGCACCTCAATTCAATGACACCAAAGGGAATCCCCACGTTCTCTCAAAATTCTTGACATGAGAGAATGTAAAAATGTTAGCTCTTGAGCTTGGAGGGAGCCTAAAGAAATCGGGTCACCGTTCGTGGGCCTGGGGCGAATGAAAAGAAACCAAGCCAAATGTGGTTCATGAATTGGACCAAGACTTGTATGCCTCTACGACCATAAACAAGTGAGGGCTCATAGAGGCCGGCGAGCGTGTAAAGAAGTGGGCAAAGCCATGTTACGATCTCTTTGTGCCGTCTAAAAATCGTAGGTGCCAGCGATGACAAAGAAACTGGAGCTCGTGGATGCTAGCGAGTGATACAAATAAGTGGGCAAAGCCAGGTCGTGTCTCCAAAGTCGAACTACTGTGTTGGTATGGCTGGAATGGCGGAGCATGTGCCAAAGGAAATGCAACTGCCTAAGGGCGAGTGGTTATGTGGTCCACTATAAAATAACACTTGCCCTGTGTGGGGACCCTTTCGGATGCTTGGCTACTGGGATATATGGATCGTGATGGTGGATGTGTGTAATGCTTGAAAACCTGGAGCGAGCTAAAAGAAGTCGGGCCCGTGGATCACTCGCTCTCCCTCCATCTTGACCAAGCCGCGCACGGAGCCATAAGTGAGGAGTCAAGTGGACTAGATCGAGTAGTGGGGCCCCCCTCACAACACCAAGCCATGCAATACGTCACGAGCAACTACACCAAAATCTGACACTCAGGCTATGGTAGCATCTCCGTTGTGTTCTTAGTGAACATGATTGTGCATCAATGATGATGTGGATATGCATTAACATGTATTTTTGTGCATGTGGTAATTTGATGTGTCTATGTATGTTTATGGATTTGGTTGCCTTGTGATTTTGAGTTTAATTTTATACATGAGTGAAGAAGTGCTATGAAAACACACGCTTTCTATGTGTGTGTATGTGTGTGTGTGTGTACTAGGCACTCCATGCCTAGCTCCTGGTGCTTCGCGCCGGGAGAGAGAGAGAGAGGGGGTGACATGTGGTGATGGGGGGGTGCACAACAAACTCTAGACCACTTACTATATAGAAAGTTCACACTATAACTAGGAAGAATAGCAACCAAACTAGGAAAAATGCAACAAACTCTAGTCAATTACATAAATTGAGATTTAAAACATCATATGCTAGGTAGCCTTAGATCCAAACTCTTATTTGTTGTCATGAGTGGGTTACAGTAATTAATGTTGTCATCCAATTCCTCTACTAAAGATAATAACATGAACCCTCAGACAGCTTGGTGATAATTGGATAAGTGTCTAAGTAATAATTGTGACATAGATTAGATTACCCTACATAATGCATTTTGTGTCAAGTTGAGTAATCTATAATATAAAGCATCATTAATTGGTGACTTGGAGAGTTATTTTATGAGCAGATAATGATGTACATCAAGGTGTTTATGCTATCATGGAATTAATAAGACTAGCATCCACAAATGCTAATGTAGAGATAGATGTGATTGTTGAGGAAGAGTTAAACATGCTCTAGTGGCAATTAGTTGAATATGTGAGTCTCAAGATCAAGTGGCTAACCTTAATAGAAACGTGGCTAAGCCTTGAACTAATCATTTGGTGCAAGAAGCATGCATCACCTCAAAGGATTATCATTTTTCCCCCCCAAGCATTTTGATCTATTATTTTGAAAGGCTCTAAAACTCTATGGGATATCAGCTACAAATGGGGACTCGTAAATGGAGGAGCCTTATATTGCTACTATACAAAACAAGCATGCTTAGGTAATGATTTGCCTTGTTCAAGCTTTAAAATTTTAACCCAAGTTAGTTGGCATCATAATTAATATTCTACATTTTGTTTTATCTTTACTAATCAGTAATCAAGAATGCATGGCTATGATTTCTCCCCCTTTTCCCATAACAAAATGACAATGGTCTATCTAGAAAGCATGGCACACACTTGTCTCTTTTGTATTCTCTCTTAAAAATATATATGTTTCTCTATTTCTATTTAGTTTCTTCTAAATTTATTTATTGTTATGTTGATTTTTTATTGATCACATTGATTTAAAGGACTTCCTTTACTTGTTCAAAATAAATCAATTAGTTATATTGTAGATGACCTTCCCTTGTTTTCTCCTCCATCTCCAGAACTTGTGACCTTCGCGCTTGAAGCAGACGCTCTAACCCAACTAAAGGAGCACCTGTCTTGGTGAGGCGCAGTCTGTCGCATCGAAAAGCACCAGTCGCGGCAGGTGACCTTTTCCAAACACCGCACTGGTGTCTTCAAGAAAGCCTACGAGCTCTCTGTTCTCTGTGAAGCACAGGTGGCGGTCATCATCTTCTCCTCCACCAACAGGATGTAAGAGTATGCGACACCACAGGCCCTGATGGATTTGGATGAAGCCCGGATGGTTTGAGCCCAAATGCTTTTGCACCAGACCCTGGTGTTGGCGATTCGGGCCTGCCCTACGGATGCTCGATGGCAGTCACTGTTGCTTCTCAAAGCTATGGCGGGCCTTCCAGCTATGGATCTGGTCAAAGTTATGGCACTAGCACATATGCCAATACTGGCCAAGTCCCTCCCCTCAGGCACATGAAGAGGCAGAGAAGGCACAGGCTATCACGGTCCTGCCATCTCGATGTGGTAGAAGAAACAGCGTTAGTTGCGGACGCGCAGATCGCTCAGCTCCTGCAATGCAAGCCTCTCCAAGAAGTCGAGGTTTGTGCAATCTTTCCCTGCCTCATCCTTTTGCATTATCGTCCTTCTGCATCACAGTCCTGCCACTCGATGTGGTGGAAGAAATAGCGTTAGCTGCAGAATAGTGTGTACTCCCGGTCCTATGTGGTGGAAGAAACAGCGTTAGCTGCGGAATAGTCTGTGCTCTCGGTCCGCATCATAAAAATTTCCCTCGATTGGTCACATGAATGTAAATCTTAGCTCTTATAGATTCCATCGAGGGAATCTAACATTTTGAAGTGACTCTGACGAATGAGACGATCATTTGTGCATCAGGGGCAAAGACCTAATCAAGTCTTTGTGAAATTTGCTCCCGCTTTTGCTTAAGGTCGCTGATATGCCGTAAGGCAATCTGTTGAATTTGTTTTTTTTTTTAAAGATACAGTGTATGCAACAATTGCACATGGAGATGCTTGCGTTTTGCCTCCATAAATGCTATCAAAACACTAAGCTGTACCATCTGAAATAGGAAGAGTTGCTCAGAAACATCTATTATTGTGGTGGATACTGTGTGACTACAATTAGATTTCTCTGCAAACCTATTTGTCAATGTGAATGCTTTGTGACAATGACACTTAGTTGCTTGATGGGCTCAATGCCAATCAGATCTATGCTAAAACTATTGGAGACTGAAGTCCCACAGTTGGCAGGTTCTTGGTTTGCTTCTGCAAAGCTCATTATTAGCTTTGAGCAAGCAAACCTTGGCAACATTTGACTCTTTATTGTTTTCCTTATAAAGGGATTCTATAATGCTTGAGTCAGTTTCATAGTATTTTGGTTTTCTTGGCGTACTCATAGGTTACAGCTAAGCCTGTATGAAATGACATTGTCACAGGATTACATGTCATGATGTCGAGTGACCATAGTTGTCAGGTTCTAGTTGTTTCAACTGTGAACACGAGAAGGATTAGGTGTATAGTTTATCATCCACTTTCTTTGGCTCTCTTTTCATATACTCTCTTATGCTTGTACTTTACTGCTATAAGGGCAATGACCAGTAACTTTGGTTGTTGAGGTGACCTTAACATATCTAGACCTTGTTTGTCCTTGTCTGGTCTTTAGAACTAAGTATACATTCCATCTATGTGCGAATTGGTTTTAACACTTGGAACTTGTAAGCTTAGTTTGCTATCTTTCAAATGCTCTCCCTGCTTTTTACTTCCTTCTCTACAAGGACCCAATTCATGAGTGCTTTGATTTTACCATGATGCTTGTACTTTGATCAAACATGTATACAATAGAACATCTCAACACATTTTTTATGCGTTTTTAAACATAAAGCTTACAGTTTTGGCAGAAAATGGATGTTTACATGGTGCAAATTCCCTCAAGCATGTATTTTGGTTATGAAAGTGTACATTTCAACATCAACATTACTTTTGGATGTTGATATTCAAATGCTTCATGATGATCATCCTCGTTCGTTATTCCATTGATGAGGGTCTATATTCTAGCTTATGATACATTGTTTCGTTTATATTCTTTTCAGCCTGATGAGGGTCTATATTCCAGCTGATGAAACATTATTTCATTTATATTCTTTCCAGCTGATGAGGGTCTATATTCCAGCTGATGACACATTATTTCGTTTATATTCTTTCCAGCTGATGAGGGTCTATATTCCAGCTGATGACACATTATTTCGTTTATATTCTTTCCAGTTGATGAGTGTCTATATTCAAGCTGATGACAAATTGTTTTATTTATATTTTGTTCATGGGGCCCCACATCTGTTATGTTGTCTATAGAGCGGCGTCACGAACCGTCTCTATAGACCTTATGTTGTTACTGTAACGTTTTTCTTTAAGTTTTGTTGTGACAGATATACTGCTTACATCCCAAGTTCAGTTGAAGGAATTTCTTGGAGATTTTATCATTTGTAGTGATGTCGCTTATCCTTATTTTACATGTATATTAAGGAGTGATAAATCTCTTTTGATGCCTCTGAATAGGCTGTTGTAATTCAGGAGTGATGTTGTTGTAATTCCCGAGTGATGTAGCTCCTAGGCTCTTGTAAGTTCAAATTTGTAATTTTATATTTTGAATATTAATATAAAGGTAGGCCTATATAGAGCTTGGGTTTTTCCCTTTAGCCCCCAAGGGTTTTTTCATCCATAGTAAGGGACCTTTATTTGAGCGGGGATGTTAGCTATATATATATATAGTCTGTCTATATATATCGTCCTAGGTCCCCTCTATATATTCCTATCATGTGTGCTCATTTGACACACTTCTGGGGTTCAACTTTCGGTGTCTCATGTCTCTCTTCTCCTCTCTCTTCCTCCGTTCCTCGTCTCCCTCCTATTCAACATGCATCGCACTGTTCAACAATAAGTGTAGGATTGGATCTTTTTCTCCCATACTCTAGGGGTGTCTATTGATGGCAGAGTGAACCATATGTTGCTACTATTGATTCTAATCAACTTGATGTATACATTCCTAGCATGGATGATATTGCCAATGAACAAGGTTTGGAAAAGGTATCTTATAATCTTATATGTTTATCATTTTTGTACTTGATTCCATATATTTTGGAGACATTTGATGTATACACATGATCTTATTTTGTTGATGTAGCCTCTTGAAGAAAGTAGCTCCTTTGAAGGACAACAATACAAGCAAACAGATTTATCATTGCAGGTAATGCTTTTAAGCTCATATCTAATAAATTTCTTTGAGAATGTCTCTTATATAGATACTTATACATTAACTTTCATTTCCCATAGATGAATACGTTTGTGGAGGAAGAAAAGAGCTTTGAAGAATTTCAATGTTATACATCCGATGAGGTTCTTTGCTTTATATTAAATTTAAGATTGACCATATGATTCATGTTCTTAACAGTATCTTATCCTTTACATGCTTAAAATGTAGGATGTTGAAAATGAAGATGAGACACTTGATATGGAAAATTGTGCCAGCTTTTCAAAGTTATTGTCACATGGTTTAGACAAAATAATGTACTCAACTAAACGTCAAGAAACTCTGGAACAAAGTATCCATAGTTCAAGCAATGATAAGGTATGTAACTTTTTTTCTATATAAATGTTTTTAATGTGATTACTAATTTTAGTTTTGAATGTAGGCTAATCCAGATGATGACATTAATGAAACATCTCGAAAAATTCAAAGAAAGAGGAAGGTATTTGATATATGTTTGTGAGAGAACAATAGCGTCATAGTTTAGTGAATAACTAAAGATATGATTTATTACATAACTATTTATTTTACGTGTTGACTAGCCAAGTGAGAAGATGAAGGATCTTTTGCAACAAAGGAGCATGAAACGAGGTACCAATATCAACGAAAAAGAACTAAAGGTGCTAGATGTAAAGATGCTTAAAGGGTAGCTTTATAGTTTATATATATATATATATATATATATATATATATATATATATAATAGTCATGTAGTTAAATTTATGGCTTTTCATATTATAATTCGTGTCATTTAGTTATCTATACATAGTATAATAAGTTACTTATTCTCTTTTTGTTATTCAATGCAGGTTAATATGACAAAAGAGAACATAGAAACCATACTTTTGAAGTATCTTGGTGTGCCTACAATTCATGATATGTACTTTTCTTTAAAGGGTATGTACATGAATCTCAAAAAGATTGAAGCTAGCTTTCGAGTCTTGATTAAGAATACAAGAAGCCAACAAAGTGATTATATGATTAAGGAGATTATTTATTGGCTACAAGGAAATGGCAAAGTTGTATTAAACAAAAATAGCAATGTGCTTAGTCTAGATGATGTGGAAGTTTTAGCATAACTTCTACTTTGAGTTAAGAATTTATTGCTTTTCAACATATTGGAGATTTGAGGGATTACTCAAACACTTATTACTTTGCAACATATTGGAGATTTAAGGGATAAAGCAATCACGACACACATGTTGCTTAATTAGTTTTTAGTTCTATGCTCCTTTAAAAGTATTTTCATTTTTCTTTTGGTTGCTAGAAGTAGATGTTGATGTCTTAATTTGTTTAATCTATTTTGATCATTAGATGTATGTTATTGATCCTTACTTAGAAATGATGACATTCTCTATATAATTTTCTAGTTAAAAATTTATTATGTAATTTCTTGTTTGATATTAGCATGTCTAAGAGTAAGGGCAAAGTAGATAAAGTGATAAGGAAAAAAGAGAATTCCCACGGAATTTCCTAGTTGAAAGTATATATAAGTAGGGAATGTAAAAAATAGGAAAAATGAGAGAATTCCTAGTGAGAGTACCTAGGGAATCACCTCTAGAATTTTTTTCCTATATATGGAATATTTCCTATATAGGAATTATTCCCTACATAGAAAATTTTGTATTTTTCCTATATAGGAATTTCCTATGTAAGAATTTCTTATGTAGGAAATATTTCCTACATAGGAAATGTCTTATGTGATTCCCTACTTATTCTCACTAGGAAATGTCCCATTTTCCCTAGTTTTTACTTTCCCCACTTATATGTATTTTCAACTAGGGAATTCCATGGGGAATTCTCTTTTTTTCCTATATGGGGATCGATTGAAAGTTCCTTGTGATGTAAGCTTAAGATGAAGAGGAGAGAAGCGGCGACTGAATCCGAAGACAATGCGAAAGAAGCCGCTTCTCTGCGATACAACTTTGTAAGCACCTGGTGTGGTGCGCCGACGACGAAGCTCAACGATCCTACTTGTCTGTCTGCAGTCCGTGACGAAGATGCTTCATGTTGTGGAGTTCAATGACGAGCTTAGAAGACTCTTTACCCTGTTACCAGAGAGAAGTAGCCAAGATTAGATGGATGATTAGATGATGTTATCGTCGGTGGAGCTCATCCGAAGAAGGACAAAAATCAGAGATAGCTCTAGAGCATCAAGAACAGGTGGTCCAATCTAAGCGAGTCGCAATTTTGCTACGTTTTTTGCCTATTTGTTAGCTATCATATTGGCAAAGATAGCTGAATGCCGTTATCTATGGAATTATTAGTTCGTCTCACCACCAAAAAGAAAAACTGCAACTACAGTAAAGATTTTTTTCGTCCTTTTGCGAGTCGACATACCAAGTGTCTGCCAAAACTCTGAGAGTTTGAATGCCTTAACTGATATCTCTTCACTTACCTAATCTCATAAATCTTGACTTTTGACATAAATTTATTTCCCTTCAAGATATCAAGGTGTAGTTGGAAACAAGCTTTCCATGGAGAATGGAATGAGGTGATAATCGTGAAGCAATATTGAAACCTCTAATGGTTTGAATAATGAAACCTTATTACTTAGAAGTGTTCTATCTTCACTATCAAAAAAACTTTCAACTCACCTTTCTCCTAATCAAACTTTGAAGATATCTTGTGAATTGATTGTATTCCTTGTGTGTAATAATCAAGAAATCTATGAACATATCAAGAAGGTTTTGTTCCAACTTCTCCTTATCAAATTGACATATGTAAATGATGGAATGAGATTCTAGTCATTCTTTACTCCATGTTTTGAGTACTCTTCTTTCCTCCCATCTCACAAAGTTTCCCTATGGCGAGAAGCTTCACGAACTCCCGCATGTATGCTTCTATCATGCGACACACCTAGTGAACCCGATGTGAAAGCATGGCTTCTGATCACGTCGAGATGGGAGACTCTTTGAATGCTCCGCCCACTTCATCATCGAGTGCTTATTCCTTTTCAACCGATGAAATGAAGAATTTATTGCAAACTCTATCTTTGGCTATTATGATGCAAAATCAGCAAATGCAGTTATCTATGCAGCAACAACAGCAATAACATCAGTAACAATTGAATCAACAATGAATGCTACATAAAAAACAAGAGCATACGCATAATGCAACCAAGGAGATTGAGGCTGTGGTAAGTGAACGTAAATTATTTGACGGCCGCAATGTCTAAGCTTATCTTAAAACTTTTGAAAGCCAGATGCGCTTCTTTGAAGTTCCTACCAACTGGAGTAACTATTTCCTATGCCTTGTCACGCTTGCTTTTTGTGGGTCAGAGTGACTGATTTATTTGTGCAAGATTCAAACTGGAATGTCTTCAAGAAGGTGCTCAAAGATGAATATTTTCTGGAGGATTGTGGTATTGCTACAAGGAAACATTTAGAGAGTGGGTCTATAAGCCCAACAAAGGACTTGTTGCTTCCGAGTTATTGCACAAGTTTGAATAACATTACAACCAGTTGGATGCACTTGAGAAAAAACCCTAAACTTGGAGAAAGTGAAGTTATTCTTACAAGTGGCTGATCTTGCACTATAGGATGAGTTGGGAGAGCTTCTTGAAGACCATACACAACCTATGGGATTGAAGACAGATTTGCAAGATGCTATTGATGCGATTTGCACATTGACGAAGAGGCAAAGATGGAAGACTCACAGAACGGTATGCAAACACCCCTAACAATGTCTTCTCTTACCTCCACTTCTCCTACTGCTCCTTCCTCTTCCTCTCCTACTTCGCATCCCATGTCCATGCCTACTTCTATGCCTATGCCCATGCCTATTCCTGCAGCAGTTGTCCGGCCATCTGCCAAACCAACTGTCGAAGACATGGTGGAATAAGTTTCAAAGAACTTAAAGGGTCTTCAAATAAAGATGGCCCGAAGAGATCAACATTAACCCAGCTCCAACTTTTGTCCCATCCTCTTCTACTCTTATGAATTCTTCCATAAATGATCGTGTTTGCCATTGCATATGGTGCAATAGTCCAGACCATGAGTGGAAGGACTGTCAAGACGTGAAAAGACTGAAGTTGGTGGTGTGGAAGGGCAGGATTATATGTTTTGGAGATACAGAGCAGCCTCTTAAAACAAATTTCAATAAAGGAGGTATGAAGAAATTATTGGAGGAATCTCTCCTACATTATTCTTATGTGAAGCAAGAGGTGGCAAGAGAAGCTGCTGCCTATGGTCTTCAATTGGAGCAGTTACTGAAAGATAAGTCTCCTTTATAGTCCTATGCACTACACACAGAAAAGAAAGGTAAAGCTTCATCATTTAAACTTTCATTCATAAGAGATGCAATTAGAAAAGGGATTGGATGGAATGATTGTGTGGATGTCTTCTCTATCTATGCTTATATTGCAAAATCTCAAGGGTTTGAAGCACTTGTTAAAGAAAAGCACAAAATAGATAATGATCAACCCAAAGGATCAAAGAAGGCATCTAGGAGGAGTGTGATGCCAGGAGGCATATTTCACGGTGGATTTCGTGCCACGGTGGATTCCGTGAGGTTTTACGGTGGATTCCGTAAACTTTGATGACCGGGGCTCATACACAAAGTGGATTCTTTGTGCGAGAAGTTGATGGGGACGCCTGTCCTTTTCGGGCGTTTCATTAATTTAGTGTGTACATGGGTGATTCCGTAAAATGCATATTAAATTAATAAACGTTTATGAGTTTTGAGTGTGCACTCGTAATAAATTAAGGTTAGGATTTATTTCTAACCAGTTGATTTATTTATGTAGCTGAAGACTGCTAGGTATTCACTTTTGTCGGTTTAATTGTATTATTTTATTAACGATTGTGAATGCTTCAGTTGATATGTAAAGATAGCAACAGTGGCGGAGGAAAGCATTGGAGGATAGCGAGTATTCGATTTATGGATTATATTTTGATAGGCGCCATGCCTATATTTTGTCATGCCTATTTATTGAGGCATCCATTATTTATTATTATTTTGTATGCGCATGGGTGCACGGTTATGTTATTTCTATTTGGATATTGTATTGGGCATGCCAGACTCTTTGGGCACCGTCCATTAGCTTTATTCCTATTTTTGTGTAAAAGCAAACTCAAAAGCTAAAAGCTTGCTATTTTGTAATTTGGGCTATTATTTGAGCATGAAGATGAAATATACATAAAATACATGCTTTGTGGAGCGCTCACACAAGGCATGGGGGGAGATTGCATCCAATTGGTCTCTTGCTCTTGTCGTTTACGCTTTTTACCTTGTAATTTGTGCAAAAAGTAGAGTTCATTGTTCTTGGGGACCTTCCAGCATTCACTACGCGAGCATACAGCGTCCGATCTACGCACCAGTGGTATCAGAGCGAAGCTGAGATCAAGAGCTTCCAATCGGTACCCATCTCGTGCGAAGGCGGAGCTCCTGGAACGATCAGGCTCTACAGTCAATCTCGTCGCAAACCGTCGATACAGGCTGACTTCTGGCGATCAAGAACCCCTGTTTCCGTCATTGGATCACGAAGGACTGGGCTACAGAGGTGGAGGACCACTCCTACATCTCCTTCATCAAGTTGTGGATAAAAAGTGAGAAATCCTCCATAGCTCATAAACTTCAAAGCTTTTGTTATTAGTAAGCTTAGCATTAAAGCTTGCTAAGCTTTAAAAAAAGAAGAAGGAGTTTCGATTTATCATCGCAAGGTCTTCAGAGACCTCCGATTTTTCCGCGACGTCAGCAAAACGGCCCCCCTCCCCCATGATTTGCGCCGTTTACTGCCCATAAGCTTCAAGCTTAATCAATTAAGCTATAGTCACACAAAGCTCTTCAATCCTGCAAGTCACAACTAACTCCAGGTCACACCCAAACAGTCAAGTTCAGCAAGTATCTTCAAGTCAAATTCTGCAAGTCAGATAAATTGACTAAGTTCTGCAAGTCTACAACTCTGCAAGTCACATAAGTCTGCAACTCTGCAAGTCAGACTAGTCAACTGGAGTCAGAACTGACTTGTGCTCAAAACTCCTAGAAGGACTGTTCCTACGCAGAAACTCCGAACTGCAAAGTTGTTGATTGGAAGATACTCTACCCATACGCAGGTTTGCTGAAGCATTTTCAGCATACAAAGAAGGATAAAACACAGATTTTCTGAAGATTGACAAAGCTATACCCAAAAACACATAAGCCTTGTATTCCCGAACTTGAGCTACGCTCATCCCGCTAACTTGATTTTGAGTGAGAAAGGTCTTTTGAGTTTTGCAGGATGACGGAACCACATATGGATGATCTTATGGTGGCTGAAGGTGACCTACCTGAGCCTACGATGGAGCAAAAGCTGGACTTAATCATGATGCAATTGGAAGAAGAACGAAGGGCTAGGCAAGCATTGCAAGCTCAACTGGCAAATTTACAAAGAGCGTCTACCGACAAAGAAGAACCTCAAGCTGAAGATCTTATTCGACGTACCATCGACGCAACTCTCGAAGCTCAAACCATCCACAAGGAATCAAAGATAAGTAAAAGAAGTTTCAAATTTCGTACTTTCAATGGCATACGAGAAGGAAAAACTATTCTAGCATTCATTAGTCAGTTTGATGACTATTTCCATGAGGAAACCGATGCAGAAAAAGATAAAATCAAGTGTGTCACTAATCATTTAATAGACAGAGCATCTCTTTGGTGGACTGTAGTACGTAAGAGCATAGATTGTCCTGCTACTTGGGAAGATTTCAAGAAGAAGTTCATGCAGACTTTCCTTCCTCCACAGTTTCATGAGAAAGCTATTAAGCAATGGGATCTTCTTCAGCAACGGGATCATGAGCCTATTCCTTAGTATATAGAGCATTTTTGGGATGCATTACTCTAGCTACGCATCTTGAAGATGTACCTAAAGCGACACACAAGCGCAAGTATATGTCTAGACTCCTTGGGCATTACTACGCTGAAGTTAACATGTTCAAGCCTGCTACTCTTGAAGACGCAATTTCACTAGCTCACGACACTGAAGATAAGCTACGAGGTAGAGACAGACGTCCACAGCAATTCCAAGCCAATGGTAATTATGGATCTAAACAATTCAATTCCAATTTTAGAAGATTTAATCTAGGACGTTTCTCTTCATCATCTTTCCGCAAAAATTGGGCAAAACCACCTGCATTACCATCCAATGTCAATCAAAACCCTAAGCCTATTCCATAGTCAAACCCTAATATCCCTAGACTTCCCATCATTGCAAACAATGTAACCAAAGCCAAGCCAATAGTATGCTATAAATGCCACCAGCCTGGACATCTAGCAGCAAATTGTCATTCAAAGAAGCTACCTGCCCATATCAACTACCTTGGAGCAATGGATGAAGATGAACATGAAGATATGCCTTATTTCACAGAAGATGAGGACGACACTACTACACCTTCGGATACTTTACCAGGTATGCCTACTCTACATTCTTTATTGACTATGAAATGTTTGGTGCATGGAAAGGAAAAGATTATTTTGCATGATGACGGTAGCACTCATGATTTTATTTCAACAAAATTAGTAAAAGAATTGAAGTTACAGATTGTACCTACGCATTATCGCATCAAAGCTGCATTCTTAGGCACTAGGTATAATGGTACACAGGAAGTGCATGACTTAGAGATTCAAATTGGTCAATACACTAAAAGAAGAAATTTCCTAGTTGTTCCATTACAGTCGAGTGACATTATTTTAGGTATGCCTTGGCGTCATCAGCATAACCCAGATATAGACTATTCCTTACACTGAATGAATATTAATTTTCAAGGAAAATCTATTACATTATATGGTATGCATGCATCTAATGTTTTTCCACTGCTTTCACATACTCAAGCTAAACGTGCATTATGCAAGAGTAGTAAATCCTATCTCATTTGGGTGAATGAATTGCAAGTAAAAGAAAATCATATGTACCCTAGGCATAAAGAATTTCTTGCATATTTTAAAGACTGTTTTGCAGAAGACCTACCACCTGGTTTACCTCCTTCACGCCCAGAAGACCATAAGATAGATTTGATCCCTGGCACACAACCACCTTGCAAAGCACCATATAGACATAACCAGATAGAGCAAAAAGAAATTCAGAGTCAAGTTGAGAAATTACTAAATAGAGGATTGATTAGACCTAGTAGTTCTCCATTTGGTGAACCTGTTCTGTTAGTCAAGAAAAAGAATAATGCCTATCGTATGTGCATTGACTATCGAGCTTTAAATAAGATCACTATAAAGAATAGGTATCCCATTCCTAGAGTTGATGACCTTATGGACAAACTGCAAGGATCTGCTATATTTAGTAAAATAGACCTCAAGTCTGGTTATCATTAGGTGAGACTAGATACGTCAGACATATTCAAGACTGCATTTAGGACACAGTTTGGTCATTACGAATTTTTAGTGATGCCATTTGGATTGACTAATGCATCTGCTACGTTTAGTAGAATGATGAACCGTATATTTTTGAAATATCAGTATTGTGTAATTGTCTTCTTTGATGATATTTTGGTGTTTAGTCAAAATGAGAAAGAACATTATGAGCATTTGTCATTGGTTTTTCAGTTATTGAAAGAAAATCAACTGTATGCAAATCCTGAAAAGAGTGAATTCTTTAAAACAGAAATTGAGTATTTAGGTCATATTGTATCATCTGATGGAATTAAAGTTGATCCTAAGAAAATAGATGCAATATTGAATTGGCCTATACCTAAAAACGTGCATGAGTTACGCTCATTCCTTGGTCTTGCTAGTTTCTATAGGAAGTTTGTATGTAATTTTTCATTACTTGCATTACCATTAACCAAACTTTTGAAGAAAGGTATTGTCTATCATTGGTCCGAAAATCAACAGAAATCCTTTGACTTATTGAAACATGCATTAACCCATGCCCCTGTCCTACAATTGCCTGATTTTAATAGACCATTCTTTCTAGTAGTGACCGATGCTAGTGGATCAGGAATAGGAGCTGTACTTATGCAAGACAATCATCCTATAGCCTATTCTAGTTGTAAGCTGAAACCTTCTGAGCTGAAATATTCCACATATGACAAAGAACTATTAGCAGTTGTACAAGCATTAAGACAGTGGAAACACTACTCAATGGGTTCAGAATTGATGATTAAGACCGATCAACAAAGTATTAGACATTTACTTAGCCAACCCCAAATCTCTGACCGTCATATCAAATGGGCCTCCTTTATTCAAAGTTTTCATCCTATCATTCAATACCAACCTGGAAAAGAAAATGTAGTGGGGCTGATGCATTGAGTAGAAGACCTGCCATTCATAATATTTCTGTTATATCTTTTGATTCTTTGATCGCTATGAAAGATACTTATCATCAGGATATTACTTTTCATGCTGATTGGAATAAATTAGTTCAAAATAATTTGATTCCTATTGATTCATTGTCATATAATGATGGATTTATGTTTTATGAAAAGAGATTGTGTGTTACAATTCCATTCCGATCTTTTGTTTTGAATGAAATTCATTGTTCCCCATATCAAGGTCATAGAGGTATCATATCTACCTTACGTATGTTAACTGAAGATTTTTATTGGCCACATATGGATGTTGATGTATCTAACTTTGTTTCTGAATGTTTGATTTGTCAAAGAGTTAAGAGACATCATGGTAAATAATATGGATTACTTATGCCTTTGTCTATTCCATCTAAACCTTGGGAACAAATTTCTATGGATTTCATTACTGGTTTACCTAATACTAAATCTAACCATGATATGATTTGGACAGTTGTAGATAGATTTAGTAAACAAGCATATTTCATTCCATGTAAGAAAACTTTAACAGCATCACAAGCAGCACAGTTGTTTTTGAAAACTATTTTCACTAACCATGGATTGCCAAAAGTTATTATTTTAGATCGTGATTCTAGATTTTGTAACAACTTTTGGATTACCCTGTTTGCTAACCTAGGCACAAAGATTGATTTCTCATCTGCATTTCATCCAAAAACTAATGGACAAACAGAAACCACTAACATCACAATTCTAGATCTTTTACGTGTATATACTATTTCTAAACCACAGACATGGGACACACATTTGCATTTATTACAGTTTGCATATAACAATACACCACACACATCTACAAACAAAGCACCGTTTGAAGTGATTTATGGATATAGATTATCTACACCTGTTGCATCTTTGTCAAATAGAATTCAGAGTGGTGATGATATTGCTAGTATGCATAACACTATTTTTGATGAGGTTAAAGATATGATTGCCAAAGCCCAGCAATCATATACTAAACAAGCCAACAAGAAAAGACAAGAAATGAATTTCAAAGTTGATGATTATGTTTGGTTGAGAATAGAAAAACGTAGACTACAAAGTGTAGATAGACATCCAGTTGTCAAATTAGCCCCTGGATTCTATGGACCATTTAGGATCATTCATAAAATTAATGACAATGCATTCAAGTTAGAATTACCACCTCATTGGAAAATTCACAACACATTTCACATTAGTTTATTGAGACCATTTAGAGGCCAATTACTTGTACACCCTGTTTATGAAAACCCACCTTTGTTAGAGAAAGAGACCGAAATACTTGAACCAGAAGCTATCATAGATATTGACTTTATGACCACTAGAACTGGCCAACGATATTCTAGATATCTAGTTAAATTTAAGAACCATCCTGTAGAGGAAGCACAATGGATGCACGCTAGAGACTTAAATGCTTTCCCCACTCTGTTAGCTCCACATTGAGCTAATAGCAATTGAGATCAATTGCTATCCCACCCCGGGGGTATGATGCCAGGAGGCATATTTTATGGTGGATTCCGTGCCACGGTGGATTCCGTGAGGTTTTACGGTGGATTCCGTAAACTTTGATGACTGGGGCTCATACACAAAGTGGATTCTTTGTGCGAGAAGTTGATGGGGACGCCTGTCCTTTTCGGGCATTTCATTAATTTAGTGTGTACATGGGTGATTCCATAGCAGGTGATTCCGTAAAATGCATATTAAATTAATAAATGTTTATGAGTTTTGAGTGCGCACTCGTAATAAATTAAGGTTAGGATTTATTTCTAACCAATTGATTTATTTATGTAGCTGAAGACTGCTAGGTATTCACTTTTGTTGATTTAATTGTATTATTTTACTAACGATTGTGAATGCTTCAGTTGATGTGTAGAGATAGCAGCAATGGCGGAGGAAAGCATTGAAGGATAGCGAGTATTCGATTTATGGATTATATTTTGATAGGCGCCACGCCTATATTTTGTCATGCCTATTTATTGAGGCATCGATTATTTATTATTATTTTGTATGCGCATGGGCGCACGGTTATGTTATTTCTATTTGGATATTGTATTGTGCATGCCAGACTCTTTGGGCACCGTCCATTAGCTTTATTCCTATTTTTGTGTAAAAGCAAACTCAAAAGCTAAAAGCTTGCTATTTTGTAATTTGGGCTATTATTTGAGCATGAAGATGAAATATACATAAAATACATGCTTTGTGGAGCGCTCACACAAGGCATGGGGGGAGATTGCACCCAATTGGTCTCTTGCTCTTGTCGTTTATGCTTTTTACCTTGTAGTTTGTGCAAAAAGTAGAGTTCATTGTTCTTGGGGACCTTCTGGCATTCACTACGCGAGCATACAGCATCCGATCTGCACACCAAGTGAGCCAGTTCTTCAACCTTCTTCTTCAAGACACCGGAGCGGAGTATCGCCAACGTACAGAAGCCTAAAAGTACAAGAAGATCAAAAGGCCCCAAAGACAAAGGATTTGAAGCCGAAAAACAAACCTGGATTCAAGCTATTATCCGACATTGAGACATCCACAGACTTAAAAAAGGTACTTGAGGATCGAATTCTTAATTGCAAAATTGAATTTACACTTGGAGAAGTTTTGGGAATTTTCAAAAGAGAGTTTCATGATGTTATTGTTGACATCATAAAAAGAAAGCGCCAAATTATTAAAGAGCCAATGCAGGATATGATCCATCGAGAGACTTTAGCTATTGCCGAAGCTATTCTCTATGGATTACAGATTGAGGAGGTTGATTCTGAAGAAGAGACCATTGAGAAGCCTACAGATGGAGCTCTATATATGTAGTCCAAGAAGTCTCTTCATCCTTTACTTCCGCCCGTACAGTATGATGAGAGCAAAGATGCGCCTAGATTGGTGCCTCGTAGCCATTTTTCTCAAAGTCGAAGTAAATCAATTGGGATCAATTCTAATTCCCCTGGGCTCGTGCAACTACAAAAACTGTCGTCAAGATTGGTGAGACTGAGACTCCTTGTATTTCTCTTTTGGTGAGACTGAGATTGGTGAAACTATCATCAAGATTGGTGAGATTGAGTGTAACGTGTCCACTAGTATCATTCAGGACACGTCTTAGCAGTCCATCGGAAAGGATGTCTAGAAAGCTCTGCCTAGCACTCCCATGGAATGTTACAGGGTTTGCGATCTAGGGCTTCTTTCTGCATCTGCCATGTAGCGGAAGTATTCCAGCCGTTCCCACTTAGGATCGACCTGAATTAGGGTTTTCCTGATTGGTCATTTCCTAACAGCAACTAGTGTCGGACCCAAGTGAACTACTTTATGCAAAAACGCCAGGTCCGAAGCGGATTCACGCTGCACTTGGTTCAAGGAGAATGGGAAACGAGAGGGATGCAAAGCTCAACCTCTTTGCCATAAGGCATAGTCCCATTCCATTCCCCTAAAACAGTGTAAATCGGGTTAAAACATAACTCTAGGTCAACGCTTTTGTTGTTCGTGTCCTTTGAAGATCATCCCGCTGTTCCTCGTGATTTGAGAAAAGTTCCCGACCAATCGGGACCACCTATCTGTAGGACGGCGGACCCATGGCCCATCCTCTACACTTTCCTCGGGTTGTTTTAGTTATTTAATTATCTAACACATTAGTTGGATATGTAACAACCAGCTTCTTTAATTAACCCGTTAGGCACTGGTTCCTTCATATAATCCTATCACTTGACATAGAAAAACAATATCAGACAAGTTCTTTATTAACAAGTCATCATATTTATCTTTGAAATACAAAGAGTTCCGCCGGTAGGCTTATCCACAATCCGCCCGAAGGCTATCTAGCAATCCATAGGGATCACTATTCCAAGTTTCCACCCATAGACTAGTATGCGGGCCTTGAGATCCAATCCCGAGTCACGTTAGCCTCTTGCGCAGGACCCGGAAGGCGAGGGATTTACAGCCAAAGCCCCCCCTGGCACCCAAGCGTCCTCCTGCTCCAAGTAGTGCTCAACGGAGAGACCTCTCGCGGTGGGTTCGGTCCACGTTCCTGACGCGGTCAACAACCCCCTTGGTTAGGGTCAGGCAGGCAGTCAAGGGTAATTGAAGCTGCTTCTCTCTTCAGGCCTTCAACCTGAAGTATAGATATTCATTTATCTTTTAATTCATTGGTCAAACAAGTCAAACAGTGCTCTAAAATTTGTAGCAAGCACAAACATTTCCATTGATTGTTTTTTATTGGCAAACTATTAAGGAATGAATCCTTCCTTTCGAATGCATCCAACATTTGATCCGGGATGACTTGCAACTTGGCAAGATCCCCTATATCCTATTAACCCAACTTGGTCAAACCTTAAGGTTCATCGGGTACTCCAGTTTTCTGGTCTTTAATCTTCAATTAATCTTTCTTACTCAAGAAGGATATCAAAGTATACAACCTCTTGCAAGATAACTTGCATAAGGATCCGCCATCCTCGTTGCGAGAATTTGGCCTTCCTTCTTGTGATCCAATCACAAGACCATATGACTCCATACTTGCTCTGCAAGTACCGCATCGTACTATGCGATAATGAAGTCACGAATTAATTTGTTTCAGGTTCTTTAAGCTGACGTCATTAGACCTAGGGTTTCCTAGCTTCATTCTTGTAAGAATCTCAGGGACAAACCCTAGTTCCTTTTACGATTACAATTTACTGACCCTACATTCGGGGAATGTGGACAAGTATTTAAGGTATAGACGTTTCTTGGAATTTAACTCATTCCCAACAAATATTTTGCAGCCTAGGCATTTTTAAGTTTATATCAACTTGGTTAACTCTAGAAGGTAATTTCGAGATTACTTCCACATGATTTGTTATCTATGTGTCAATTGACTTTTCAATCCTAAACTTTATCGATTTGAGGTTAGGTTAATTCCAACTAATCTTTCCTTTTCTTTGCGAACAAAACTCATGCTAAATAAGCAACCTTTTTCTTGCTAAGTTATGCAGTTAGCAACGATAATTTCATAGAGTTTATGCATCGTAAGAGTCCTTTCATGATTTGCACTTTCCATGATGATTCATTGTAAAAAGAATAGGGGTTAATTAGTGCGAGATGCAGTTTTATACCTTTAGGCTTAACCGAAGTATACTACTTTAATGGGTAATAATCTAGCTTATAATTAATTTCAATGCATAAAGCTATTTGAAAAAAAATACGTTTATACTTTATTTATTTTGCATGTTCCATTAGATGTATTAATGACTAAATTCCTTTGTCGTGAATAGCTAGGACAAAATATATCCTATTTCGAACAACTAACCTTGCATGATAAAATTACAACAATATAAAATAAAAATTAAGAAGGAAAAACCTGGGTTTGGGGTGAGATATCCACATGGATACCGGGAGATGACCCTCCCGCAGCTGCACCTTGGACTTTCTTAGGAGGCATCGCAATTGTAGTTGTTCGGACGTGGAAGCAGCTTTACAATTCTTCTTTGGAATTCACCGTTGCTCCCTTGCACCACCTGTCGATAGTAGTTTTTGGAAGGCTCCCTCCTTAGAAGTCGGGGAAATTCGAAAGGGTGTTTCAGAGTCTTCTATGACTAAGACCCATTGAAGCCATGGAAAGGATTAATGGCCTTTTAATGACTCGTTTAAATGAGGAACGAAAAGGGATGGAAAAACACAAGGTGCGGGAGAGAACTCTAAGGGGATATAGTAACCGTAAAGGTTATAAGTAAGGTCGAAGGACCTTAGGTTAAACTTGGAGGGAAGGGGTTTCAATACGCCACAAGGGAAGGGCTAGGGAAGGTTTTAACACGGAGGAAAGAGGGGTGGTTCCAAGGAAAAGGGATAGGGGTTTTAAGGGATTAAGACGGGAGGTGTGGTTTCAGAATGCCCAAGGGAAGGGTTTAAGGGTTAATACACGAGGGGCGTGGCTCCAAGGAAAAGGGGGCTTAAGGAAAGGGCCTAAGTGACTTTTAAAAGCAGGGGGGAAAGTAATAATAGGACCTCTAAGCCCACTCTTTATTATGGAAAAAGGGGCTCATGATCCTTTAATCACGAGGGGAGGTGATCCCGAAAAAAAAGCATAAGAAGGGGCCTTGGGGGTTTTTAGGACACGGGGGTGAAAGGGGTTTTGGGAAGCCACAATCAAGGGGTGAAAGGGATTTCAAGTACGGGTTGAAATCCCCAAACCCACAGGAAGAGCGGCCTTAAGAGGATTAAAACCGGGGGGGAGGGGGATGTAGTAATAATAGGGTATAGGAAGGGGGGTTAAGGAGGCCCCCCCCTTGGAAGTTTTGACTTCCAGAAGATTACGTGGGGGGGTGTGAGCTGTTAGTCGGCGGCAAGAAAAATGGAGGCGGTGCACAGATATGGGCAATGCTAAGCCCTCCCCTTCATCCTTTCACGGCAGCTACTGGCATCATTTGGCAGTGCCTTCTTCTGACCCTTGTACCTTCGACCTTCCTTCACGGCAGCGGACGATGTTATGTCTTCTGGTGGGAAGCATCCCTATTTTGGCTGTCCTCTGATGTCTCCCTTGAGTGGGGATTTTTATAGGGAGAGGGAAGGGAATCCTCCCTCTCCTCATGTCGCCATGCATGGCCATGAGTCCGAGCAAGCTCCAACGAGGAGCTTGCTGGCCTACTAATTCCCTCTCCGTCCTCCAGCAAGATCGACGCCGACGGTGAGAAAATTCTCCCATAAATTTGCAATATTTGACGTATTACATTCTCTCCCCCTTAGAGGAATCGAGATGTCCTCATCTCGAGATAAACTGGGGATATTGATGGTTGAGTGTGCCTTCATTTATTCAAGTGGCATCCTCTTTGGGATAGTCTTCCCACTAGACGAGGCATTCTCTCAGGGTTCTGGATCTTAATTGTCTCTCCCTAACATCTAAGATCCTATCACGCCTTAGTTCAAGAACTCCTTGATTAGGCATTACAACTTGTTCATTGTCAAGTACATGGTTAGGATTAGGTACATATTTTTTCAATAGGCTGATATGGAATACATTGTGAACCTTTAGGTTCTCAGGAAGTTGCAATTTATAAGCATTAGGTCCTAGGCATTTGAGGATCTTCTATGGCCCACAATACCTTGGACATAGCTTCTTGCAATCTTGTAAGGATAGAGAACTCTTTTTAGGGCGTACGCGAATGAAGACCATGTCTCCTTCTTCGAAGACTCTTTCTTGACGCTTCAAATCCGCGTAGGCCTTCTGTTATCCTTGGCCGCTTGGATGTCCTGTCTTATTGACTTTATTTGGTCATCCATCTCTTCCAACATCTGCCTTGAAGCTTCAACCCTTAGGGTTGGATCAGAAAATTTTAGGGGACTTCTGCAATCATGACCATATAATGCTTGAAAAGGGGTCATCTGAATGCTTTGTTGGTAAGAAGCATTGTAGGAAAATTCAACCAAAGGCAAGTATTGAATCCACCTCTTCGGCTCACGACAACAGTATGCCCTACGTATATCCTCGATGACTTGATTTACTCGCTCTGTTTAAAATTAATTTAATTGGCAAAATAGAAAGGGTTGAAGCATTGACCATCCTAAGAAAATTAATTTAATATTGACCTTGTGATGTTTTAGGGAGCCAAGGTGTGATGACTTTGCCTTATGAGTAGAGGGGTTGATAGCCTAGCTTCCCCTTGTTTCTCACCCCTTATAAACCAAGTGTAACACGCGATCACTTTGATTTGAGCTAAATTGCAAAAGTAGTTGCCCATGACCCATGCTAGATAAACTATTAGGTGACCTTAGTATTATTTAAAGACCAAAAGACTATGCAACAAGGTAATTATTCCATTCTCTGTAAAATGAGGGTCTATCTGCTGACAAATATCACCTGTGGCGAGTCACACACCAATATCAGAATCATTGTAAAAGGAATTTGCATGATTAAGGTACCTACTCTTATTAGAAAATATGTTTCCATTTTACCAACCTTTAGGTGTTGTTAAGTTAGAACGCGATGATTCATGCTATTTTAGGGGACATCCGTTTGGGGATGGTAAGCGGTGCTAAAACAGAGTTGAGTCCCAATAGCTTCAAAGATAGCTCTCGAGAAGTGTGATGTGAAGAGAGAATCACGATCACTAATGATTCTTATGGGTAAACCATGTAGCTTGAATATCTCCTTGATAAACAATCTTGCAATGTCTGAGGCTTTATAGTTTGTCTTTACTGGAATAAGGTGTGCAACCTTAGTAAGCATGTCAACCACAACCATGATGGAGTTGTATCCTCCCTGGACTTGGGGTAGGCCTACAACAAAATCCATACTAATGAATTCCCATTTCATTTGGGGGATGTGAAGCGGTTGCAGTTTCCCTGGTATCATGACATGTTCGGCTTTGATACGTTGGCAAGACAAACACTTGGTGACATATTTGAGAACGTCACCTTTGAGCCTCTCCCAATGGTAGCTCTTTCTAACTGCATTAAGAGTCTTAGCATAGCCAGGATGTCCTGCCAAAGGAGAATCATGAGCTTCCCACAATATCTTCTGCTTAAATGACTGGCTTGCTGGTATACACAGCCTTGTTCTATAGTAGACAAGTCCACTATTAATGGAAATTCCTGATACTTAGCCTGCAACTTTTGGTTCTGATCCTTGATAGAGATCTCCTTTAGCATTGTTTGGTAGGCCGAATCATGGCATGCTTCCTCTCTAGCTAACTCAAGTATAGGGTTGTTTGGCATAGATACTTTTGTAGCTAGAGATCTAGCTGTTGATGGATTCTGCAAGATTAGGGAATTTAGGAATGCCTTGCGACTAAGTGCATCAGCGACTACATTCTCTTTCCCTGGTCGGTACTTGATTTCAAAGTCATATTCCTCCAACACTTCAATCCACCAACGTTGCCTCATGTTGAGCTTGTTCTGAGTAAAGATCCATTTGAGACTCTTATGGTCAGTTACTAGAGTAAACTTGTTACCCAACAGGTAGTGTCTCCAAAGCTTTAGAGCATGGATGACAGCTAGCAATTCCAGATCATGCATAGCATAATTCCTTTCATGACTCTTCAATTTCCTTGAAGAGTATGCTACTGGATGACCTTCCTGCATAAGTACACACCCCAAGGCAAGAATGCTAGCATCAGTTACTACCTTGAACTCCTTATTGAGGTCTAGAAGTTTTAGAATAGGTGCTGATACCAAACTTTGCTTCAATCTATCGAAGCTATTTTGTTCGAGAGTTGACCATGCAATGGCAGTTTTCTTCTTCAGTAAGTCCGTCAGAGGTGCTGCAATCAAAGCATATTTTTTGATAAAGACCCTATATCATCTTGTCAATCCAAGAAAGCTACGTATCTCTTTGATGGATACTGGTATTGGCCACTCAAGCACATCTCTGACCTTGGCCGGGTCTACTGATATTCCTTCTGCTGATACTATGAGTCCCAGATATTCAATCTGACGCTTGAAGAATGCACACTTCTTCATTTTAGCATACAGCTTATGTGACCTCATTGTCTCAAGGACAATCCGAAGTTGGGGTTCATGATCTTCTTCCTGTTTAGAATAGATAAAGTGCCATCGAAGAAGACAAGCATGAAATCATCAATATATGGCCTAAAGATATCCTGCATTAACCTATTGAAGGTGGCAGGTGCATTTGTAAGCCCGAATGATATAACTAGGAATTCAAAGTGTCCATATCTTGTATTGAAGGCCGTCTTTGGGATATCTTCTTCCTTGATCCTTATCTAATAGTAACCTGACCTGAGATCAATCTTGGAGAAGATCTTTGCACCCTGAAGACGATCAAGAAGCTCATCTATTCTAGGAATAGGATACTTGTTCTTGACCGTTGATTGATTCAATCCTCGGTAATCAATACATAGTCGGAGTGTCCCATCTTTCTTTTTCTGGAATAGTACTGGAACTCCCCAAGCTGAACTGCTAGGACGGATGTAGCCCTGATCTAGCAGTTGCTTGAGTTGTTCCTTCAGCTCAATTGCTTTTGGTATGGACATTCTATAAGGTCTCTTTGCAATTGGCGCAGCTCTTGGTACTAACCTAATTTCATGATCCACTTCTCTTTGAGGCAGAAGTTCAGTCAACTCTTCAGGGAATACGTCTGCGTATTCCTTTAGCCAAGAAGGCCCTTCATGAGACTCTTGCTTTTGATCTAATTTGTTGAGTTTGATCAAGTAAACAAGTAATCCTTTTCTGACTCCTTTTATGATCTGAGATACTTTGGCCAATTGGATTCTTGGCACTCGTGCCTCACCTTGATTTGTGACTAATTCCCTTTCAGAGTTTCGAAAGGAAACTTGACCGTTTCCATAGTGAATGTGGGTGTTGTTAGGCTTAAGCCAATCCATTCCAAGTAGACACTCATGGATACCTAAATTCATGACTCTGAATTTGACCGAAGTTATCTTTCCTCCCAGGAAGAATTTCACCTTAGCAATTTGCCTGGTACAAGTAACCTCACGACCATTTGCCAATTCCACAAGCAGGGTAGGTGCTTCTATTGTGGCTATTCCTAATCTTTTTGCACATGCTAGTGAGATAAAGGAATGTGTACTGCCACAATCAATCAAGGTCTTGAAACCTTTACCTTGATAGTCCGACGGTGTCTGAATCATCGAGAACTGGCGATTTGGCCCTTTCTTGTGTAAAGCGGCATGGACTGTCACCCTTTCGAATTCTGCTTCCATGATCGGATCTTCCTCTTCTTCTTCTTCGCACATTTGCCTATTGGCAATGCAGGCGGTTCTTCCTCTTCCTTGGGTAGTGGCTCCTTGACCACGGCCTGATCCTTGGAAAGGCGCTTGGCGATGTCCTCCACCAAGCTTGGGACATTGCCTCTTGAAGTGACCGAGTTCGTTGCAGTGGAAACAATGGAGGTTTCGGCCATTACTTTGAGTAGGAACAAAGTTGTTGACATTAATTGTCCTTTCTTTCTTTCTTTGTCCCTGATTATGACGTTGCACTCTCTTCATTTGAGGTCTGAATGCTCCTCTGTTCGGGTCATTATAAGACCAAGTTTTGTTACCCCTTGGTCTAGCTTGCACCTCCTGAATTATAGGCGCCGCTCGAATGAGTGCGTCCTGAAGATTTGATGGATGCATAGATTCGAGATGAGTATTGACTGGTGGATTTAGTCCTGCACAAAATTTAGACACATGCTGTGTCATGTCCATCTGTGGTGCATACTTAAGAAGTGAGACAAATTTAGAATAGTGTGAGCCCCAGATGTTTTAGCTCGTAGAACTCATTCATTTTCTGCATGCGATAAGCAGGTGGTAAATATCTTCCTTGCACAGCTTTCTTCAACTTCTCCCAGGTAACGGATCCCTCTGTGATCCCTTGATCCCTACACCATTGCTTCCACCAAAGCCTGGCTTCGCCGGTAAGCTTTAGCTTGGCGAGCATAGCCTGATTGGCAGGTGCAGTACCGGCTGCTTCAAAGTAATCCTCCATGGATTCAATCCAAATTTCAGCATCAGCTTGGATGAATCTGCCTCTCCCGTCACACTCGGGTGGCTTAATCTGCTTGAGAAGGAACTTCTTCTCCTGGATCACAGCAATACTTGATGTAGGAGGCGAATTAGGAACCTGTACCTGGGGTTGTGCCTGAATAAAGGTTTTCTTAGCGTTATTATACAATAATCGTCATTAATTTATATTACATCTTCAATTCCGCTATCATGTAACCAATGTAGCTACTTAACTTTTTATCAACTCTTATGCACAATCAGACATTGATAAAAAGAAGTCTTTATTTGTATTTATATGGCCATAGTCCTTTCGAATACAATATTTCATGCGATGATAAACCAGCTGTTACATTTAGTTTGGGGAGACCAACATTGTATTACATTTATCTACAGGAACTGTATAATAGTAAGGTTTCAGGTCATGGATATTCAGGAATCGGTAAGTCATTGGAAGTTCAGGATATCCTTTCCGTTGGAATCCATACTTCTCATGGCGGCCCAACACTTTAATCCTGTCGGCGGGGATTACATGGGTTACTTCCTCATATACATATGAGTTCATCTCAACCCTCCGACCTCGAATATGTAAAGTTGAGTTTACGTGAGCTTTCACAAAAATGAACAGCTTCACAACTTTCAGGTCTTCCAGCCACTTGATCCTCTTTAGGTTGGTCTATAGATAAGCAAACTGGTGGGCGGCTATATAGTAGATTCCTGAAGCACCCGTCCATCTTCGTTCCATGTACAAAGGTGATGGATTATAGATCTGCTCCAGGATGTTCATCATCCCAATCCTTTGTCTATAAAGCGAAGAATGCATTGCAGTCATAAACATGACTCGAAATACCAAGAACTTGTTCCATGCTTCGTAATTCTCCAAGACAGCATTGAAGGTAAGGAAATGTTTGGACAGCAAAATTTCCTTTACTTCATCTTATTAAGATTTCATAAAAACAATTCCGTTGTTCATTGGCTCTGATACCAACTGTAACGTGTCCACTAGTATCATTCAGGACATGTCTTAGCAGTCCATCGGAAATGATGTCTAGAAAGCTCTGCCTGGCACTCCCATGGAATGTTACTGGGTTTGCAATCTAGGGCTTTCCGCGTCTGCCACATAGCGGAAGTATTCCAGCCATTCCCACTTAGGATCGACCTGAATTAGGGTTTTCCTGATTGATCATTTCCTAACAGCAACTAGCGTCGGACCCAAGCGAACTACTTTACGCAGAAACGCTAGGTCCGAAGCGGATTCACGCTGCACTCGGTTCAAGGAGAATGGGAAAGGAGAGGGATGCAAAGCTCAAGCTCTCTGCCATAAAGCATAGTCCCATTCCTTCCCCTAAAACAGCGTAAACCGGGTTAAAACATAACTCTAGGCCAACGCTTTTGTTGTTCGTGTCCTTTGACGATCATCCTGCTGTTCCTCGTGATTTGAGAAAAGTTCCCGGCCAACCGGGACTACCCATTATTAGTTATTTAATTATTTAACACATTAATTGGACATGTAACAACGAGCTTCTTTAATTAACTCGTTAGGCACTGGTTCCTTCACGTAATCCTATCACTTGACATAGAAAAACAATATCAAACAAGTTCTTTATTAACAGGTCATCGTATTTACCTTTCAAATACAAAGAGTTCCGCCCGTAGGCTTATCCACAATCCGCCCAAAGGCTATCCAGCAATCCACAGGGATCACCATTCCAAGTTTCCGCCTGTAGACTAGTATGCGGGCCTCGAGATCCAATCGCGAGTCATGTTAGCATCTTGTGAAGGACCCGGCAGGCGAGGGATTTACGGCCAGATTCCCCCCTGGCACCCAAGCGTTCTCCTGCTCCAAGTAGCGCTCAACGGAGAGACCTCTCGCGACGGGTTCGGTCCATGTTCCCAACACAGTCAACAACCCCCTTGGTTAGGGTCAGGCAGGCAGTCCGGGGTAACTGAAGCTGCTTCTCCCTTCAGGCCTTCAACCTGAAGTATAGATATTCATTTATCTTTTAATTCATTGGTCAATCAAGTCAAACAGTGCTCTAAAATTTGTAGCAAGCACAAACATTTCCATTGATCGTTTTTTATTGGCAAATTGTTAAGGAATGAATCCTTCCTTTCGAATGCATCCAACATTCGATCCGGGATGACTTGCAACTTGGCAAGATCCCCTATATCCTATTAACCCAACTTGGTCAAACCTTAAGGTTCATTGGCTACTCTAGTTTTCTGGTCTTTAATCTTCAATTAATCTTCCTTACTCAAGAAGGATATCAAAGTATACATCCTCTTGCAAGATAACTTGCATAAGGATCCGACATCCTCGTTGCGAGAATTTGGCCTTCCTTCTTGTGATCCAATCACAAGACCCTATGACTCCATACTTGCTCGCAAGTGCCGCATCGTACTATGCGATAATGGAGTCATGAATTAATCTGTTTCAGGTTCTTTAAGCTGACATCGTTAGACCTAGGGTTTCCTAGCTTCATTCTTGTAAGAATCTCAGGGACAAACCCTAGTTCCTTTTACGATTACAATTTACTGACCCTACATTCAGGGAATATGGACAAGTATTTAAGGTATAGACGTTTCTTGGAATTTAACTCATTCCTAACGAATATTTCGCAGCCTAGGCATTTTTAAGTTTATATCAACCTGGTTAACTCTAGAACGTAATTTCGAGATTACTTCCACATGATTTGTTATCTATGTGTCAATTGACTTTTCAATCCTAATCTTTATCGATTTGAGGTTAGGTTAATTCCAACTAATCTTTCCTTTTCTTTGCGAACAAAACTCATGCTAAATAAGCAACCTTTTTCTTGCTAAGTTATGCAGTTAGCAACAATAATTTCATAGAGTTTATGCATCGTAAGAGTCCTTTCATGATTTGTACTTTCCATGATGATTCATTGTAAAAAGAATAGGGGTTAATTAGTGCAAGATGCAGTTTTATACCTTTAGGCTTAACCAAAGTATACTACTTTAATGGGAAATAATCTAGCTTATAATTAATTTCAATGCATAAAGCTATTTGAAAGAAAGTACGTTTATACTTTATTTATTTTGCATGTTCCATTAGATGTATTAATGACTAAATTCGGTCGTCGTGAATAGCTAGGACAAAATATATCCTATTTCTAACAACTAACCTTGCATGATAAAATTACAACGATATAAAATAAAAATTAAGAAGGAAAAACCTGGGTTTGGGGTGAGATATCCACATGGATATCGGGAGATGACCCTCCCGCTGTCGTATTGCTACGCATTCGAGGTGTGAAAACTACCCAAAAGTTATGCGTGAGATTTGTTACTTCGTACATACTTAGATGTAGACGTTGTGCTTTGCTTTGCTTGAACATTTTGCTTTCAGTTGGTTCATGTTCAATTTTACAGAAGAGACAAGCGCTGTTTGGGATTGAATCTGATATTTGGTATAAACAAATTAGAAGGAGAATGGGTTCTAGATCTGCAATGAGTATGGTTTTTCCGAGGTTCCCAAGTTGTTTGCTTATGCTGAAGATACAAATGGTATTGACAAGGGAGTTTAAGAAGACCAGTAAATTTCCAGATGAACATGAGGCTCATGTGCAGCTTGCCCTTGAGCATGGAACCATTGCTTGCCAAAATCCATCAGCACTATTGCTCGTGTACTCAGCTGAGCGGACTTTACAGATCAGAAAAGTTTGTAAACTCTTAAAGCTAACCTTTGGCATGCATTCCATATGCTTACACACACACACTTCTGTTCTACATCAAATTGAAGGGTTAAGCTCATGTGATGCTGAAATTGTGATAGCAACACCTGAACGACTAGATTTGAAGGCAGTTTCGATTCAAATGTCTCTTTCATGGTCATGGGATGTTTTCTTCCGAGTGGGAACACTTTCGATTGAGGTTCTTTGGCATTACAGCCCGTGGCTACTCTTGGGCTACTTTTCCTTGGTGCTTTTCTGGTTCTGGGAGGGAAGCTAATTTGAGGTGAAACAAAAGGGGAAAAGAAAACACGAAAGAAGGAGGCTAAAGAGGGGATTTTCAAAAGCTAAAGAGGGACGGAAAAGCAAGTGTATGGGATGGAAAAAAGAAGTCAAGGCTAATCTGGGAAAAAAGATAGAGGAACAGAGCATTCGAGGATGGATATGGGGAGGAGAGACGATACTCTGCGGCTCGACAGAGAAGAATTACACTGAGGAAGAAGGGGGAGATTAGCATGGCGCCCTGGCTTGGTAGCACCAAATGTCAACCGGGAGCTCGTTGCTCATGCAGAGAGGTTACGAATCATCCTTCGTTTGAATTCATCATCTGTTACAAGGCCGCAGGGCAATCTACAATCTCATCAAATAGAGGCGCCATATTCAAGTAGGATCAGCCAAAAGCAGTCTGAATTTGGTAGCGCATATCGTGCTAAGCTTCCCACACTTGAACTACTATGCTGAGATCTATGCTGGACATCAATCATGCAGAGGACACCATGAAGCTCTGATACCAGGAGAGGCCAGCAGAGAAGGGCCCGGCTCCGGACAAGCCCGCCAAAGACTATCCTTTCACCCTCGACCCTTTCCAACAGGAAGCCATTCGTTGCATCGAGGCTGGCGAGTCCGTGCTGGTTTCAGCTCACACATCTGCTGGAAAGACAGTTGTTGCAGAGTATGCAATTGCTGTGTCTCTACGAGAAAATCAACGCGTGATTTATACATCACCAATCAAAGCTTTGAGCAACCAAAAGTTTCGAGAGCTATCTGAGGAATTTTCTGATGTTGGCCTTATGACATGGGATGTAACGATTTCTGAGAATGCCTCCTGTTTGGTGATGACAACAGAGATCCTTCGAAGCATGCAGTATAGAGGATCAGAAGTCATGCGCGAAGTAGCTTGGATAATCTTTGACGAAGTGCACTACATGAGGGATCAAGAAAGAGGGGTTGTATGAGAAAAGAGTATTGTCATGGCTCCTAAGAATTCTAGATTTGTGTTTCTATCTGCCACAGTACCCAATGCAAAGGAATTTGCTGATTGGGTTGCCAAAGTCCATGAACAGCCCTTCTATCTCACCAGTTCTGGTTTCGCATGCCAATCAAACCTCAAAATACACTGGACTAGGTGGCGCTTAGTGAACGATGGTGCTAGACTCAGAGAATCATGAAGGCTGCGACACATAGTCGATTGAGGAATGCTGAGCAGTGTAGACAGAAATCAGCATAATGATTAGAGAGAAACAAAGTTCCCTGCAATAGACTAGAAGTGCAACTACTTCTATCACTCTAGCAACCAAGGCTCTCTGTCATTACAACAAGTGAGCATTGTGTCTGTACTATCTCTGCGTAGGCAGAGAGAAAATGGAGAGAGGGGAGACAAAGAAGGGAGATGGTTCCCTACAACTAGTCCGCGGAGACGGGAGCAATCAATAAACAGTCCTGGAAACTTCCAGAGCAACCCTGTCATCGTGCATAGGAGAAGAGGCTATGAACGTGTTTGGACTGGAGATGGCCAACATCTGTAGTCTGAGGGTCTGCAAATTCGTTTTAGACATGTGGACATGAACGACATATCCCTTGATCATCAACTGAAAACAAACAGCATTTACTGTTATGATTTTCTCTGTGCTACTTGAAGCATATTCATGGAACTGTTATTCTATTCTCTACAACCAGCAGTAGCAGAATCTACTCATACAATTTTTGACAGAGGACTGGAGTTGCAGAAAACAGAACTAGCACAAATTTCTACACCTCTTTCTGGAATCTAAAGACATAAAATTTTTCTATTGTGAATGTCATCATGACAAGAGAAAATGAGAGATTTTGATTGATGATTATTGCTCAGAAACAGTCCAAACTTTCTATCAAGTGTTCTCTGTATCTTTTCTTGAAGCTCATCAAGAGTGCCATTGAAGAATTAATATCAAAAACAATATTTTGAGATTTCAGTTCTTGTATAAACAGAGGCTACTGATTTCAGTCACATTAAAAGACGATTCTTAAAAGGATCTGAATGTATTGAAACAAACAAATGCTACACATGGATAATATATTTATCTGAACTTGTCTGCAAGGTTGTAAATGTCATACTTGACTAATCTTTTATCCTGAAATTTATCAAGGACTTCTGAAGTTGCGACATTGCTTTCAAAACCCTTCGACATCTTTGGTGAACCTGACGTGAGAGCGTCGCAGAAATTTCAGGATGGGAGATACTTCAGCCTCTATTTCAGCTTCTTCTACAACTCCAGCTGCATCTACTTCAGCTCCATCAATGACTGCTGTGTCAAGTACTTCAACGGAGGATCTAAAACAGATTTTGCAGAATATGTCCATGTATATGCAGCTCCAAAATCAGCAAACACAATTGTATATGCAGCAGCAACAACAATTGCATCAACAGCAGTTGTCTCAGCAAAGGCAACTCTATTCGGAGCAGGAGAATGCAAACAGCGCGACTAAGGCTATTGAAGCAGTTGAAGACATATGAGATCAAGATGGGGTTTTTTGGAGTTCCTGCTGGACTTATGAGTAAGTACTTCCTTCGTCTTGTCACACCTGCTTTGAGGACAAAAGTGACTGATCTTTTTATTCAAAATACACATTGGCAAGATTTTAAGAAGGCCCTAAAAGAAGAATACTTCCTTGAGGACTTTGGTATGGCTACTCGGCGGTCATTCCGAGAGTGGGTCTACATGCCAAACAAAGGTCTCGCTGCTTCGGAGTTGATTAGAGAATTCGAAGAGAGGTATAGTCAGCTTGATGCCATTGAACAAAGAGCATTGGATGTTGAAAAAGTTGAGCTTTTCTTGCAAGCTGCAGATCCTGCTCTTCAAGAAGAATTGGGTGAGCTTCTTGAAGATCGCACGAAGCCTATGGGTCTTAAAACTGATTGGCAGGATGCTCAGGATGCAGTCTCGACTTTGACCAAGAGGAGGATATGGAAGACTCACCTACAGAATGGTTCCATGACACCTACACCATCATCTGCTCCTATGCCTACTTCTATCCCTGTTATTTCTTCTCCTCCTCAGCCAGTTTCTTGGCCTATGCCATTGCCTACTGTTTCTACTCCACCTATTCCTCCTGTTCCACGACCGATGCCTACACCTTTTGCTCCAAAACCATCCGCTCCATCGGTACCTACCTCTCTTGATGACATAATCAAAGGCATCACAGATTTGACACTGGAGTCAGTCAAAGCGGAGTTGGTGGGTAAGTTGAAGGAACAGTTTGCTTCAACTGTCCCTACTACTTCTTCTAGTGCTCCTACTGCACCTAGGAGTGCTCCTAGTGTACCTAGGAGAGATCGGAGATGTATTTGGTGTGATAGTACGGACCATCAGCATTGCAGGGATTGTGATTCTTTCCAGGATGCAAGGAGGCAGAATTTGGTATATTGGGGGAAAGATGGTAAGATTTGGTTGACTGAGACAGGAGCTCCACTTGCTACCAACTTTGGTAAAGGTGAAATGAAGAAGTTAGTGGAGGACATGGCTGCGCGTACTTCTTATGTGACAGCTAGAGGTGATGCTTCTGCATATGGAGTACAGATTGAGAAGGGATCAGAGACTCAGTCCGCACTATGGACTTATGCTATGGAGACTGCAAACAAGGGGAAAATTCAGCAAACTGTTTTGACTAGTGCAGGCTCTAGCATCAGATCAGAGACAGGTTGGGACTCGCCTGTTGGGACAGGTATTCTATTTATGCTTATTTGGCTAAATCTCATGGTGCAAATGTATTTGTTGAGGAGAAGCGTAAGAGGGATGAAGAAAATCCAAGTGCAGCTAAGAAGACTAGAGGGGGTGAATTTGTTACTCCACCTACTGCAGGACCGTCTTCAAGACCAGGGCCAGATCGACAGATGGAGGATGCTCAAAAGAGAGAAAAGAGGCAAGAGCCTAGAGAGAGAAAGCAGCCAGGATTCAGATTGATGTCCGATATTGAGACATCTACAGACATGAAGAAAATCTTTAATGATAAGATACTTGGCAGTGAGGTGACTTTCACTATTTCTGAGATTTTGGGCATCTCAAAAAGAGAGTTTCAGGATCAGTTTCAGGAGGTCCTAAAGAGGAAAAGACATGCATTGGCTACCACTGATACACAGGGAGTTTTGATTGGGGAGTTGGATGAGGATGAGGATGAGGTTATGGTTGATAATGCTTCTGTTTTTCCGCAGGTAGAGAAGAGGGTTCAGCCTATGCATTATGCTGAAATTGATGAGCGTGTCATGATACCGCGTAGTCACTTTTCGCGGAGCCATTGGGCTAGGGCAACTACAGAGACGATGGTAAAGATTGGAGAGAAACAGGTGCCTTATGTTGCATTGGTGGATCATGGTTCAGAGATTAATCTCATAGTTCGTGGAGTTTATGAGAGTAACAGATGGCCTATGGATGTAGAGCATGGGTGGCGTATGAGAGCCGCCAATAATACTGCAGGTGATTTGTATGCTGCCTGTCCTAGTGTCAGGGTTTCTATTGGTGATGTAGAGGAGGATTTTCATTTCTTTGTGCAGGATTCATGCTCTTATCCCATAATTCTTGGTCAGCCATTCATTACAGAGATGCGCATGGAAACAAAGGTCATGGATGATGGATCTGCTTATGCACGGATTCGCAGTAAAGATGGTATGAGAGCAGTTCAGTTTATGACTGTATGTGTGAACCATGTTAGAAACAGGGATACTCTCAGAGATGCACCCTTGCCCACTGTGAGGGATTCGGGTTTTCATTAGGTACCGCCGTTTCGCGAGACGACGGTGGTACAGAGGAGAGGAGATTGGAGTTCTCGCCTCCTGGCAGCGGTGTTTTCTCCTCCGGTTTTGTTGGGATTTTAGCAAACAGTTCGATGAGTTATCAGAAGACTTCTAGGTTGCCTAGAGCTGCCAGGCAGTATATATGCAGGAAGGAGAAAAATTTGAAAAATGCAGGAATTTTGGAGGATGATAAGTATATAGATGGGATGTATGACAGTGTGATTTGTGCAGATACGATGACAGAGATGGGAGATATGCTGAAAACTGATATGCTAAATTGTCATGGTAATGTATTAGTGCAGTCCCTAGACATGTTTCATGAAATTGCAGATTTTATGTCACATATTGAGTCAGAGGCTGAGGTAACTCAGCAAAGAGTGTTGAGTGCTGAAGAAATTCAGCAAACAGAGTTTCCAGCTGGTTACGATCAGCTTTCAGAGAGACAGAGGGCTGAAAATTTTCAGCCAACAGAGTTTACTGCTGAAATATTTCAGCATTCAGAGTTTGGGGCTGTTCCTATGCAGTCCATAGAGCAGAGGGCTGAGAATATTCAGCCATTGGAGTGCAGAATTGCTGATTTACAGCAAGGTTTATGTAATGCAGAAGAGCATAATGAAGCCAGGGTTGACAGGAAATACAAAACTGTGGATAAGAAGGTGAAGCCGATTGCTGTACCGCTTCCACCTGACAGTGATCAGCAAATAGAGAGGGCTGCTAAACAGCAAATTTTGAGGAATCCGGAGCATATTGGTCATAAATTTTCAGCAGAGACTCTTGCTGAATTGAAAATTGGAAATGGTGATTTCTTGTTACCCATAGAGAAGCAATGCTTTCAGGATATGCTTGAGCGACATGGAAGGGGATTTGCTTTTTTCCCACATGAGATTGGATGTGTGAATCCTGATATTGTTGCTCCTATGGTCATTTTTACTATTCCTCATATCCCATGGAATCTCCGACCTATTCCAGGGCCTAAGGCACACTTGCCAAAGCTGATTGATTTATTGAATGAGAAAATCAGGATGGGAATCCTTGAGCCTTCATCTGCACCATACTCAAACAGGTGGTTTACAGTTCCAAAGAAGAATGGTACTCTTCGATTTATTCAGGACATGCAGCCAGTGAACAGAGTTACTATCAGGAATGTTGGTATAGGTCCAGTTGTGGATGAGTTTGCAGAGGCATTTGCTGGACGTGCCATCTATTCTTTGGGTGATTTGTATTCAGGATATGATCAGTTTCAGCTGGCTTGGGAAAGCGGGGACATAACCACCATGAGAACTCCTATTGGGCTTGTCAGGATGTGTACCTTGCCTCAAGGTGACACTAATTCTGTTGTGCATATGATGAATGCCATGCATAAGGTCCTTCGTGATTACATACCTCAGCTTACTATGCCTTTCTTGGATGATGTGCCCATTAAGGGGTGTGCAGAAGAAGAGAAGAATGAGAGCCTAAATGAGCAGGGATGCAGATACTTTGTGGCTGATCATATTTCAACATGTGAGAAGATTTTGGCCAGGTTAGAAGAAGTGAACTTGACACTTTCAGGGCAAAAATCTGTTTTTGGAGTGAATGAGGTTGTCATTGTTGGGCATATGTGTGGATATTATGGCAGGAAACCCTCACCTGATAAGGTGAATGCTATAGGCAAGATTGCAGAGTATTGTTCTACCACTTCGGAGGTACGGAGATTCATTGGTGCTTGTGTGTTTTATATGATTTGGATACCTCATTTTGCACACATAGCAGATTGTTTGTATCAGCTGCTTCGAAAGGGGCAGAAATTCTATTGGGATGAGAGCCACACTAAAGCCATGTGGAAATTGAAGAAGTTATTGCAGAATGCTCCTACTCTCAGGAAAGCGGATTATAATTGTGGAAGGCCTATTGTATTGACAGTTGACACTAGTCCAATTGGCATAGGTTGGGCTGTGGGTCAAGATGATGCAGATGGAAATAGGTATGCTATTCGGTTTGGGGCGAAAGTCCTAAACGAGAGACAGAGGAGATATCCCAAATCAAGAGGGAGTTATTGGGGATTGTCACGGCTCTCAAATGTGACAAGGAGTACTTTATTGGAGCTTCAGTTGTGGTAGAGACAGATTGCTTGCCATTGATTGGTATGATTACGAGTTGCTCTACTCCGGATATAGCTATGCTGAGATGGATTGCATACATCGTCATTAAATCCGGAATTTAAACACATAGCAGGGAAGGATAATCCGGTGGCAGATATGTTGTCTAGAGCCAGATATGATGATGAGGAAACTCTACTTGCAGAAGAGGATGATGCAGAAATTTCAGCCACTTTGGTTGATCATGTTTGTCATGTCTATGATATTGTGGCTTTTACAGAAGAACTCTATGTTGGAGATTGGTTGTAGATTGGCAGGTACCTTAGTACACTAAGCAAAAGAGATGAATGGACAGATGAAGAGTTCAAGAAGATCAGAAGGAAAGCCTATGGTTATTTTCTCAAGGACAGATTTCTTTGGAAGCATCCGAAGAAAAGAGGCGGATTACCTTTGCGGGTTGTCTACGATAAAGAGACACAGTTACAGGTGATGAGGGAGTTTCATGAGAGTCCTTGGGCTGGTCATAGAGGAGTATGGGCTACTTATGAGAAAATCAAGGAGAAATATTGGTGGAAAGGCATGTATAGAGATGTTTCTCACTTTGTTGAGACTTGCAAAGACTGCCAGATGTATTCAGTAGTGCATCATCGAGATGAGCTTCATCCGACCTATCCGCTATGCATTCATTATAAGTGGGTAGTTGATTTGGTTACCATGCCTATGGGTCTATGGCAGATGAGGTACATTGTTTGGGCTAGAGAGGATCTTACCAATCATGTTGAGGGCAGATCTTTGAGAACGAAGACCACTAGTGCAGTGTGTAAGTTCTTATTGGAGGAAATTTTCTGCAGGTATGGTTGTGTGGGTAAGATCACTGCGGATCGTGGTGAATTGGATGCAGATGAAGCTAGGGAGTTTTTCTCTCAGCTAGGAATCAAATTGGCTCTAACAACAGCATACAATCCAGAGCGAAATGGAAAGAGTGAAAGAGGGCATCCGCCAATAGTGAAAGCTTTAGCCAAAGCATGCAGAGGACGGATTGGAGAATGGCCGAGACTTCTACCATTTTCTTTATAGGCTGATCGTACGACTCATAGTGTTACCACAGGATATATGCCTGCAGAGTTGATGTATGGTCAGAAACCTGTTATGCCGATTGAGACTTGTGCTTTGACTTGGTCAGTTTTACCTTGGCAGGAGGATTTGACGAGAGAAGAGCTCTTAGCTCTTCGGATTCGACAGTTGGAGAGGAGACCAGAGGATATTCAGCTAGCTACTGACAGGTTGAAGGTTGCTAGACTAAGGAATAAGAACAGGTTTGACAGCAGACATCGCTTGCGGCCTAGAGCAATAGAAGAGGGAGATTGGGACTGCACTTCGGAAGATGGTGAAAAGATGGTTTGGGCCGTACATAGTCAGACATGTCTTTGATAATGCAACATATGAGCTGACAGAATTGGATGGGACAGTGCTTAGAGTGCCTATTGCTGGAAAAAGAATCAAGATTTTCAAGAAAAGAAATGATGAGGATTATGCATTGGAAGAATTTTCAAGAGAAGAGCAACCACAAGAAACTCCAATGGAAGAGACAGATGATATGACAGATAATCTTGTTGATCTACCGGAAATGCATAACGAAGAGATTGATCTGTTTATGGATCTTGATGATAATGATCATGGGTAGTTGGCCCATCCGGAGGATGCGCAGGATTAGAGGGGGTGGATGTCGTATTGCTGCGCATTCGAGGTGTGAAAACTACCCAAAAGTTATGCGTGAGATTTGTTACTTCGTACATACTTAGATGTAGACGTTGTGCTTTGCTTTGCTTGAACATTTTGCTTTCAGTTGGTTCATGTTCAATTTTACAGAAGAGACAAGCGCTGTTTGGGATTGAATCTGATATTTGGTATAAACAAATTAGAAGGAGAATGGGTTCTAGATCTGCAATGAGTATGGTTTTTCCGAGGTTCCCAAGTTGTTTGCTTATGCTGAAGATACAAATGGTATTGACAAGGGAGTTTAAGAAGACCAGTAAATTTCCAGATGAACATGAGGCTCATGTGCAGCTTGCCCTTGAGCATGGAACCATTGCTTGCCAAAATCCATCAGCACTATTGCTCGTGTACTCAGCTGAGCGGACTTTACAGATCAGAAAAGTTTGTAAACTCTTAAAGCTAACCTTTGGCATGCATTCCATATGCTTACACACACACACTTCTGTTCTACATCAAATTGAAGGGTTAAGCTCATGTGATGCTGAAATTGTGATAGCAACACCTGAACGACTAGATTTGAAGGCAGTTTCGATTCAAATGTCTCTTTCATGGTCATGGGATGTTTTCTTCCGAGTGGGAACACTTTCGATTGAGGTTCTTTGGCATTACAGCCCGTGGCTACTTTTGGGCTATATTTCCTTGGTGCTTTTCTGGTTCTGGGAGGGAAGCTAATTTGAGGTGAAACAAAAGGGAAAAAGAAAACACGAAAGAAGGAGGCTAAAGAGGGGATTTTCAAAAGCTAAAGAGGGACGGAAAAGCAAGTGTATGGGATGGAAAAAAGAAGTCGAGGCTAATCTGGGAAAAAAGATAGAGGAACAGAGCATTCGAGGATGGATATGGGGAGGAGAGACGATACTCTGCGGCTCGACAAAGAAGAATTACACTGAGGAAGAAGGGGGAGATTAGCATGGCGCCCTGGCTTGGTAGCACCAAATGTCAACCGGGAGCTCGTTGCTCATGCAGAGAGGTTACGAATCATCCTTCGTTTGAATTCATCATCTGTTACAAGGCCGCAGGGCAATCTACAATCTCATCAAATAGAGGCGCCATATTCAAGCAGGATCAGCCAAAAGCAGTCTGAATTTGATAGCGCATATCGTGCTAAGCTTCCCGCACTTGAACTACTATGCCGAGATCTATGCTGGACATCAATCATGCAGAGGACACCATGAAGCTCTGATACCAGGAGAGGCCAGCAGAGAAGCGCCCGGCTCCGGACAAGCCCGCCAAAGACTATCCTTTCACCCTCGACCCTTTCCAACAGGAAGCCATTCGTTGCATCGAGGCTGGCGAGTCCGTGCTGGTTTCAGCTCACACATCTGCTGGAAAGACAGTTGTTGCAGAGTATGCAATTGCTGTGTCTCTGCGAGAAAATCAACGCGTGATTTATACATCACCAATCAAAGCTTTGAGCAACCAAAAGTTTCGAGAGCTATCTGAGGAATTTTCTGATGTTGGCCTTATGACAGGGGATGTAACGATTTTTGAGAATGCCTCCTGTTTGGTGATGACAAGAGAGATCCTTCGAAGCATGCAGTATAGAGGATCAGAAGTCATGCGCGAAGTAGCTTGGATAATCTTTGACGAAGTGCACTACATGAGGGATCAAGAAAGAGGGGTTGTATGAGAAAAGAGTATTGTCATGGCTCCTAAGAATGCTAGATTTGTGTTTCTATCTGCCACAGTACCCAATGCAAAGGAATTTGTTGATTGGGTTGCCAAAGTCCATGAACAGCCCTTCTATCTCACCAGTTCTGGTTTCGCATGCCAATCAAACCTCAAAATACACTGGAATAGGTGGTGCTTAGTGAACGATGGTGCTAGACTCAGAGAATCATGAAGGCTGCGGCACATAGTCGATTGAGGAATGCTGAGCAGTGTAGACAGAAATCAGCATAATGATTAGAGAGAAACAAAGTTCCCTGCAACAGACTAGAAGTGCAACTACTTCTATCACTCTAGCAACCAAGGCTCTCTGTCATTACAACAAGTGAGCATTGTGTCTGTACTATCTCTACGTAGGCAGAGAGAAAATGGAGAGAGGGGAGACAAAGAAGGAAGATGGTTCCCTACAACCAGTCCGCGGAGACGGGAGCAATCAATAAACAGTCCTGGAAACTTCCAGAGCAACCCTGTCATCGTGCATAGGAGAAGAGGCTATGAACATGTTTGGACTGGAGATGGCCAACACCTGTAATCTGAGGGTCTGCAAATTCGTTTTAGACATGTGGACATGAACGACATATCCCTTGATCATCAACTGAAAACAAACAGCATTTACTGTTATGATTTTCTCTGTGCTACTTGAAGCATATTCATGGAACTGTTATTCTATTCTCTACAACCAGCAGTAGCAGAATCTACTCATACAATTTTTGACAGAGGACTGGAGTTGCAGAAAACAGAACCAGCACAAATTTCTACACCTCTTTCTGGAATCTAAAGACATAAATTTTTTCTCTTGTGAATGTCATCATGACAAGAGAAAATGAGAGATTTTGATTGATGATTATTGCTCAGAAACAGTCCAAACTTTCTATCAAGTGTTCTCTGTATCTTTTCTTGAAGCTCATCAAGAGTGCCATTGAAGAATTAATATCAAAAACAATATTTTGAGATTTCAGTTCTTGTATAAACAGAGGCTACTGATTTCAGTCACATTAAAAGACGATTCTTAAAAGGATCTGAATGTATTGAAACAAGCAAATGCTACACATGGATAATATATTTATCTGAACTTGTCTGCAAGGTTGTAAATGTCATACTTGACTAATCTTTTATCCTGAAATTTATCAAGGACTTCTGAAGTTGCGACATTGCTTTCAAAACCCTTCGACACCGCAGCTGCGCCTTGGACTTTCTTAGGAGGCATCGCAATTGTAGTTGTTCGGACGTGGGAAGCAGCTTTACAATTCCTCTTTGGAATTCACTGTTGCTCCCTTGCACCACCCGTTGATAGTAGTTTTTGGAAGGCTTCCTCCTTGGAAGTCGGGAAAATTCGAAAGGGTGTTTCAGAGTCTTCTACGACTAAGACCCATTGAAGCCATGGAAAGGATTAATGGCCTTTTAATGACTCGTTCAAATGAGGAACGAAAAGGGATGGAAAAACACAAGGTGCGGGAGAGAACTCTAAGGGGATATAGTAACCGTAAAGGTTATAAGTAAGGTCGAAGGACCTTAGGTCAAACTTGGAGGGAAGGGGTTTCAATACGCCACAAAGGAAGGGCTAGGGAAGGTTTTAACATGGAGGAAAGAGGGGTGGTTCCAAGAAAAAGGGATAGGGGTTTTAAGGGATTAACACGGGAGGTGTGGTTTCAGAATGCCCAAGGGAAGGGTTTAAGGGTTAATAAACGAGGGGTGTGGTTCCAAGGAAAAGGGGGCTTAAGGAAAGGGCCTAAGTGACTTTTAAAAGCAGGGGGGGAGAAAGTAATAATAGGACCTCTAAGCCCACTCTTTATTGGGGAAAAAGGGGGTCATGATCCTTTAATCACGAGGGGGGGTGATCCCAAACAAAAGCATAAGAAGGGGCCTTGGGGGTTTTTAGGACACGGGGGTGAAAGGGGTTTTGGGAAGCCACAATCAAGAGGTGAAAGGGGTTTCAAGTGTGAAATCCCCAAACCCACAGGAAGGGGGGCCTTAAGAGGATTAAAACCGGGGGGGGGGGGGGGGGGGTTAATAATAGGGTATAGGAAGGAGGGTTAAGGAGGCCCCCCCTTTGGAAGTTCTGACTTCCAGAAGATTATGTGGGGGGGGTGTGAGCTGTCAGTTGGTGGCAAAAAAAATGGAGGTAGCGCACGGATATGGGCAATGCTAAGCCCTCCCCTTCATCCTTTCACGGTAGCTACTGGCATCGTTTGGCAGCACCTTCTTCTAGCCCTCGTACCTTCGACCTTCCTTCACGGCAGCGGACGACGTCACGTCTTCTGGGCAGCGTCCCTATTTCGGCCGTCCTCTGCTGTCTCCCTTGAGTGGGGGTTTTTATAGGGAGAGAGAAGGGAATCCTCCCTCTCCTCATGTCGCCATGCATGGCCATAAGGCCGAGCAAGCTCCAGCGAGGAGCTTGCTGGCCTACTAATTCCCTCTCCGTCCTCCAGCAAGATCAACGCCGATGGTGAGAAAATTCTCCCATAAATTTACAATATTTGACGTATTACACTGAGACTCCTTGTATTTCTCTTTGGGATCATGGTTTCGAGATTAATGTAATTGTGCGAGGTTTATATGATATTGGTAGATGGCCAGTTGATGTGGATCATGGTTGGTGTATGCGTGTGGCCAATAACATTGCAGGAGATTTATATGTTGCTTGTCCAAATCTAAAGATTTCTATTGGAGATGTGGGTGAGTCTTATCATTTCTGTGTACAAAACTCTTGTTCTTATCCTATTATTTTTGGGTATCCTGATGCCAGGAGGCATATTCCACAGTGGATTCCGTGAGGTTTTACGGTGGATTCCGTAAACTTAGATGACCGGGGCTCATACACAAAGAGGATTCTTTGTGCGAGAAGTTGATGGGGACGCCTGTCCTTTTCGGGTGTTTCATTAATTTAGTGTGTACATGGGTGATTCCATAGCGGGTGATTCCGCAAAATGCATATTAAATTAATAAATGTTTATGAGTTTAGAGTGCGCACTCGTAATAAATTAAGGTTAGGATTTATTTCTAACCAGTTGATTTATTTATGTAGCTGAAGACTGCTAGGTATTCACTTTTGTCGGTTTAATTGTATTATTTTACTAACGATTGTGAATGCTTCAGTTGATGTGTAGAGATAGCAGCAGTGGCGGAGGAAAGTATTGGAGTCTAGCGAGTATTCAACCTTTGGATTATATTTTGATAGGCGCCACGCCTATATTTTGTTATGTCTATTGAGACATTGATTATTGATTATTATTTTGTATGTGCCTATGCGCACAGATATGTTATTTCTATTTGGACATTGAGATTGGGCATGCCAGACTCTATGGGCACCGTCCATTAGCTTTATTTTCCTATTTTTGTAGAAAGAAAACTCAAAAGCTAAAAGCTTGTCATATTTTTGTAAATTGGGCTATTATTGAGCATGAAGATTGAAATATACATAAAATACATGCTTTGTGAAGCGCTCACACAAGGCATGGGGGAGATTGAACCCAATTTGTCTCTTGCTTCTTGTCGTTCAAGCTTTTACATTGTTTTTTGTGCAAAAAGGTAGAGTTCATTGTTCTTGGGGACCTTCAGGGATTCACTACGTGAGCTATCTGTGACCGATCTGCGCACCATATCCATTTATTGCTGAGTCTCGAATGGAGACTAAGGTTCTGGATGATGCCTGTGCACAGATCTGAAGCAAGGATGGGAAGAGAGCTATCCGATTCATGATTGTTTGTATCAATCATCAGTGGAATAAAGATTCTTTGAGGGATTCCCCTTTTTCAACAGTAGATCTAGATTTTGCTAGGTACCACTGTCTTGCGAGACGATGGTGGTATGATTCAGGGAAAGCTCTCGTCTCCTAGCAGCGGTAGTTTTTCCTCATGTGATTATGGTGTATCCACTGAAAGTACTTTGTGTTTTCAGCATATTTCTGATATGCCTAGAGTTGTCAGGCACTATGTAAAAAGAAAAGAAAAAGAATTGATGATTGCAGGCGTTTTGTAGGAAGAAGACCAGATAGAGGGTCTCTATGATGGCCTTTCATGCTCAGATACCATGGAAGAACTTTTGGTATTGCTAAATGCTAACAATCAAGAGTTGTCATAGTCTTACAAGTTCATTGTCTAGCAATGTATTGTGAGATCACTGATTTCATACTTCAAAAGAATTTGGGTGCTAACGATTCTCAGCAAAAAGTATTCATTGCTGACATATTTCAGCAAAAAGATTTGGATGTTGCTATTTATACACAACAAAATTTTTGTTTACCAGGGTATTTTCAACAAGGGTTGAAATATGTAGGTTGTAGCAATGAAGCCTGAGTTCAAAAAAAATATAAGATAGTTGACAAAGAGGTTAGACCCGTTGCAGGATGTCTACCTTTGGATAGTGATGAGATGATTACGAGAGCTGATATGCAACCTCCTTTGCGAGATCTTGCAGGTATCGGGCCTAAGTTTTCAGCTGAGACATTGAAAGAGATGAAGATTGGGACTGAAGATTTTCTACTTCTTGAAGAGGTAAGATGTTTTGAAGACATGTTATGCAGGCATGAAAAAGCTTTTGCTTTCTTTCCACATGAGATTGGATGTGTTGATCCTAGGGTTGTGACGTCTATGGTTATTTTTACAATTCCTCATGTCCCTTGGAATTACGGCCTATTCTTGTGCCGAGAGCTCACTTACCTGAATTGGTAGACCTTTTGAATGAGCGGATGAGGATGGAAATTCTAGAGTCATCTTTAGCTCCATATTCCAACAGGTGGTTCACAATTCCTAAGAAGAATGGGACACTCAAGTTCATACAAGACTTAAAGCCAGTAAACAATATCATTATTCGAAATGTTAGTGCAAAACCTATTGTGGATGAGTTTGATGAGGCTTTTGATGGACATGCTATCTATTCACTCGGGAATCTTTATTTCGGATATGATCAGTTCCATCTTGCCCTTCAAAGTAGAGATTTGACTACGATGAAGACACCTTTAGTCCTTGTCCAAATGTGTACTCTTTCGCAAGGAGCTACTAATTCGGCTGCTCATATGATGAATGGGATGAACAAGGTCCTACGAGAATTTGTTCCTGAGCTTACTATGCCTTTTATTGATGATTTACCTTTCAAGAGATGCAAGGAAGAAGGTAAAGATGATTATTTAGATGATTATGGATGCAGATTCTTTGTGGCTTTACATATTAGAGATGTTGATAGGATTCTTTGCAGACTGGAAGAAGTGAATTTGACCTTCTCAAGGTTGAAATCTATTTTTGGTGCTAGAGAAGTTTTGATTGTTGGTCATATGTGTGGATATTAAGGGAGGAAGCCTTCTTCTGCAAAGGATGTTGTCATAGAGAAGATTGCGGAGACTTGCTCTTCTACTTCGGAGGTTCGTAGGTTTCTTGGAGCTTGTGTGTTTTATCTTGTTTGGATTCCTCATTTTTCTTATATTGTAGATGATCTCTACCAGCTCTTGAGAAAAGGGAAACGTTTTTCTTGGGAGATAAAACATATGAAAGCCATGTAGAAATTGAAGAAATTATTGAGAGTTGTTCCGACTCTTTGAAAGGAAAATTATGAGTGTGGGAGACCTATTGTTCTTACTGTTGATACTAGTCCTATCGGCATTGGATGGGCTGTTGGCCAAGATGATGTAGATGGGAATAGGTATGCTATTTAGTTTAGGGAAAAAGTCCTAAATGAGCTACAACGAAGGTATCCACAAGTTAAAAGAGAGCTCTTGGGAGTTGTCACAGCTCTCAAGAATGATAGAAAGTACTTCATTGGAGCTGTTGCGGTGGTCGAAGACCGATTTTTTGCCTCTTCTAGGTATGATCATGAGTTGTTCTACTCTGAATATTGCCATGCTTAAGTGGATTGGATACATAAAATCCATGAATCCTGAGTTCAGGCACATAGCAAGTAAAGACAACCCAGTAGCTGACATGCTTTCATGAGCGAGGTATGATGATATGGATTTTTTTTGCATTGATGATGCTGATGATGGGGAAGATCTTTCAGCAATGCATGCTAATCATAATTGTCTTATGTCTGCTTTGGAAAGCTTTGATGAGACTTTGTATACAGGAGAGTATTTATAGATTGGCCATTATTTGAGTACTATGTCTAGACAGGATGGATGGACTAATGAAGACTTCAAAAAGATTAGAAGAAAAGCTTATGGTTTCTTCTTGCGAAGTGGGCTACTTTGGAAGCATTCACGAAAACGAGGAGGACAGCCATTATTAAGAGTTGTATGTGATAGATCTTCACATGTGCAGATCATGAAAGAATTCCATGAAAGTCTTTGGGCTTGGCATCGAGCTGTTTGGGCGACCTATGAGAAGACATTAGGAAAAAAATGAACTCACAAATGGGCTTTTTAGCCCCTCCATCTCCTTCTTAAAACAAGGAAAAGAGAAGAGAAGAATAGTAAAATAATCCTCCTCTCTCTCCACTTTTGCAATCTCATTTTGCCTTTTTTATATTATCTACAAAGATATACTCAGATTCATTCTCTCTCCTCATTGAAGAAGTCTTTTTCAACCAAATTTTATATTAAAAAAGGAGTTAGTTACGGGAGTGTGGTGCTTCGTTTTCAATGCAAAATGATTAGTAGATACGAGGTAATTGATTTTTTAATCGAGAACAAGGAAAATGAAATTTTGGAAGTTCCTTTTAAGATATTTTGGGGATTTTTTATATCCTAGCTTTTGGTCAAAAAACAAACTAACTGGTCAAATTTCGTGTTTTTTAGAGGTGTTTTTAGAGGAAAAATAGAAATATCTAAAATACGAAAAGTCTTGGACATCCCTACCCTCTGAGCTATTTCCCCCCATATCTATACTCTCTCATGGCTCTTTTGTGACCTCTTCTCTGTGCTTATGTAACCTTCATTAACAGAGTGAATTACTTACACCCTCATTTTCTTGGCACCTTTGTGTGCCTCTCTATGCATCTCCACTCTACCTCTTGTGACAACCAAGTAGGCTCCCCCTTTCTATTAATAGTAAAATGAATATAGGAAAGAAGGAGCTGCATATTGAGGTAGAGATTGAATATGCCCCATTATTCAAAAGAACCCAGCGTACCAGTCTCAACCCTCAGGTTTTGTAGAGTTATAAGCAAATGGGATTGAAACATGTGGATTTGTGGGTTGATAGGAGAATCTACCCAATTAACCCCTTAAACAATAGACCTCTAACTTTCTCAGGAATCAAAAAATTGTTGAAGTATGTGTGCGAGGGTGAAAATGGGTTACTTGGTTATACTAGGCAATTCAATGATCAAGCATTCAAAGTATTTACAACTTGCCAAGAAACCATTAAAAATTGCCATGATGTGATAGCTGCACATCAACTTCATATACAATAGCTCATAGGACAAGTGGTACAACTGAATGACACTGTAATTCAACAAAATAATCAAATTATTTCAATGCAGGATACTATCCATGACATTGGTATCTCATATGAGGAGGCAAAGGCACAATTGGAAGACTTGAGAAAGATCAATAGCAAGCTAACACAGGAGCACAAACGAAAGAAGAAGCCAATCAATGAGTTAATTATGAATAGTGGCCAGTGGAAGCAACGTATCAAAGCATGTAAGGTAGCTCAGAAAGAGAACCTAGGTGAGGGTGAGGTTGGATCGTGTATTAGTAGATTGCTGAAGGCAAGTACACTGGAAAACACTTTGAGCAATCCTAAGTTTAAGGCTACGAAGGAAAAGGTGATTGAGTGCACATTAAAAGATGTGTCAAATGAGTTCTGAGCTGTGGATGCACAATCTATTTGTGAGAGGGCCAACATTAGCACAACGACTTACTCAAAGATATTCAAAGGTGTGAAGGTTGGGTTTGGTCATGTGCTAAAGAGAAATAGAATCATGCCTCTTCCTCAACCTTCAAAGTTAATAGAGGCCCAATGGCAACTTAATACAAAGGTTTTGGAGTTGATAGGAGATCCCATGCATGTTCAATTTGTGGAAACACTAAAGGTTGGGACCAAAAATGCATATGAGGTGCAGTTCACCGAACTCAATAATTACTATTTAGATTTGAACAAGGTGCAGTCGGCAATGGTAATGTACTACAATATGTCTGTTGAGGAATGTAATGGTGAATTGTAGTTTGTTATAAAATTAAATGAAAGTGAGGTTGTCAAAGGAGTAAAGCTTGAAAGAGTTAGTGTAACTCTGATGAATAGAGCTTTACAATTCGACAAGAACAACCCAAGGAACTTTAGTGTTCAATCTGAGCGCCATGTGTGGTGGCTTGCTGCATTTGAAGTTTGTAAGGAAACATTTGAGGTGTTGCAACTATTCTTTATGCATACAAGCATTCTAAGCATCATTGATTGTCAGGAACATGATCTCGATTGAAGGGTATGGTCAATTCTTGGTTGAATGGCATCTTGCAGGAGACTTGAAAACTTTAAAATGCATGTGTGGAATCTCCAATGGTGTAAATAAAAAGAATCCATGCCTATATTGCTTGACAGAGAGGGTGGATGGAAAGGACGGAAAGAAGAACTGATGAAAGGTGACAAGTGATGCACCAACCCACAATATAGAATATCCAACTTGGAAGCCCATCTTCAACATTCCCTTGGATTGTATTCACATTTGTTCATTGCATGCTTTTGTTTGAATCATGGAGAAACTTGTATATGGATACATTTTCTTTGCTTATAGGATGCAACCAAAAAAAGAAGCCATTGCAATGTGTAGGAATGTGGAGCGAGTGCTATCAGAAATTGGGCTACACAAGCATCAAGTGACGATTGGAAAAGATGTTCGTAGGCCGCAAGACTACATGGGTGAAAAAAGTTGCATTTTGCAGTTCCTGATCGAAGTAATGGAGGAAAAACAAGATTGGCTCCCTTACTTCGCAAGATGGTGTTTAACAATGAAGATAAGCAAGAATTTATCAATGTTGTGCATAACTCCTACGAAAACATAGTGGAAGCATGGGGCAAAGGCTCTATCACACATTAGATGGTGTGTACTAAGTTAATATTTTAAAATTTTATGAATTGTATAAACTATTGAGCATAGTTTTACTCATGTGTGATATGTGTCTTTGTAGCATATCCTAGAGGCACATGGGCCATACTTTGCAGAAAAGGGAAGCATTGTAATTTGGTCCACACAAGGGATGGAAAATTCACAGTGGAGGGATGAATGGTAGCAATCCAATGATCCAATTGCTATCTTGGTGGTATAGGATTATAGTAGCCGATGAAGCTAAACTCTCGGCTGCAGACATGATGGAATCACATCATGTCACTAAAAGAGTGCGTTATGAAGCCTCAAGTGCCAAAGAAAACCATGCAAAGTGGCTAGAAACAAGGCTTCGACAAGGCAGTAAATGGGTTCAAAAAGAGCTAAGATAGTAAGATGAACAATGTGAGTCAGTGTGAATACAATTCATAGTTTAAGAGATAAAGAGAGAGTGTGCATCTATGTGAATGAGTCTCACAGTTTAGGGTTATATAAAAGAGGGTTTCACTTTCTATCTTATTCATTGAGTTCTCACATCTCTTGTGTAGGAAAGATGGCTAGGCCTAAGGCAGTTGCAAATAAGCTTCCGCTCAGAGTCCCATATCGTGTTCAACCCCTTAGAGCATCTACTAGCTCAGATGCACCCCCTTCTCAACCCAATCCACCTTCCTCAAGTCGTCCTCACAAGGGTCCTCCTCAGCATCCCCACAAGAAACGCAAGTGGAAGCCAGGTACAGTGGCCTTGAGAGAAATTAGAAGGTATCAACGCTCTTTTGATCTCATCATTCTGAAGGCGAGCTTCTCGAGACTTGTTCACGAGATTGTGCAAGACCTCTATCGCACAGAAAGCAGGAGGTGGTTTTTGGTACAAGGTCAGGATAGACCCGATCGCTTCACAAAAGAATGTCTTCATGCTCTAGGGTGTGCTACAGAGGCCTTTTTAGTTGACTTGATGATTGATGCTCAACGTTGTGCAATACATGCGAAGCACATCACTGTAACTCCCAAGGACTTCCAACTTGTAAGAAATCTTCAAGCAGTGAAGGATGCATTCATTCCAATGGAATGAACACAGTTTGCAATGTTATCTTTTTTGGCGTAGTGTTATCCTCGTGCATTGGACATATGACTATGTCCCAGTGCAAAACTATTGTGTGCGCCCTTAAAATATGAATTAACATTTTACACTTGTCCTTCGCTCTCAACTTTGACTGTGCATCTTTGCTGTATTTTCAATTCTTACTTATAGTTTTTGTTAGCACTGTCAATTTCAATAGGAATAACATGAAAAAATTTGCCATTTCTTGTTGTAGACTTTACTCCTAATGCCTCTGTATAGTTTATGTGGTGTGAAGTTTCTAAGGGCCAGTAGTCACGAAGTTGATTTCTCAATTATCAATACATCCATAATTTTGGTGTGGGATAATTTTTAAAATACTAAATTGTATCAGAATATGACAAAGCTTCACACGTGCACTCGTTAGGTGGCCAAGAGCCCAATTTTTTTTTTGAAAAAAAAAGGCCTACAGACCCCTGGTCCGAAGTCTGGCATTTGGAGCCACTTTCCTGCCAATGCCAGACTTCGGATGAGGGATATGCATGCACTTTTTTTTCAAAAAAAAAAATTGGACTCTTGGCCACCCAACGAGTGCGCATGTGAAGTTTCGTCACATTTTGATACAAGGTTATGGATTTACGATCACACGATGGACCGTGCGTATGAAGCTCCATTAACCCATTTTTGGGGTTTAAATGGGTTAAAAGTTCATTCTTCTTCTCATTTTCACATCTTGATTTCTTTGCTTCCTCCATTTTCATATCCCCAACCTCTGTCTCTTCTTCGTCTTGCCCTCCTTGCATGGCACAGACCAAGCAAGCATGTCGCTGTTATGGGCCCAGGAAGACATCACACCAAGGCCTACCACCTGGAGCACAAGGTGGAGGCTCCTCAAGTGCAGCAACAGGTGCTCCCCGTAGAGCACAAGGACCACCACAAAAGAAGAGGAGATGGAAACCGGGCACTGTGGCTCTTCGAGAGATAAGGAGAATCCAATGTGGATACGAGCTTCTCATCCCAAAAAGTTCTTTTCATAAAGTTGTTCGAGAAGTCATGCAAGACTTGGAGCTGAAAGGGATGGGAAGATTTTGGGCACGAGTGTGGAATGGCCCACAAGCAGGAAGGTGGACTGCTGCAGCCATGGAGGCCCTACAAACCACTGTAGAGGGGTTTCTCATCGACTTGTTCGATGATACACAGCTTGCAATCATCCACGCAAAGCATGTTACAATCACAGACAAAGATATGAACTTTATCATTTGGCTTCCACACGGCAAGGGGAGCTCGCCATAGTTTACTAGATTAATGATGCAAGGTTTGTAATAGGTGTTACAGTACTATAACATCTTGGAAGCCCAAAAAATTTTGTACTCTGCCACATTGGAATATTTATTTATATATATATAATATCTCGTGTGATGTGTACTGAATTCAAATAATTGAGTAAAGTTATTTTGTTTTGTTTCTTGAAACGCATGACTCTTAATTTTTGTTTAACATACAAACACATCAAAAGTAGTAATATGTGTTGAATTATATTAATATATGTGGATGCGACATTCACGTACCACACATTATCATCACACTTACACAATCGCAAGTGCAGTACTACGCGTTGGATTATGTTAACGTATGCAAATGCGTCATTCACGTACCACACATTATCATCACACTTATACGAACCACACATTAGGAAAAGAAGAAGAGAAGAAGAAGAAGAAGAAGAAGAAGAAGAGGGAAAAAGAGAGAGAGAGAGAGAAGAGAAGAAGGGAAGGAGAAGAAGAAGAAGAGGGAGAGAAGAAGAAGAAGAAGAAGAAGAAGAAGAAGAAGACGAGGGAGAGAGAGAGTGAGAAAGAAGAAGAAGAGGGAAAGAGAGAGATGGAGACAGAGAGACAGAGAGAGAAAGAGGAAGAGAGATTATTTCCCTTCCCCTCCAAAGATGGTAGCCACATGCATCTTTTTCCCTCGTGGCTACAAACCTATACCTATCTTGCGAGATTATCCACCACTTGCAAATGCCCCCACTACTTTTTGAGCACAAGGTGTAGAAGACTTGCGGGACTTGCAAAGATTGGGGATGGCCCCCAAGAAGAAAATGACACGCACAGATGGAAACCCCACAACGAGAAATGAAGCCTTGGGTGAGGACATCATTGCCCATCCAATTGTAGTATTGATCATTAGTAATGTATTTCCAACGAGCAATGAAGCCTCGGGTGAGGACATCACTGCCCATTCAATTGTAGTATTGATCGTTAGTAATGTATTTCCAAATTAATGACTGCTCGCCTTGATTCACATGTGAGATGCATTAGACCCGCGGTAAGCCGCACGGGAAGGGATTATTGAAAAGGGTAAGTTTATCCCAACATTCGAAAGATGGAGTTTACAAAGTGCATGTATCTAGGGAAGTTGGTTGCACCTAAATGCTATGCGGCAAATCCATATGTAGCATGAGGGGCATACAAGGTTCCAAGGTATCGTTGACTCTTCTTTCCCGGAAATTAATAGATAAAGTATCGTACCACACTGGAAGTACGTTGAGCTTGCATGCTTGATAGATCACATGGTAAGTAATCTATCCTAGAGGAAAACCAGTCTTGAAACTCTAGTGCATAGTTAACACAAACAACGACCATAAGGGCTAGCACTTGGGTGCCTTGAGATTCGTGCAATAGCAACTATGTTTATTAATCATGTTTAGGGTTGGGCTAGATGCAACAACAACTCTAGGGCAAGCGAAGAGCTCAAGGATTAGGAAATCCTAAGTCAAAGGAAAGACCGATGCTTTTGTACTTGTTGGGAAGAAGACTGGGTTATTAATCAATGTAAGTGTTTAATAGAACTTATGTCTTATTCAATGTTTGAAATCTTAACATGTGCCTTAGTCGAAAGAAGGTGTGTTAAAGTAAAACTTACATAGAATTGCTCCTGATCCTAAGGGGGAAAGCAAATATGAGATGGAAGGTTATCTGACTATTCCTGCAATGTTGGAAAATGATATCATTATTTTGTTGATTGATTTAACATAATCTTAAATGTTTTCTACATTCAACGGATTTTGGAATGTGATTTGGATGATTATTCCAAGTCCTCGTGTTTGATGGTAAATGCATGGCAGGGGTCTGTGATGACAAGTCGCCATGGGAATAAAGGAATGTTTTCTTGAAAGATGATATTAGGCCGATTGCCTTGATTGTGCTTGATTCTTAATTGGTTTAATTAAGGAAGGACATTTTGCATGGGTGGATCATCTCCAAGGTCACACCGCGTTTCAACCCAAGAGGGCACTACTCGATTCATGGGCCGAAGGCCGAGTGGTGAAAAGGCCAACCATAGAAGTTGTGTCTCACTCCTAGGTCGCTTGGGGTTAGTGGAGCTCTCAAAACCCCTTGCCTAGTCTGGAACGGAGTTGAAGACTGCCGTGAGCCCAATGTCTGGGGCATTGGAAGATCCTATTCTGGGTAAAGGATAGAAATTACGATGCCATGTGATTTGGATCGAGTACTTCTGTTGGACAGAAGGGAATATATATAATTTCTCCTATATGGGCAGGAGACAAAGATTACCTTAAAGATAAGTTAGGAAAATTGCTTGTCAAAAGGACTGCTTGTTTTATTTTTGTGTCAATGCTTTAAATTATGCAAATGAACCTTGTTTCCTAAAAGGCCTAATTAAGAAAGTTGATTTTGACTGTCATACATAAATGTGATAGGACCTAATTAGAAAACTAAAGATATCAAGGGAAGCAGGTGGGCAGAACCCCTGATGTGCCTATCCTATGGTAGGGTAGTCCTAGAGAACTAGGGGGCTTCTCACAAGGTTTTACCGTCATTTGACCTTTAGGTATGGTTAAGTTAGAATCCGATTCATGCCATTTTAGGGGACTGGGATGGGACTATGCCCTACGAGCAGAGAGGTTAAGAGGCGCATCCCTCTCATTTCCCATTCTCTTTGAACTAAGTGCTGTATGTATTTGCTTTGGATTGGGTATCTCTGCGTAAAGTAGGATGTCAGAAACCCGACGCTAGAATGTTGTTAGAGACCTTGACTGCTAGGAACCTAGATTTCAGGTTGATCCTAGTGGGTTTGGCCGTGAACATTCCGTTGCGAGGTGGACTCGGGAAACCTTAGGTGAAAAACCCTAGAACATTCCATGGGAGTGCCGGACAGGGACACTTAGATTCATTTCTCGATGGACCACTAAAATGTGATTGGAGAGTTGACATGCAAGCACATTGCACACATGAAAATTATATAAACATGAGGCTCTTATGTGGATTGTATGTCAAGCCCCCTACCTCTTCTTCAAATTCTCCACATGCACTCAAGGACCATCAAGGGTAGGATATACTTACGGACCTTGACTTGCCTACATTTAGATGTGTCTCCCTAAATCACTTGCACCTTATCTCGCTACTTCTCATTCACTTTAGTGCCATTCGACCAATAATTGAAGCATGGTGGAAAGGCACTTCAGAAAGAAACCAATTTCTTCGATTCTCACAAGAAGTTGCGACCACTAGAGACCCTACCCTTCAAAATTACTTAGCTTGAATGCAATGGTTTGTCTAATATACTAATTGCATCTCCCCATTATCTTCTTCAAGTACCCTTTTTATTAGCAAACTCCATATTCGGGATTTTAGGAATTTCCCATCAATATGGGAAAACCAAATCAAAATGGATTTCATGAATTTTGGAAATTTCATTAATTTGGAACTTGGTACAATTAAACATATTACTGCTTATGGTTCTTTTCAAGAGATTGAAAAAAACTCAAAAAGGTGGTGTTAATAAACACCTTAGTTTTAATATCCTTGAAATATTCAAGGAAAATCTTTAGTCGATGGATTCTTATAGACTTTTTTTAGGCTTCAATACAACCTTTGGGGGAATTTTTTAGTGGCATCTGCCTAGATGAGTTGAAAGTATTTATTGATGAACTGGGGGTAGCCACTGTAAGGAAAAGGATGTTGATTATTTTAAGAAAGTGCTTTGAGCGCTGCAGACAATTTTGTATCGCTCTTAATCCACGGAAGTGTGTCTTTGGAGTGCCTTATGGGCTATTGCTAGGCCATATGGTCAGTTCAGTAGGGATCGCAAACTGACCCTGAAAAGATGAAGGCTATAGTCTCTATGAGTCAACCACGCACTCCGAAAGAGATACATAGCTTTCTGTCATCGATAGGGTACTATCGGAGGTTTATAAATGCCTTGGCAGAAAGGACGTTGCCATTAACGAACTTGTTATCCTTTAACTATCTATTTGAATGGAGCGACCCTTGTAAGGTAGCTTTCGAGGATGTAAAACACGAGCTAGTAAAAGCACCAGTTTTAAAAGCACCTAAAAGAGGCGAAGTATTTTATATATCAACCGATAGCTTTTGCTAGTCGAAAATTGGACATATCAGAAATTAACTACACCTATATGGAGAAATTGTGCCTTGCGATGGTCTTTGCGACTAAAAAATTCAGGCACTACATCCTCTATGAGAAGATAGTTTTCTATACGAAGGCGGAAGGGCTTGGATTGCTTATAAACAAGCTGCAGCCGCCTGATCGTCTGGCAAAGTGGTTAATCACTTTGTAGGAGTTCGATTATGAGATTAAGAGTAAGCCACCGAGGTTGCAGGGTATTGTGGAATAATGCCTTGTGGATTTCGGGGAGCTGAAAGAGACTTTGGCTGAAGGAACTGATCTTGAAGAAATGTTTAAAATTGATACAGCTTCTATCCCATCTTGGTATGCTGCTATTATGCATTATCTATCAACAGGAGAGACTGGAGCTGGTCTATCAAAATTTGAAAAGAGGAAAATCAAACAACAGGCTTTGAAGTTTTCCTTGATCGCAGGAACACTATATCGACAGGGTGTTGATGATATCTACCGTCGATGTGTGATGCCTAATGAGGTTCCTTTCATCTTGGAAGAGTGCCATGAGTAGATATCATCAACACCCTGTCAACACTCTTTGGGAGATGAGGATTCTCTCTTTGAACGTTTCACGACCATAGCCCACCTGGATAAACTGAAGTTGCAGAGCTTATTATATCAGGAGGTACCTAAACATCAGATGAAGCAGTTGCATGACCTTAAAGCAAAGAAGTATACCTTTAAAAAATGGCAATTAGTTCTGTACTACGATGCGCGTAGGGAGCTATTTCTTGGGAAGTTGAACCTAGATAGGATGGCCCCTACAAGATTGTTAGGATGGGGAAAAATAGATCTACGGCTCTACTACCTGATCTGCAGAGGGAGTAGAGTTTAAAAATAAGGTTAATCTTAATAAGATTAAACCTTATTATTTCTAAGTATGCTAATATGGAAAAAATGCATTGCAGGTCCATGCTGGGGTTGATTTGAGACCTGCAAAAGAGCTTAAAGTTGGTTGATGGGGCGGTTAATTCCTTATTTGGAGCACCCATATCTGGAGCAGAGGTACCATCAGCGAAAACTTATCTGGTGGAGCAAAGGATACAAAGTGATTGAGCAAGAGGACGGAACCTTTGTGTGGGAGATCAAAGTCTTCTGCCATCACTGCTTACGAATGTTGACAAGTATCCCTGTTGAGTTTAATGAAGAAGGTGGGATGGAGCAGTCAGTTCATCCTCTAAACATGCTAAATTTTGACTCTCATAAATATGAATAGAGGAGTTTGTGATGGCAAGCTGTGTAAACCCATTGTGGACGTACACATTATATTTTGATGGAGCGTCCAGGGACCCTAATAGAAAAGGGAGTGTTGGAATAGTAATCCGAGATCCCTGACCTAGAGTTACGATGAAGTTAGATGCTTATCTTGGGCTAGGATTCACTAATAATATGGCAAAGTATAAAGCCTTGATTATGGGACTGCATATTGCCAAACAAGGTGGTATTCGGAAGTTGTTAGTAAAAAGGGATTCCCAGTTGATTCTGAATCAGCTAGATGGGATATACACAGTGCGGAATCCCATCCTTTATATGTATCATTGAACTGCTATGACCCTGCTTGAGAGAGTGTCTTTTTAGCTGATTCCAAGGTATTGGAATCAGTTTGCAGATTCGTTGGCAAATCTTGCTTATGAAGAAGACCTTTTCTTCAATTGTGGTCCTAGTTTGGATATTGCTATCAACCATCGCATGTTATTAGAGCATGCAATATATGGCAGGCGATGGTTGATATGGGTGATGCAAAGAGTAGCCGAGATCGATCTATCGTTGTTATCATGGACCCATAGTTTGACTAGACAACATGTTATGCATACGTCTCTTGCTATATATGCAGGAGGGATGGGTCATAATCTTATGCATTTAGTTTAGGGCTGTGAGCCCTATTTTTCCTCCTTGGAAAGGAGCATATTATTGTATAATTGTACTATTTCGAGGAGGGATGTGTAGGTGCTATTCTGCTTTATTTCGTTAGGCCAAGAGGGCCAATTTTCCGAGGTTTGACATGTTTTCTTTCATTAGGCCAAGAGGGCCGATCAATTTTTTGTAGTGAAATGTTTTATTTCATTAGGCCAAGAGGGCGAGTTGTTTGTTTAGTACAGGTGCGGTTAATGGTTTCTTGTTTTAGTCCTGTGTTAGACAGGTTTACAGAAGAGCTTGGAAGGAGCCTTTGTCACGTGGAAGCTTCTCGTGGCCCTATCCAGGTGATATCTCTCCTTTTTGAGTACTGTTTTTATGTTGTATGTGTTTGTGTACTTGTAGGGGATTTTCTTTTCTTGTTGGGGACTGGCGTCCAAGGCATGAAGTCCCAGGGGTTAGGTTGGATATGTCTGAGGGAGGTCTGAGTAGTCATTGCCTCCTGTAAAGACATTGCCAAGCATCGAAAGACCTGTTTTAGAAGGCAGTTCTAGTGACCCTGTTTTGCTAGCCTGCTAGGTAGCCATTCTAGGAGTTCTTGTTAGTTGTGAGGCAGTTAGAGAAGCCTGCCAGAGGAAAAAATGATGATGATAGAGAAAACACAACCCTGAATATCTGAAAGAAAATAAATATATACAAAGGTGTGTAAAAAGGGGTTTAACCCCTATCAAAATTGAAAAGCAAAGAAAGGAAAATTTATAAGCAGTTGATCATCGCCTTGCGAAGGCCTAGTAGGTTCCTAGGGAGAGTCAGACTCGGGGCCGATGCCTTGTCTTCCTAGGAGTGGCGTTTTGCTGGAAAAGAAGAAAGTACGGAAGGTTGGAGCAAAAATAAAAGTGAGCATCAGAAAAGGATTAAGTGTCGCCTTACGAGGGCTTGGTAGGTTCTTGGGTACCGAGACAGGACCTGAGACCGATGCCCTATTCTCCTTGGGCCACTACTCCTCGTGGATTTCATGCCTTGGTTTTGTCAGGGGGTAGGGTGAGCATTGTGCTGTGTTTTAATATGTATCTATATTGTATCAGCTTGATGCTTCCTTTGGTTGTTTTGTGCAGATCTGTTGTGGGATTCGACGGGCTGAGTCGCTCTATCCCATGGTCGCCAATGAGAGCGGAGTTTTGAGCCCCGGATGTGCCTAAAATTTGCCAAAAATTCTAGAATTTAGGGAAAAAATATTTAACATTGAAGGCGGCGGTGGCAGCTAGGACGATTTTAAGCACCAAGTGAAAGACAACATTTAAAAGGCGCCCGAGCGACATTTGTGGATTTTTGATAATTTTTCAGACTGTCGTGCAGTTTTTCAGGAGTTGGAAGTCAATGCGGGATGTCAAGCCGGATGCCCAGGATTTTTTAGAGCTCGATTTGGATGCCGAATGGGAAAATGGCCAACAAACGATCAAGATGCGAAAAGGTGGATCAAAGTTTGGGCAAAAGGGGTTGTGACCTTTGGAGGCTTGGGACATTTTATGCCACATGAAAATGAAGATGAAAAATCGTGATGAAGGCGTGGAGATGGCGTGGTCTGTTGGCGCTGAAAAATGCACCCTCATGAATGAAGATCATGATAGCTGCCTGCAAACAACCCCTGCAACCGACATTGGCCCTTGATTTCTCTCTCTTTACTGGTCCTATCACCACCCTTTGCTCGTGGAATGGCTGTCTCGATGGGAAGAACCAGATCTAGTCTTTCTCTCTCCTCCCTCTCTCTCCTTTAAAGGGTTGTTCCTGCATGCAAGAGGAAATGAAGAACAGTGAAGGAAAGCTTGTGCGGTTGGAACCGGATTGCTTCCGTGTCGATGTGGACATGAAGATTACTGATTGTGAAGATGCTGGACATTGAATGTGGGCTGATACGTAGTTCCGCAGAAAAATCGAAATCCCGAAACATGAAACCTAAGCGGTATTTCAAAATTTTATGAAGAAAAATGAGTTTTTATGCTATTTGATTGATGAAACATTGTTCCCATGGGCTAAATATTCATTATGATGTTGTTTTCTATGATTTTTAACAGTTTATAATCCGAAAATCAGAAAATCATAAGTGATATGGCTGAAATTAATGTTATAAAACTCGAAAAACACGCATTTAAGGGGTAAAAATGGGGTTTTTGCAATATAAATGGGAGATATGAGACATAATGCCTACAAAACCTGAAATTTTGATGTCAAGGAACCTAAGGGCCACAACCCACAATCAATATTAATTTTTAGTTATTTTTTATTGAAGAAAATAGAGTAAAAATACCAAAAAATGGTGAAAAATGGGTTTTAAATGGGAGAAAATTAGGAAACGATAAAATGAAAATTCCAGAAAATTACATGTGTGTTTGTGTAGCATATAATGAAGGTAAAGCACGAGGTTGGCCTTGGTTTACCCTCGTTTCTATGTTTCCGTTCATGTTTATCGCTTTTCTTGTAAGGAAATACACATAAAACGACCCTTTCACCTATCAACGAATGCAAAACATTAAGCGGTAGGGTGAGAGGGGAGGTTCAGCATCAAAATATAAACTAAAATTTGGTTTATGTGCTGCATCATGCCTATAGGACGTTGTTTTAAAATAAAGGGAAAGGAAGCATGACCGTAAGGCTCGATGTCTTTTCTCTTTGCAATACATAAACGCTAGTATGGAAATTATGAAAAGATTACTTTCACATGATGCACAATGCTGATTTTCTTCTGTTTGTACACTAAATTGTTTCACATTATGCACTATGCATAGTTCATGCTATCAACGGAAAATCTCCAGGACTGCATAGCACTTGTTTTCTTAGAAATTTGACCCACGATTGAGAGTGTAAGGTTATCCCTTGATGTAGGATAGAGGGTCGGTTTCCTAAGGGACTGTTAAGTAAGGACACATGGTATATCTCTTGGATTCAAAATGAAGAGTGGAGTGTGTTCGTTTGTGTTACATGTTGAGCAGCGCATCAAAGGGCTAATCCCTGCAATGTTAGAGAGTTGCAGTGGGGCCACGGTGTTTCTACCGAGAGGTTGCCTCCCATGTATGTGATTATCATGGCATTTATTGCCAATGTGTATGGGTTCTCCCTCTGTGGAGTTTATAGAAAGAGAAATATTGGACTACAAAACTATAAACGCATAGATTAGGCTTTAGGACAGTTCGTCCTTTAGTAGCAGATAGACGCTCCTGGCCCGCGAGGCCGTGTGGGTGTGTTTTGTCTGTTATGAGCATGAGGTCCAGCTAGTGCCATAGCCAGTGCCGGCCCATTTGAGGTCCCATCACCAAGTCAAGCGAAGCAACCAAAGCCAGTACCACAAGTTTAGGATAGTCATCTTCACAATAGGAGAAAAGACTTCATCAAAGTCCATACCATACTCTTGCTTGAAATCCTTAGCAACCAATTTGGCTTTGTATGCCAACTTGGGGCATCCAAGAGTACTTTTCAACTTGTACATCCACTTGCATGGCAAAGCATGCTTCTCACTAGGAAAATGAACCAAATCCCATGTATGATTTTTTTGCAATGAGTCATACTCTGACTGCATGGCCCTCTCCTAAGAGTGATTATCACCTTTATGCATGACCTCATCATAAGTAAGAGGCTCATCAACATCTGTCACCATAACATAATCCATGGAGGGCACAAATATCTCAAGCTATCATCTAACTCTAGTACACTGCCTCAAAATAGGATGTGGGTATTGAGATATCGAGCTCCACTCGTGATATGCCAGGGTGACCGTTGTGCATTTATATCACCGACTTGTCAGTTTGCAGATGCGGTTGGTACACCGCCCATGAATAATAGCTAGATGATAGCTATCCTTATCTACTCTAGTTCGTGGCTCAGTTAGTATGCCACCTTAGTTAGTTGAGTTTGGTTTGAGACCCATATATAGGGTTCTTCTATTTCTATGTACTTGAGTTCTTTTTGGCTTACACAACTAAGAAGAGGAAAACTGTTTTCAGCCTCCACCCTTGTGTGTATTCCCCCATTGTGCAAGCAACAAAGCTATAAGTGAGACTCCTTCCTTCTCTCCCACAATCTTGACATGGTATCAGAGCCTTGTTCGTGGTAAGGAGCTCAAGAAAGCAAGCCAAGTTCGCGGTGTTCTGGTAAGAGGACCAGTGTTGCTTTCATTCTTCTATTTTGGGAGCAAGTCTCTGCAGGTAGCACAGCTAAAAAATGCAAGAGTGCATTGTCGCAGGTTGAGACGCCCTTCACGGTGCAGCAAGAGGGCAGTATATACTGCGGGAAAGGGCTTTGGCCCTTGGTGACCCTGGTTTTTTTATTTGAGGCCATTTCGGGGCCTGTTTTGGAGGCAGAAGTTTTCTGCATGCACTCAGGAAAAGGTTCAATTTTATGTTATGCAACCACTGTTCTACAAGTCGGTGAAAAGTTACTGTAGAAATTGCATCGTATGCATGTGCGCAGAGACATTGGGAATTATAGAATCATCCTTGTTTCTTGTTTATGCAAAATTGTCACTAGGAAGTGACTGTGTGGTCAAATACCACTTTCGCCAGTTTTGCAGATTTGCCCTTGTGAGGGTGAAGCTGTGTTTTTTGTAGTGACAGGATTTTTTTTGCAGTGTTCTATAATGGCGTCTGATTCTCTTTCACAGATTGTAACTGAAAAGCTTGACAAGAACAACTTCCAAGCATGGAAGTTTGGTTTGACGAATTTCCTTATGGGAAAAGGATATTGGGAATTTGTTGCAGGAAACGAAGAAGAACCAGTTCTTCCTAATGTTCCCAATCAACATCAAATGCAGGCATTTAAAGCATGGCATGAGAGAGCCAGGAAAGTTATGTACTGGTTATCTATCAGTATTTCAGACTCTATGATTGTGCATATTCAGGATGCAAGTATGCCAAAGGAGGCATGGGATACTTTGTCAAAAATATATAGCACAAATATGCAAGCCAGGAAAATGCAGCTCAAGCAAGAGTTGCATAATGTGCAAAGAGAAAGTATGAGTATCAATGACTACCACATGAAGGTGAAGAAGATTGCAGATGCACTTGCTTCCATTGGGTCGCCAGTGGAAAATGATGATTTAGTTTCTGTGACCTTGAATGGTCTAGGAAAGGATTATGCACAGTTTCGAACATCCATTTCCGTCCGTGAAAGATTTCCTGATTTTGAGGAGTTGATTGCTCTTCTAATTTCTAAGGAGTAGAGAAATGGTGGTGCATCTTCTTCAGGAGGAACTTCAAAAGAAGCTGTCTTCTACTCAAATGCTGGAAGAGGTAGAGGCAGAGGTAGAGGAGGCCGATCTAGAGGCCATGGTAGAAATCAGAATATGCAGCAAACTCAAGAAAACCAGTCCTATGGAGGAGGACATGGTAACTCTAGAGGTAGGGGGAGCCAAAGAGGTTGTGGTGGATGGCAAAGAGGCCAAAATGCAAACAATAATGTTGAATGCTACTACTGTGGTAAAATGGTTCATATGGCTAAAGACTGCTATAAAAAGCAGAATGACATCATGAATGGAAAATTGCAACAAGGGAATTATGCATCTTCTAGTAGACAGGGTGATGACAGAAATGAGCATTTGTTCATGGTGCAGCACATGAACAATTCTGTGACAAGTGCAGAAGAAAGCAACGATGTATGGTATGTTGACTTAGGTGCATCAAACCACATGACAGGTCATGTAGAATGGATGGAGGATGCAAGGAAAATGGAAAAACCAGGATTTGTGGAGACTGGTGATGATACTGCATATCCTATTGTGCAGATTGGAAAATTTCCTTTGTCTATGCAGGATGGGAAAAAGAAATACCTGTCTGATGTATTTCATGTCTCGAATATCACCAAGAATCTGGTTTCTGTTGGTCAAATGGTTGAGCAGGGCTTGCAGGTCAGATTTAATCCTCATGGATGCTTTGTTGAGGATATGAAAAATAAAGGTCCCTTGATAGAAAAACGAAAGAAGAAGGGCAGAATGTTTACATTGGATGCAGACATGCCTGAATTGAGTGCAGCAATGTTTGCACATGGGACCGGTGTAGTTGCAGATATTGATATCTGACATAAACGCATTGGTCATGTTAATGTACAACGACTTAAATCAATGCAAGCCCAAAATATTGTTGCAGGATTGCCTAAATTCAAGGTTGCAGAAATGCATAAGGTATGTGAAGCCTGTCAGTTTGGAAAACAGGCAAGGAAACCATTTCCTAGACATGTTCAAGAGAGTAAGAAGCCATTGGAATTAATCCACTCTGATGTGTGGACTACTAGAGCTGCATCTCTTGGAGGCTGTCATTATTTTGTCACTTTTATTGATGACTATAGCAGAAAAGTTTGGGTGTATTTTATGAAAAAGAAAAGTGAAGTTTTTGGGCATTTCGAAACTCTTAAAGCTATGGTTGAAAAAGAAACAGGCCTGCAAATAAAATGCCTAAGGTCAGATGGAGGGGGAGAGTACCTCTCAAATGAGTTTGCAAGGTTCCTGCAGGAGCATGGCATAAAGCAGCAATATTCATGCAGTCATACCCCACAACAAAATGGAATTGCAGAAAGGAAAAACAGGCATATTGGAGAGGTATCTCGTGCCATGCTCAATGAAAAAGACTTGCCAGATTTTTACTGGGCTGAAGCAGTTGCTACAGCAGTCTACATAATGAACAGAACTCCCACTGCAGCAATACATGGGATGACTCCAGAGGAGAGGTATACTGGTAGGAAACCAGATATTTCTCATTTGAAGATTTTTGGTTGCATTGCCTATGTTCATGTGCCAGATGAGTTGAGATCCAAGTTGGATCCAAAAGCTAAGAAGTGCATCTTTATTGGTTACTCTTTGCAGCAGAAAGGGTATAGATGCTATAACCCTTCTACTCGTAAGTTTACAGTGAGCAAAGATGTCATTTTTGATGAGATGAGTAGCTGGTATAAACCAGTAAATGTGATTGATAATGTAGATGCACAAAATGGTAATGCTGCATAGAATTCACAGCAGCAATCACAAGATATTAGTGGACCTGGAGTGTCCTCTAGCAGTGATTCACATTCTTTGCCATGGACAGGCAGATTGAGATAGGAGAATCTTCTCAAAGCAATGCAGATAGTGGTATGTAGGTATCACGAAAAGGAAAAGTGAAGGTAGATCGGCCCATGTTTGATGTGAATGCAGGTCACTCTTATGTGGATGGTGAATCCAATGGCTCAGAATAGAGCATTGATGATGAGTTGGGTATTCCTTCTATTGTTACACCTGGAGTAAGGAAGACCAGGGATATTTTGAGAGCACCTGGAAGTGAGCCTACTTTGCATAGGTCTACCAGAGCTAGGTATCCTGTGGATAGGCTGAAATATGATGGATTTACAGCCATTCACTATGCACATATAGTCAAAGTGATACAGGAACCAGAACCCACTTCTTTTGAGCAAGCCATGGGAAAAGAAAAATGGGAGAAAGCCATGGATGAAGAAATGGATGCCTTGGAAGCAAATGTTACATGGGAATTTGTACCTTTGCCTAAAAGTAAGAATGCAATTAGCTGTAAGTGGGTTTATAAGGTGAAGCACAATGCAGATGGTTCTGTGAACAGATACAAGGCAAGATTAGTAGTCAAGGGGTATGCACAAACATATGGCATTGATTATGAAGAAACATTCAGTTCGGTTGCAAGGATGGCAATCGTAAGAGCAGTCATTGCTATGGCTACATCAAAGGAATGGTCTTTACATCAGATGGATGTAAAGAATACCTTCTTGCATGGTGATTTGCAAGAAGAGGTCTATATGGAGCAGCCACCAGGTTATGTGCATGCTGTTCATCCTAAGTTTGTTTGCAGGTTGAAGAAAGCCTTGTATGGCTTGAAGCAAGCACCTAGAGCATGGTCTGACAAGATAGGACAGTATCTTGTCACTATTGGCTTTCAGATTTCCAAGGCAGATTTCTCACTTTATGTGAGAAAAACAGAGAAAGGTATTATGCTGCTTGTCATTGATGTTGATGATTTGATTATCACAGGTGATAGTGATGAAGATATCCTTCATGTGAAAATGCTATTGAAGCAAAAGTTTGAGATGAAGGATTTGGGAGAGCTGCGTTATTTCTTGGGCATTGAGGTGATTAGATCACCAAGTGGGATATGGCTCTTGCAGAGGCAATATGGATTGGACATGTTGTCCAAATATGGGATGACAGGCTGTAAGCCTATTTCAGTTCCTTTGGAGCAGAATGTGAAGTTGAGTGTAGATGCAGGTGAGCTTATCAAAGACCCTACTATGTACAGACGCATAGTAGGAAGTTTGATTTATATGACTATTACCAGGCCAGATTTGAGCTATGCTGTTGGGGTAGCTTGGTTGCATAAGCTACTTTATGATATGCATCAGCCTACAGATGGGCCAGTTGTCATTTATTGTGACAACATGAGTAGTATACACTTGGCAAATAACCCAGTCTATCATGCTAGAACAAAGCACATTGAGGTGCATTATCACTATGTGCGGGAGAGGGTTTTACTAGGTCTTATTGATCTAGTTTATGTCAGCACAGAGGATCAGGCAGCTGACATATTCACGAAGGCATTGGGTGCAGAGAAGCTGTGCAAGTTCAGAGACCTGCTTGGTGTGCAGGAATTGGGATTGAGCTTGAGGGGGAGTGTTGAGATATCGAGCTCCACTCGTGATATGCCAGGGTGACCGTTGTGCATTTATGTCACCGACTTGTCAGTTGCAGATGCGGTTGGTACACCGCCCATGAATAATAGCTAGATGATAGCTATCCTTATCTACTCTAGTTCGTGGCTCAGTTAGTATGCCACCTTAGTTAGTTGAGTTTGGTTTGAGACCCATATATAGGGTTCTTCTATTTCTATGTACTTGAGTTCTTTTTTGCTTACACAATTAAGAAGAGGAAAACTGTTTTCAGCCTCCACCCTTGTGTGTATTCCCCCATTGTGCAAGCAACAAAGCTACAAGTGAGACTCCTTCCTTCTCTCCCACAATCTTGACAGTGGGGTCTATACATCCTGTGGAGCATCAGGGAACTGGGCCATTGGAGCATTAGCCATTGTTGTAGGTTGTTTAGCTAGCTATACAGTAGCAAGAGGCTCTTCCTAAAATATTACCTTGAATATCTCAAGGATATTCTCACACTACTTATGCATTTTCTCCTCATGGAAAATAACATCATGGTTGCAGATAACCTTTCAAGCTTGCAGATTCCATAGGCAATAGTGCATCTCACCTACATCTCCATAATCAAGAAAGATGCATTTCATAGACTTAAGATCCAACTTATTGCACTTGTCCTTGGAAACATGCCAGAAAGCATCACAACCAAAGACATACAAATGAGTATATGATGGAGGTTTTCCACACTATACTTTCTCCATAACTTGATAGTCAAGAACATACATGGGGACTAATTAGTCAAGTGTACAATAGTAGTAATTGCCTTAGTCCAAAAATGCTATGAAAAGCCTTCTTGGCTAAGCATTCTATGAACTTGCTCTTGAATTTTCCTATTCATGTGCTCAACCATACCATTTTGTGGGGGTGGGTTGTATGGGGTGGTCAACTAACGCTTAGTACCTCCCTCATCACAAAATATCTCAAAGGCTTTAGAGACATACTCACCCCCATTATCTAACCTTATGCATTTTAGCCTATATCCAAATGGCAAGCCAATGCTAAAATGTAGCCAAGACTTCTCATTTTTACTTAATAGGGTATGCCCAAACCTTATGTGTATAGTCATCAATGAAGGTAATGAAATACTCCACACCACCTAATGACTTGAAGGGAATGAGACCACATATATTCGAATGAACAAGAGTCAAAGGCTCACCCATCATGTCATACCAAACTTTTTATGCATATTATGTGTCTTCCTACCATATAAATAATGGTCACAAGACTCAAAACACTTATAGTGAAGGGGTGGAAGATAATGCAAACATGTAAGCCAATGCTAAAATCTAGCCAAGACTTCTCATTTTTACTTAATAGGGTATGCCCAAACCTTATGTGTATAGTCATCAATGAAGGTAATGAAATACTCCACACCACCTAATGACTTGAAGGGCATGAGACCACATATATTCGAATGAACAAGAGTCAAAGGCTCACCCATCATGTCATACCAAACTTTTTATGCATATTATGTGTCTTCCTACCATATAAATAATGTTCACAAGACTCAAAACACTTATAGTG